>NW_024543069.1:35165000-35550000 GCF_018167655.1 Microtus oregoni | reverse complement strand
AAGGGCAATTGGGTTCATGAAAAGAGAGCGTGTATAGAAATTCTGTAGGAGTCTTTCTCTGGGGCTTGGAAGATCAATGTGTTTTTGTCCATGCTCCTGAGCACAAATCAAGTGTACAGGGGAAGTCAGAAGCCCCAGGATTATTTGTTAAAAAATAAATGTGGAACTAGGGGGGAGCCTACAGCAGAAATCAGGTTTTGTTTTCTCAGACCAGACAAAAGAACTGTGACTATGTAGGAAAGCTGATCGTGCAGTTTCTAGCCGACCACACACAAGGAAAGCCTGCCTTTTCTAAAATGCGATTCCTGTGCTAATTCTGGGCTGCATGGTCAGGGGAAGCCTTGCTTTCCTTATGAGTCTGTATTCTAGCTGTTCACAGCTTAAGAAGGCAAACAAAACTAAGGAAGGACAAGAAAGGAGGGGGGTAAGACAGGTAAGATGTTCTATGTCAATAATGTTATAATGGATCTCTTAATCAAACATTCTTGTGTCTCCAGCAAAGGCAAAGAACACCATGGTTACTTTCTCAAATGATTAAGTAGTAAAACGCACTCAGTTTCCAAATACGGTTAACTATATTTTTTTATTGCATACATTTGATTAACTATATTCATAAGCATTTAAGATTCAAAGATTGGGACTGTGGTTCAATGGTAGAATTGTTGCCCAGCATTCATGAGACCCTGATTTCCTTCTAGCTCCAGAAAGGAGAGAGAGAGAGAGAGAGAGAGAGAGAGAGAGAGAGAGAGAGAGAGAAATGTTATACTTTTCCTGAGACAAGGTCTGGCTATGTAGTACAGACAGGCTTTGGGTTTTGAGGTCTACCGCCTCAGCACCGATTTCTGCCTCAACTCGCTAACTCTTGCTCACACGTCACTCACCAGAAGGATCAAGTGAGCACCTGTTGAGCTTGTGTCTAGCACAGGAATATGTACAACTGCTTGATAAGTATCTGCAGGATTAATGGATGATTGGAAACAGAAAAATTGTTAATAAACCCCTAGGTTTGCCTATTGGATTGTGAACTTGTAGACAGAAAACTTACAGGGTCAAGTTGCCTCCTTATGAGTCCAGAATCGGCCTTGTATGTGCTCAGCAGTTTGCAGGCAGTGGAGACGTGGGTGGTTCGAAGAAGCCAATGAGTGGAAAGGAGAGGAAGCATGGTGCCAGGATCCAGATGTAGGTAGAGAATTTGAGAAGCTAAACGTTGAGCCCCTATGTTTGCAATAAGTAATAAATCATCAAATAAATAAAGCAGACAGAAAAATTCTTGAGTGCAAACCCACTATGCTTGATTGCAGAGGAAAAGGACAAGACTAGAAGACAAAGTCATGCTGGGAAGAGGTCTGAGCTGGTGAAAACGGAGAAGCCATCCTAGCAGAGACACGGCCTTCATTGGCAGAGGGACACCAGAACTCACATGGTAGTTAGGTCTGAAAAGAATTACAGCACCCGAACACAGACACTGGCTTCAATGTGGTTGTCATAAAGCGGGGAAGTCTAGCACTGGGGCACAGGGGACTCTCACAGGGGCTTAGGAAGGGGACGGCTCAGATGGAGCTGCTGAGTGCCTGCATGAACATCAACATACTGGGTGCTTGGGTTCCTTCCTCTAGGAGCTGGATGATAAAATCCTCAAGGAAATAGGGAGAGGTGGACAATAACTGAAAGAACGAAGGCTTAAGGGATTGCGCCTATCTGGGCAGCCTCGGATACGCTTTCCCCAGGTCAGATTTCTGCCTGTATTCAAGCACTCAAACATGGCGGAACTCTCTGATTTTGCAGATTTATGGACTTTGAGTATTATATAAGATTGCATTTCCCAAGCTGCTGAGCGTGGGGATTATTCGTGCCTTCAATGAGAAATTCTGTAGATAGCAGAACAAATGGAATGCGCAGACGCCAGCTTTCCCACTTAAACAATTATGAATGGTCTCATTTTGTGAGCTATTTGCTGCTCTTACATTCTTTTTCTTCCTGCAGCCTAGAACTAAAGCCTTTCTGTTATAAAAGTCCATAGAGATTAAGAATTTAATTAAGAAGCAGCAGAATGTGTGATTAGCACAGCCCCCAGCAAAGAGGAAAGAAAACCTACCGCCGAGCAGGGAGTCAACTGTGACCAAAAAACATCCCCCAAGATGCACTTGAGAGGAGATTGGGGGGAACCTTCGGAATATTGGAAAGATGCCCCAGCCTTCAAGGAGAAACAGAAAACACAGTCTATACCACAAACAAGAGGATTCCTCTGGGCTTTACCAAAAGCTTCTGGAACTCTGGTCATCCCCGAGTCTGTAGCTACCTGGTAGAAATCCCAGCAAAGGTCGCTCTCTGCCAGACAGAACTTTGCAGTCTGGACCCTGCTGGTGTGATTGCCCTGGCTGTGTCCCAGGTTTCTGAGCATCTCAGTGGAGATGTGTCACGTCTCTCCCATGGGGACAGATCTTTCCTTTTCTTATCTGTGACAGAGTGAAAACCTTGCTCTGCCCAGGCTAAGCACTTTTGCCCCTCAAGCCTAAAGTGGGCATCTTGAGGGGGAGAGGCTTCTTCCTCGTGTGCATGTGACCCCCCCCCACCCCCAAGGATCCTGTGGCCTGGCCGATGCTTTCAAACGGCTTTTGGTCCAGAGGGTCATTTTAAGGATGGAGATGGGGATAAAGGGGAATTAGGATGCAGTTGTAGGTACCATGGTGAGCTGACCTAGGGCTGAGCTCTCTTCAGAATCTGCATGTGCTTGTGCTCCATCCCAAAAGGCTTCCTTCGGGGTTGGCAAGCTGCCATTCTCCTATCTCTGTGAGTAAAAACTTTGTGAGTCATAGAACTGGCACAGGTGGTGTTGGGTGAGCACAGCACCCATAGAAAGACTGGTGACCAAATTCCCAGGGCGGTTACTAATGAAATGGAGAGGAAATAACTTTTTGGATTTGGAATGAATTGATGATTTTCATTAAGTCCATCCAGTGGACATTCCAAGTCTCATGGTGCTAAAAGCATTAGATTTTCAGGAAAACGTCAATGACACAACCTGAGAGATGAACTTGGGGTAGAGAG
This sequence comes from Microtus oregoni, assembly GCF_018167655.1. Classification (NCBI taxonomy): domain Eukaryota; kingdom Metazoa; phylum Chordata; class Mammalia; order Rodentia; family Cricetidae; genus Microtus; species Microtus oregoni. The sequence goes on along the minus strand of NW_024543069.1, from coordinate 35,546,952 downwards.
TTGAGAAAGCTCAGCACTTGCTTTTGTATTCAATACTCCACAGATCCTGAGGGAAGGAATCGAAGTCCTCAAATACAAATGTCCATAGAAGTATCCATTGTTTTAAATTCAGAATTCATTTATTAAATACCCAGAATCTCTTTCTATCTGAACATGGTTCTTAGGCAGTATACATTTTATTTTTGTTCTAAAGTTTGATTTGTTTGTAATCAAAAGTCTCTTTCAAAATTCTTTCAGTAATTTTGAATTATTTCCTATTTGGTGCCCTAGATTTTATATATATATATATATTCACACATATGAGAACTACCTGGCTGAACTAAAGGAACAAAATGTGTGAAAAGATTCCAGCAAACATTCTTTTTTGTTCTGTTTTGTTTTGTTTTTCAACTACAATAAAAAGATGCTGGGTACGTTCAATATACAGAATAAAATCAACGTAACTCACAAAAAAATTCCCAACAAAGTATAACAGGAAAGCTGATTCCAAAGCTATATACCATTCTCAATGGGATTAAGAGGAAATGGTACACACTTTGACATAATGAGACATTTACAGTTATTACAAATCTACAGGAAGAACTAGAAAATATTTGTAAGGGAATAAGGGGATAGTGAGAAAATGTCAAGAACAAAGTCACATCACAAACATATAGTCAAGCTGTCTGTCATCAAAAGACTTAAGGAAACTCAACCTGGAAAAACGTGAATTCCAACATTACCTATGACTATTCATGCAATGAAACTAGAAAAACACAGACTTGACAACTCCAACAAATACATCTCAAAGTGACCCCTAAACTTCTATATTTCTGGCCCTTAGATACTAGTAACCTCTCTTCCAGAGAGACCTTATGCTCTAAAGCTCATTCTGAAAATGGAGGTGATCAGAAAGATTGGTTATCCAGCAAACATTCTTGCAAAAATAATTAGCAAACTATTACAGGATGGGGAAATTTGACGTCTATTTTGAGAGTCACACATTCTCTGGCCACCCTTCCTGCCCGGACCCAGCTGGGAACCTTACCCACGTGCTCTCTTGGTAACCGGAGCTCTCACTGCTCATCAAAGCAGCATCTGTCTGCAGCAGGTGGCGGCTATTACAGAGAGCGACAAATGGTCCGATACAGAAATAAGCAGCTGTGGGCTGGCCAGAAGCAAACCTGCCGCACAGTCTCTCTACCTGAGCATGGAGGACGAGAGGGTGGGAGAGTGAGAGCAACGGGACATCTGTTGCTGAGTGGTGTCTCCTACACACGGCAGGGAAGCTGTGCCTGTGAAATGGCAACAATGTGGCTATCTAAATAAGACCTGCGAAGATCCCACCAGTCAACATGTCGCCATGGATGGGGCAATGTGTACATGACCCCACACCTTCATGAAAATCTAGGTAGCTAAATCCTGTGAAGGGAGGGGATGCCGGTTTTCTTCAGGGATGAAAGCCTAATCCCAAGTGTTCACCCCTAAACACATGTATATATAGGGCGACTTATTGATTCAGTCTAAGAGGTGTGTGTGTGTGTGTGTGTGTGTGTGTGTGTGTGTGTGTGTGTAAGTCATGAGGTTGAGAGAGGTGGGGGACCACAGGAGGAGCTGGAAGGGGGAGGAGTGGGAATGGTACAGATGAAATTTTCAAAAATGTTTTTAAAAATTTCTTTTATTGAGATAAAAAAAAATCTAAACAGTTTCACACCAGAACTCAGAATCACACGGCCATCAGCCATAGCGCTTACAGTCAGGCACATTGCTCATTGCTGAATGACTATGGTCACTTATGAGATGGCCGCCACTGAGGAACATCCTGACTTGACACTGGCCCCTTCACCAGAATCACATCCCTCTGTAGCTCTCCCCCGACACACGCACGCACGCACGCACATGCACATGCACAGGTGCACAGGCACACACGGGGACATTAGAGTAATGGAGGGAAATGAATGAATGTGTAAGGAAGCAAAGACTTGCGTCATCCTTTCTCCCCTTTGCCACCTCTGAGAAATCCATTCTGCTTCGTGCCTTGTGCTGATTGGAAACGACCAACCGTTAAGCTACTTTTCAGGTCATTTTTAAGACTGTCCGTGGCCCTTCTCTCGTTTGGTTTGAAAAGGCGTAAAATTCTCCAGAATATTTTAAGACATGCACGGACGCGTGGACCGCATTGCAAGATTCACCCCTTTAAGGCGTAAGTCACAAACAATCCCACACCAGTTGAGACTTATGATTAATAGAATGGTTATTTATTTAAGGGGGAAAAACTTCCAGATCACCGTCCCAGACAACAGCCCTCTGTGCAATCAGGAAGGGAGCCTAGTTGCAGGAAGCTGAGCTGGAAGCCAGAAAGAGAGCAAGCAGAGGGCAGTGGCTGCTTTTTTAAAGAGAGAGAGAGACCACACCCCCAATGGACTGGTATCTCAGCAGCTATTGGCTGAAGGAGTGGAACCCACAACAACCCCTGTCACAGGCTTCCCGGAGAAGGTGGGGGGGGGGGAGGCAGGGGAGTGTAGTGAGCAGGGCTCCCGTCTGCTAGCACTCCACAGACACACATAGACAAAGGAGCTCTCTGTCCAGAACACAGATGTCCAGAGAGTCCCTGAGTCTGCAGGAGCAAGCACACATCCCTATAACCTGTTTGTCTTAAGGCCAGTGAAGGGAGTAATTGGGACATTTTTCTGATCAGTTCTCATGGGCTAAACTGTGTGTCCTGCAATTTTCAATATTCCTCTGAGGACGGTGGAATTCCATGAATGCAAAGAGTTCTCATAGTATAGTTAGTGGTATAGACGTGGGATAGCTGAGCTTGGGGCCAGCAGCATAAAGTAGAATATATACATAGTTTGAACATTCTTCAGAATGTAACTATTCACATGAGAGTAAAAACAGCTATGGTGTGATGAATATTCGTGACCTTAGTTTCTTCATTAAAAGTTGTTATATTTTCCCCCTGGGGCAGGAGAGAGGGCTCAGTAATTAGAAAACACCTGGTTTTGCAGAGGACTTGGGTTCAGTTTCCAGCACCCACATGGTGGCTCACCACTATCCATAACTCCAGTTTCAATGGGTTCAATGCCTTTGTCTGAGTTACCTGGGATCGTACATACACATGGTGTATATAGACTCACTAAGCCCCACTCCCCACAAACAAACTAGCAAAAGACCCTAAAGCAATTATTATATTTCCTAATTATATGTTGTCAAAGTGAAAAAATTGAAAAGTATACATGTTTACTGAAAAGAAAATAGCACTAGATTGTAACCGCCTCCTAGAAATAACCACCACTAATATCGTGCTATTTATTGGACGCTCTTCCTATCATGAAACCAACAGATAGTGCCTCTTTCGAACCTAGGGCATTAGCAAAGCAGAAGAAAATGGAGAAGTGGTCAGTGAGATTTTTCAGTTGGGTGTGGGAATCTAATGTAGCAGAAATGCTGTTTTAATGCCAAATAAGATAGAAAGAAATATTTTCAAATATTCTGACTTGAACTCTCCACTTCACCAAAATTTGCAGTAAGGGATTTTACTTTAATTAACAGCATGGTGAATGCATTTGTCTGCCATAATTCATCTTAAATTTTGGTTTCCAATATGATAAAGTAAAAAAGGAAAGTGTAGCATAAGGTTTCAGGTAAGGTAATTAGTTGACACAGGAGGAATTGGGGACATGGGCAGACTCAAGGGAAATAGGCCTATATTGTAAGGAAGAGTGCACAAAAATCTGTCTAGTCAGCATTGTGTGATTTTTCTCCAGTTGGTTGTCTACTGATTTTGGTGAGTCCCTCGGTGTTGAGGTGAGAAAATGTTTCTATCTATGTCTAGTTATCCCAGAATCTCAGCCTAGTGACCGTGACAAAAATAAAAAGGAAAAAATAAAATTTGACTAAACGTGCCAGGGATCTAGGGACACAGCTCAGAGGGTAAGGTGTTTGCCATACAAGCATGGGACTTCAATTTGGTTTCCCAGCACTCACAGAAAAGTCAGGCCCAGTGGCATGTACATGTCTCTAATTCCAGCAACGAGAGGGAGGGATGGAAGGATCCTGGAGACTGGCTGATCAGGCATTTAGCCAAATCATCAAACTCTAGGTTTGGTGAGAGACCCTGCTTGAAAAAGTATAATGGGGAGAGACAGGAAGACATCTGATATCAGCTCCTGGCCTGCACATACACAAGCCCACACATGCACGAACACACACACACACACACACACAAACACACACACAAATACATGCATGCATGACAGTTTCTTCCTTACTGTGGTAAATTCTAATGCTATATATTCCATTAAACCATTTCTTGATCTACCCTATAAAACTCTCGAATGCAGCAAGTCGTTGTCTTCTACCTAGCTATCTTTCGCATATTTGAAACCAGGAGAGCAGCTATCTTGTTTCGGATGAATCTTCTATGCCCCAGGCTAGTCTTTATCACTATCTGTTTTTGATTAATGTAATGTGACTTCTCGGGAGTCCCCCACCATTCTCATCCCTTACTTTCAAAGAGTAGTTAATCTCCTTAGCAAAACGTGGGGCCCAGGGTGAAGGCTATTCATGATAAACAATATGCAGAAAATACTGGGGGGTTTTATCACCATGTATATAGACCATGTATGTACTAAAATGTGCATTAGTTCAGGCAGCACAATATGTTTGTCAGAATTTTCCTGGGAAGATGTACTTGTACACACACACACACACACACACACACACACACACACACTCCTATACACTCCAGAAAGCGAAACCACAGCAAACCAAAGTCCCGACTAGCAGGAGTATGAATGAGACTCGCCTTGCTGCAGCTTGGGATAGCTCCAGAAGCTGCAGCATCCCTGGAAGGCCTGCTCTGACCCAGGCAATGACTCACAAGCTCACCCCAGAAGCTCCCTGTTCTTCTTACTGCTCCTGGAAAGGGAGGGACTTTTCGAGAAGCTCTGCCTTTGCAGGCATGTGAGGATTCGCTACCTCCTGAGCCTCAGAAGCCTCCACCAACTTGGAGGGAGTGTCTATATAGCACATGCTTTCTCTGCGAGGGGTCACATACACGCCCTTTAGACTTTTCTTTTTCTAAGGTCCTGTGTGTTGCTCAACTGTGTTCAAGTCATGTAAATGAACTTTCCATAAAACCCACAACGGCCTTCATCTTGGAATTTCAGGGGGATTCCAGAGTGACTCTCGAGTCAAATGGACAACAAAATAGATGGCCAGACCATGTCTAGGCCATAATAATAATCTGTAAGTGTGATAGTTTGTCTGGTTGAACAATTATCAAAGACCTACGAAGACCTGCCTGCCTTCTGGTGGGACGGGAAGTGAGGTACACAAGAGGTGACTGTACGTAGTACCCCGCTAGTCTGTCCTGTATTCCTGTGGCTCTTGAGCTTGTCCAGGCAGTGACTCCAAAGGACAGGATATAGAATGAGATTGAATTTCCGACGCTCCAAATTCATGAAATATTTATTTATACACAGGAAAGGGGGACTTGGAATGACTCCCTCACTGCTGTTGTTGGAGATCCAACCATTTTAAATTCTGCCCTTAGCCTAAATAGGGCTAGACCACAAAAGACATCAGATAGCATTCTGTGTTTTGTTTGGAATATTTCTGCATTCATTGTTTATGTCAAGAACACTGTCCTGTTTTAATTAATAGCATGATTGTTTGGATTGTGAGTAGCATTTTGAGCTAGGCAGATGGGTTGAAGAAGAGCCTGCATTAAAATTTAAAAGGCTGGCTTATGACTATGTATAAGAATGCAACTTTTACAATTATTTCTGAAAGCCATTTTCATCAAAATCCATTCATTGAGTAAAAAGGCCTTTCCCTAAAAGCAAAATAAAAATTTAAAATTTACAATCACCATCCAAGCTTTGAAATTATGATAACATTCAGAAAGAAAATAGAAACTTGATTAAAATGCAGCCATGAATATAATTTTATCAGACTTTCTAAACAGTAACAAAAGATCTGTCTTGGTTGTTAATGTCTTTGCATTTGTGCGGTGTGCTAGGCATTTGGCATCATTTCCATTGCCCAGGAAGAGTCACACGTGTGCACTTTGTGGTGGCTGGGAAGCCGTTCTCCTTGTCATTTTCTAACGTCCTCCACCCGTCAGAAGCCCTTGAAGCAGAGTGATGCAGATACGATGAGCTAGAGGTTTGTGAAGTTCTAGTGCAGTTTGAGTTTGCAAAGTTAGTTATAACAAGAACTGTGGAGTGTGTGGGAGGAAGAACCAGAGCCGGAGGGATGCTTGTACTCTCTACTGATGTTGCCTTCTTGGACAATGACACACTTTCTGTGAATGTCTGTTCCTAGACCACGATTAGAGTGGATGCAGGTACCGCATCCACTGGGGGAAATCTCTTCCTCTGTGACTTCATTGTGTAGACCAGGTAGAATTTTCTGACTCACCCTACATCTTCCTTCCAATCATCTGGTTGGAGCAGTCAAAGGGCTTCTTGGTTTCACACTAGTCATTGTATCAGATAGGAGGATTCAGATTCTGCCAGTCAAACTTATCTGGGGGAACTTCTGAAATAGGAACTGGCTTTTTGAAACTGGATATTGCCAACTAAGTGGTTCATGCCTTTAATCTCAGTACGTAGAAGGCAGAAGGAGGTGTATCTCTGTGAATTAAGGCCAGCCTGGTATATATAGTGAGTTTCAGGGCAGCCAACACTGCATAGTGAGACTCTGTCTACACGCACACACACACACACACACACACACACACACACACACACAAACACACACCCCTGAGATCACTATCAGAGGAATATACCAGTTAAGATACCCATGGCTATAAGTACATAGCGAAACAAAAGTTCCAAGTATTAACACAAGATTTATCAGTCGGAAGTACAGAGCAAAAGCCTTAAGGCATCCGGTACCCAATGAAAGAAACAAGACCACTGTCCTGGCTTCATTTCTGTTGCTGTGATGAAAATGCCCCAACAAAAAGCATGATAGGTCAGGAAGGAACTTATTTGGCTTATAATTCAAAGCCCATCACTTGGTAATTCAAAGCAGGGATTTCAAAGAGCTAGTCACATCACATCCACAGTCAAAAGTAGAGAAAAATGAATGCTTGTCCTCAGCTCCAATTCTCTACTCTTATGCAGCACAGAATCTCCTGCTTAGGGAATACCACTGCCACAGTGGGCTGGGTGTCCCCATGTCAATCAAGTGAATTAAGACAATCCCCCACAGACACGTCCATAGGCCAACCCAATGTCTATAATTCCTATGGAAACTCTGTTCTCAAGTGATTCTAGGTTGTGTCAAGGTAACAATTAATGATAATGAATCAAAAATGCTGTCCAAAATTAATATTTATGTGACTATATAAATAAACCAAATGCTTGCAGCTGTGCTAGAGTATGTCTGTTAAGTGATAGCACAATTATAAACTTCCGTGAAGAGCTAGCCTATAAGCATTTTACCTTACTTTATCTCCCCTCTCCATATTTGAGGGATAATCTTGAGAGCCAACAGCCTGCCATCATGGGAATAAATCATAGCCACTGGAGAGAAAGAATGAAAGAAGGATTCTTCAAAGACTTATTCCCAGCAAGCTGTCATTGGCTGCCTATCCAGAAGGTCCTTAGGTGACCTCATTGAGACTTTGCCAACAATTCACCCGGATCCAAGCTTGCTCCATTTTGATTTTTATTCTGGTAGCATTTGTTGAAGTAATCAGCTTCAGGCATTTATTATTGCAATTGCTAGACATGGTGGCAATGACAGGGATCAATCGCATGCTGGCTGAAGACCCTGAACGAAAGCTGTGGAATGGGAATGAAGCTTGTAGGGAAGTTGATAGCTGAAAGTATGCAGAGACTGTGCACATCCTGGGGCAAGATAAAGAAGGCTCAAAGCCCTCAGCCTGGCTCACTCAAGACTCTGCCCTGAGAAAGAACTGAAGATCAAGGCAGAGTTGAAAACAGTGACTGGGTGTGGACGTGTAAAGAGCCTCTCAGAAAAGGAGAGCTTTGCCTACTGAAGCCTTCTGGAAAAATCACTGTGGCATCACCAGTTGGCCATTGAGCTACCTACACAGTGGCTTCAGGACTGAGACCACAGAACAAAGATGAGAAAGTGAGTTCAGGAAAGACATTAAGCCAACAGCTGTGACAATAGGCATTGCGACAACAGCAAATGAAAAGAACACGGGGAAGCCTATGCTCTGAGTATCCACCAAAGATCTCAAGAATCCAAAGAAATGAGAACGCATGACTCATGTGTGGACAAAGTAACAAGAAGCTGGCAGAAACCTTACCAGAGGACAGGAAGACATGGATTTACTACACAAATCACCCATCCATCTTAAGCACGCTCAGTGAATTAAGAAAAAAAAATGTATGTAAAAAGCTAAAGGAAATACATACATAATGTCTTACCTAATCAAGACTATCAGCAAACAAATTGAAGCTACAACAAGAAACCCAAGCAAAATGCTGTACCTAGATTGTTCAAGTATAGTCATGAGTGATAAAGGTGACAGGTTTCTTATGATTCCTGTCTAAAGATCTTTTGGGGATTACTGTCTTGCACATTTCTAGGACATGAATTTGGAGACATTTGTTGCATTTCAGCACACAGTTACCTATCCATGGCTATCCATGGTGTTCTTTTTTTTTTTTTTTTTTTTTTTTTTTTTTTTTTTTTTTTGGTTTTTCAAGACAGGGTTTCTCTGTGGCTTTGGAGCCTGTCCTGGAACTAGCTCTGTAGACCAGGCTGGTCTCGAACTCACAGAGATCCACCTGCCTCTGCCTCCCGAGTGCTGGGATTAAAGGCATGTGCCACCATCGCCCGGCTCCATGGTATTCTTTTATATCATTTATAAACAACCCCACATGGGGGCTGGAAGGTAGCCCAGGGGTTAAAGAGCTTGCTGTGCATCTGGATCCTCAGAACCACTTTGTGCTGGTTGGGTGTGGAAGCCTGCTTCAAATCCTAGTCTCAGAAGGCAGAGATATGAGGAGGTCCTTGGAACAAGTTGACTATCAAGACAAGCTCTTTCAGGATCTCTGGGTTTGACTAAGAACTATCTCAAGGAATAAGATAGAAGAATAAATTTAGAAAGATTTCAGACATCAACTTCAGGCCTCCACAGGCATATGAGCTCATGTATATACATATACAAAGTACATACACATACCACTCATATATATACACTCATACACAAAAGAACATACAGGCATGGATCAGAAGATTTCATTGATGAGTTCTAGAAAAAATCTTTAAAGAAGATCTAAAATAAAATCCTCCTTCAAAAATTTCAAAAAAAAGGAAGAGGGAATATTTTCTGATTCTATCTATGAGCACATTATAAATCTACTACCCAAACCAAACAAACACATTGTTCTAGTGGCTGCAATAAAATATTTTCATCAAAAATCAACAAAGGGAGGACTGAGCCAGCAACCAAGACCAGAACAGATCTGAGGCAGTGAACTCCACAAAAGCAGGACTGAAATAGTGGCCTAGGCCAAAGCAGGCCTGAGGCAGCAAACACTACAAGAGCAGGACTGAGCCAGCAACCTGGGCCCTAGTGGGCCCAGGACAGTGAACTACACAGGACCAGGAGTAGATCCAGACCAGAGACATTTGCTGAATCAGGACTGGGCCAGTGACCTATGCCAGAGTAGGCCTGAGGCTGCGAGCTCCATGGGAGCAGGAATGGATCCAGACCAGGGATATTTGCAGAGGCAGGACTGAGCTAGAAACCTGGGCCGAAACAGACCTGAGACAGGGAACTCCACAGGAGCAGGTACAGGAGAGCAACTGCTGAGCAAGAGGGCCAAAGTCAGAGACCTCTACAGGTCCAGCCTTGATCTGGGACCTTCGAGGGAGTAGACCTGAGCCAGGACCTTGCAGGTCCAAGCATGAGTCTGGAACCTCCGAAGAACTAGGCCTGAGCCAGGACCTCTGCGGGTCCAGGTGTTCCCAAGTCTTGGACTTCCAAGGGAGTAAATCAGAGCCAGAGACCTTTGCAGGGCCAACCCCAAGCCAATGACCTCTGCAAGAGCAGATCCAAACCGGGGACATTTACAGAAACAGATCAAGGGGATACAAATCAAAAAAGAAGAAGTCAAACTCTGACTATTTGCTAATGATATCGTTACAACCCCAAATTTTCTACCAAGGAACCCCTACAACCCATAAACACTTTCAGTAATGCAGCAGGATACAAGATTAACTAAAAAAAAAAAAAAATAAGTAGCCTGCCTTTACACAGATGATAAATGGGCCAAGAAAGAAGAACATTACCCTTTAAATAACTGCAAATAGCATAAAATATCTCAGAGTAACTCTAACCAAACAAGTGGAAGACTTGTATGACAAGAACTTTAAATCTCTGAAGAAAGAAATTGAAGAAGACACCAGAAATGATATACTGAAAGTAGCTTCAAAAAAGACAAAATACTTAGAAATAAAGTTAAGAAGCAGTTCAGAACTTGTACCCCCAAAACTGTGACCACCATTAACAGAAACTACAAGTGATTTAAATATATGATTATTGGTGAAGACGGATTGTTCCTGGCCTCCCTGATCTGAATAATCACACAGAAATTATATTATTTAGAACACTGTTTGACCAATAGCTTAAGTGTATTTCTACCTATCTCTTATATCTTAAATTAACCCATTTCTATTAATCTGTGTATTGTCACAAGGCTGTGGTTTACCAGTAAGGTTTCAGGACTACATGGTGTCTCTCCAATTCTGCCTGTTTTCTCTCTATATCTCTGTTCGGATTTCCCACCTGGCTTTACTCTACAAAGCCATTGGCCAAAACAGCTTCTTTAATAACCAATGGTAATAAAAACATATTCATAGCATACAGAGGGGAATTCCACATCATATGATAAATATAATAAGATTGTTAGGGCGCCTAAATGAGTATCAGCCTGTGGGTTCAATGAAAGAAACCTCTTTCAAACAAAAGATCCTAAAGGTTAAAGGAAAAGACAAAATACACAGAATAACAAAACCAATCCTAAAAGCGGGAAATGAGATTTGAGAAATAGTATTTTCCTGACTCACTATGATTTCTGAATGCACCACAAGCAGGAAGACAGACAGGTGGACAGGCATACACATAGCGTAGAGACCTGAGCGTTGGCATGGTCTCTTGCTCTTGGGCAAGGACTCTGTCTTAGTTCCTTTCTCTGCTATAGTAAAACAGGTTGAGAAAAGCAGTGCAGAGGAGGAAGGGTTTACAGCTCCAGGCACAGTCTGCCATGGTGGGAAAGCCAAGGCGGAGCTGGGAGCAGCTGGTTGCACTGAATCCGCCGCCAGAAAAAAAGCAACAAGTGCAGCGTGCACACATATTATTGTTCAGCTCATCCTTTCCATTCTGCCTTCTCCACTCTACATGGTCCAGGATCCCCTGCTCAGGATCCCACCCACAATTAAGATGGGTCTTCTCACACCAACTAACAATCAAGATGATTCTTTACAGATATTTGCAGAGGTTCATCTTAATCCAAATGGCTCTAAGTGTCAAGTTGAAGTTGACAGTTGTGGTAGTTTGAATAACATGTCCCTCATAAGCATTGGGCATTTGAATACTTCACCCCCAGTTGGTGGCTGTTTTGGAGAGAATTATGAGGTGTGGCCTTGCTGGAGGAAGTGTGTGACTGCCAGTGGGCTTTGAGGTATCAAAGGCCTCATACTGTTTTGAGTTAGCTCTCTCTGCCTCCTGTTCTTTGTTGGAGATGTGAGGTCTCAGTCTTGGCTCCACTGCCTGTTGCCTCCACTCCTCCATCAAGGACTTTAACCCTATGGACCCAAAAAGCCCAAATAAATACTTTCTTCTGTAAATTACCTTTGGTCATGGTATTTTATCACAACAATAGAGGAACTAAACAACCATTGCAGAAACAAGGACTGTGGAGATAAAGGACAGCTTCACAACAAGCAGTGACAAAGACCAGGGGTCCACCTCAAAATGCTGATCCTCCCTTACCACACGGCATGTATGAAAGTCATCTCCAGCAGACCGCCAAACAGAGATGTAAAGCTAAACCTCAAAGCTCACGGTAAGAAACCAGAGTCTTAGTGGACTTAGGTTGTGCAACAAGTACCAAGATAAGATACTAATGAAAAAGAAAAGAAAAGCCAACCAGACAAGTTGGGTCTTATAAAAATTCAAAGGGTACAAAGCTGAGCATGGTGATGCAGGCATGTAATCCCAGTGCTTGGGAGGTAGAGGCAGGAGCATCAGGAGGTCACGGCCAGCTTGAGTTGCTTCATAAAACAAACAAACAATACTATAAAGAAAATGAAAGACAACGTGTAGAATGATGGGTGAAAATACTTGCAAGACACCTATCCAACAAGAGACAGGTGTTCTTAATATATAAAGTGTCCTTACAGATCAATAACAGAAATAAAATAACCCAGCATGAGGGGCAAAGAAATTAGGAGAGATGTTGTTTCTACACAGAATACATTCAGTGACTAATAAGCTCATTAAAAAAATCATTAACTATGGAGAAATGCAGGCAAAAAGCACAAGGAAATGGTCCCTTCAAACCCACCATGACACTTAGAATAGAAAGATGGCTAGATACAGATGTTATTGATAGTTTAAATAAATCAAAATATTCACATTTTGTTCATACAGAGGTAAAATAGCTCAGGGAGCTTAGATGGCATTTGGTCATTCCTCAAAACGTCAGACATAGAGGTGACATCTGACTCAGCAATTTGACATGTTGGTGTACAGTTAAGAAAGATGAAAATGTCTATGTCCTGTCAAGGCAGGAACACATGTGACACAGACACAAGTATTCATGGTGAATTAGTCATGATTGTCATAAAGTGGAAGCAAGATCAAGAGAATAAGAGCTCACCCCTGATTGAGAGAGTGAATGGGCTGGGCTCACCCTCTGATTAGAGTGTGAACAGGCTGTGCTCACCCCCTGATTAGAGCGTGAATGGGCTGTGCTCACCCCCTGATTAGAGTGTAAATGGACTGGGCTCAGCCTCTGATTGAGAGTGTGAATGGGCTGGGTTCAGCCTCTGATTCAGAGTGTGAATGGGCTGTACTCACCCCCTGATTAGAGTGTGAAGGGACTGGGCTCACCCTCTAATTGAGAGTGTGAATGGGCTGCACTCACCCTCTGACTAGAGTGTGAATGGGCTGGGCTCACCCTCTGATTAGAGTGTGAATGGGCTGGGCTCACCCTCTGATTAGAGTGTGAATGGGCTGGGCTCACCCCCTGATTGAGAGTGTGAATGGGCTGGGCTCACCCCCTGATTGAGAGTGTGAATGGGCTGGGCTCACCCCCTGATTGAGAGTGTGAATGGGCTGGGCTCACCCCTGACTGAGAGTGTGAATGGGCTGGGCTCACCCCCTGATTGAGAGTGTGAATGGGCTGGGCTCACCCCCTCATTGAGAGTGTGAATGGGCTGGGGCTCTGTGACAGGACCCTGAAGTTCCACTTTGCACTCAGCAAGCTGTCATGGCTTTGCAGTTGAGGAAAGGGAATGAGTAGGAGGGCCCAGCGTTTGGAAGGCATCTTCCTGGGATGCTGGGATGCTCTGGAATTACCTAAAGGGTGCATCCTACAATTCTGTAAACAGTGGTTTCATAAAGTGACCTGAATTGCCACCTTCAGAAGGCCAGCGTAAAGGTTTGTGAATTTTGGTTCGGTTAGGAAAGGAAGACCATGGCTTCTTAGAGGGCAACATGGCAGGTAAGCAAGCCTGCGCCAGGCTCGTTCTGCTGTCAGGTGAAGGCTTTCATCCTTGGGTTGGGACAGCCAGTGCCTCTAGACACACTCAAGTCCTTAAGGGATGCTAGAAGATGGTGACTCGGCTTGTGGGAGAGGAATGTGCAGACCTCTGGTCTCAGAGGCCAGCGGTCACACAGTTAGAAACAGGAAGCAGCCAGGGAAGCTGAGCGGGAGGCTGGGCTCAGCCATCCTGCTCTTTCTGCGGTCCAGTTGTCACATCCAATAGAGCCTCCTTTTTCCCTACTGAAGCCCTTGGGTTGAATTTCTGTCGTTTGTCAGCAGAAATCTGGACTAATACCTACATTTAAAGAGAAACGGCACTCAGAGCGGATTGAGCTATTATAACCGGAGAATCAGGGGCGTATTACATGGTGACGAGTGAGAGCGAAGATACAGAGTGTCCTGTTGCGGGAACACGGGCTGGAAAGTTGTTAATGGAGAATTTAAGCCCAAATCCTGCTCAGGAGGACTCTGAAGTCGAAGGGAAACAGTGATAGGATCAAAGCTCTCGATGTTTCGGAAGAATTCGTGGATCGGCAGCCTGCTGGCTGCGAACAGCCTGCGCTTGTCTAGTCTCGGCTTTGATTTGACTACCAAGCCCCGTACCAGCGCTGCCGACTTATTCTGTAGGTCTCAAGAAGAGGGTTGCCTGCCCACACACACAGAAACACATTTAGGTTTCTGAGAAATTAACATTGAGTTCCCAGTGACCCCTTCTTTACTAAGTGTCTCTTTTTTGCTTGACTTAAATTTTGTTTAGATAATTTTGCTATTAATACGTTCAGTTTCCCCTATAAAATAATCCCATGAATATTCATTATGCCTCAACAAACAACATATGTTAGGGGCCATAGTTAGCAAATTTGCTGTCAATCCCTTAGTATTTATTAAATGCGTTTGTGTGAGGTTTAAATTATTTCCTTATAGAATAGTGTATTTCATGCTATGTAGGTGTAACCCATTTTAAAGACTAAAATAATTAAATGAAGTTTTAATATCCCCATCTCTAAATAGTATTTGGGATATATTCTATTGACTAGGCCCAAGAATAAGTAGGTATATTACATCTTGCTGCCCCTAAATGGCAAACAATAAAACGCAGGAGAGGGATGAATCATCCTCACTGGTGAAAAGTCACATGAGACACAGCTGTAGGCCTGGTGGGACCCTGACTCAGGGAATAGATCCATGGATACAGACAAGCATCACAGAGGCAGATCAGATGAACACTGAAGCTCTAACAAGGATTAGGAATTCTGTAAGACAAGATTGCTGTCCACAAATATCTTGATGAACCAAACTCCCAATCCAACCTGCAGGAAGATATCCTTTGAGTGTTTGAGACAGAGGGAACCATTGACTGAAGAAGAGGAGGGGGCTCCAGACCTGGTCCTGTGTGATTACAGGGGCCCAGACTGGCAGCAGGGAGTTCCTGATGACTGTATGAACAGCAGGTAGACCAAAAATACAAGAATACTTATTAAAAACAAAATAGACTGGAGTTTGGTGGTAAATATATAATTTTTCTTTTGAAAAACATATTTGAGAGCTAGGTGTAGATTACATATCTTTAATTCCACCAAAAGAAGCCGGGGTTGGGGCAGAGATGAGAAGTTCAGGCCAGCACTGGCTACATGAGATTCTGTCTTGAAAAATAATAAAGAAGAAAAAGGAAGAATAGGAGAGATACATTCTATTAACTAGGTCCAAAAATAAGTAGGTATATTACATCTTCTTGCCCATAAATGGCAAACAAAATAATATACCCCTGACTCAACCTACAGGGAGGGACACCCGGTCTTTTCTTGTCATAATGCACGATCCTCAGAGCCTAGGCTGCCTTGACACTAAATCAAGAAGCCATTCTGCCCCTTTGCTGAGGTGCTTCCGGTCAGCCATGTGCATAGAATCCCTGTGGATGCAGGACTCTAGGTTTATTTCCTAACATTGCAATCTACCTCAGCCTGTCTGCCATTCCACTCAGGAAACATCTCTACTCCTACAGCGAAGCACAGAGGCTTTCAGGATGCACCAACACTCACAACCACTAACTGGAATATAATTTGATGAAATACAGCCTTACTGGGAACCAGACGGTGGGTACACAGTGAGCTTTAGAATAGGGTGCACCACCTAATGACAGCCATGCTGCAACCCTAAGGTCAATGGAATACAGTGAATAAGAACAGAAGAGGGAGTTAGTGTAGCTGCATCTACACCGTGGCCCTGAAATCTAGGGAACAGGAGACTGAAGTATAGGTCAGCTCTAGATCACAACTGTGTACTGGGAAAGATGTAGGGAAGACCAACGAAGTCTGCTTGGTGGTGCATGGTTAGGAAGTGAGAGACAGGACTATAGGTCAGCTCTAGGTCACAACTGCATACTAGAGAAGATGGAGAGATGACAAATGCTACCTGCTTGGTGACATGTCACAGACAGCGAATCTGAGGGGCTGTCCTTAAACATGTATCCTGATCAAATATTTGCTCACAGGACAGATATTCCAACTCCCCTGTCACATCCAACGTCTCATCAAATTGGCACAAAGACTAGTTGGAAAGGGAGTTCATTTGAATTTGAGAGGTAACACACAAAAAGCCAACAATGTGCCAGGCATTTGGAGAGAGACTTTGAGGAGCTTTCCTGCTTCGCGAAGTTGGTTCCCAGCCCAGCCCAGTTAGAATCCTGTGCCACGGGATTCGGAGTCATTGTTACCAGAGAGAAGAGCCTATCAAACACGCCTTGCTAATTAGAGGCTCCAAAGAAGGGAGCATGAGATTAAGTACCACTTGGCCCAGCTACCACCACAGCGCTTTAGCGCAGGAGGCTGCTGTACTCACAAGAGATGAGAAGCAGAGATGGGGTGTGCCAGAGTCCCGTTCTTTTCTTCAAAGACACACCCCCAGTGACCTAAGTTCTCCCACCAGGACTTCGGCTCCTCCAGTAGCACCAAGATGAGAGCTTAGCTTCTGGCCTTGGCGGGTACCCCAGCTCCAAAGGCAGCTCCTGCCTGCCACATTCTCCTTGGGTAAAGGATGGAAAGCGTCAGTGTTCTCAGGAGCTTGAAAGGGTGTCCGAGGCATAAAAGAAAGTCCCAGAAAATGATGGACCAGGTTTTAATGTTTCATCATCCTGAACATGAAGGCATCTTGTCTTTACCTCCTTCTTACATCAAGCCCAGCTTTGGGTGTGGGATGCAGTCTTCCGAGCAGCTTCCTGTGTAGTGTCTCTTATGTTCTTACCAGCTAAATCCAGGTCTGGGTCACTTTGTCAAAAATCATAACTTCATAAGCTAGACAGTCTTCCAAATGATTAATTTACCAGGTTTAGTTAGTCTTGAATTGTTTGGTTTCAATGGAATGGTTCTCATTCAGTTTTCAAAATAGACCTAATATTTCTCACCACTGTTGTGTGACATAGTAAAACAACCCTACTAGAATTAAATCTTTACAGGGAATAAAATCTTAAAATCGATTGATTCAAGAACCCTATCTAGCTTCTGAAAAATGAAACTGTCTTGGTTAGATAGCCAGGCATCATAGCCTTAATTTCCTCTGCATTTTTTACCTGGGACTGATTTACACTCAGGTATAATTATCCATTATAATTTGAATGTGAAAAATCAATAAGGCTCATGTTTTGAAAGCTTGACTCCTAGCCAGTAGTACTGTTTTGGAAAGTTGTAGAAACCTGGAGTAGTGGGAACTAGACAGGGGAAGTAAGGTTATGAACCATCAGTTTGGTTTTGATTTTTCAAGGCAGGGTTTCTCTGTGTAACAGCCCTAGCTGTCCTGGAACTAGGTCAGTAGACCAGGCTGGCGTAGAACTCACAGAGATTCATATGACTCCGCCCAGTGAGTGCTGGGATTAAAGGCTTGTGCTACCACTGTCCGGAGGTTGTGAACCATCTAACTTGGGTTCTGGGAATTGAACTCTGGTTCTCTGCAAGAGCCGCAATCACTGAGCTGATGGAGGAAGGTCATTGGTTAAAAAATAAAGAAACTGCTTGGCCCTCATAGGTTAGAACATAGGTGGGTGGAGTAAACAGAACAGAATGCTGGGAGGAAGAGGAAGTGAGCTCAGATGCCAGGCCGCTGCTCTCTGAGGCAGACGCGATGAAGCTCCGACCCAGGATGGACGTAGGCTAGAATCTTCCTGGTAAGCACATCTCAGTGCTACACACATTAATAGAAATGGGCCAGGCAGTGTTTAAATGAATACAGTTTGTGTGTTGTTATTTCGGGGTATAAGCTAGCCAGGCGGCCAGGAGCCGGGCTGTGGGAAGAGGCCCGCAGCTCCTACAACACTGAGCTGTCTCTCCAGCCCCCACTGGACATTTCTTAGTCTACAACACTGTCTCTGATTCTTCTTTTCTGGTTCTTCCAGGCATCTTGTTGTTGCCTATGCCATCAAACTCATCCCTTCATACCTTAACGACCTATTTACTTTATTTACCTATTTACCTCCCCAGCAATACCAAGGAGTTACACCTTATTCTTTAGGCATACTGCTTATACTCAATTAATCTTTAAAATAAATTATTACTAAGTCTATTTCTTTTTCCATAGCATCAGGCAGGAGCAAGTCTCATTGCTAGGTGAGTCTGTCATTGAAGTGACATCATATAACTTCACCTACCACAGGAAAAAGAAACTGGAGTGTACTAAGCACACACACACACACACACACACACACACACACACAATATGGGTCGTATATTTTTAAAGACATTTGTTATAGCTCTGTATTACAGAGACATCCTTGGTACTGACATCAAGCTCATGATCCTGAGGGTGAGGCTGGGGGCCTGGAGAGGAATCTGTATGCAGGCAAACTGGCACGACTGACCGCCAAATGGCATTTCAGCCAGAGGGACTCCAGACCGTGTTGACATAACTAAACATCACTGAACGTCACTGTGGGCATTTTTAAAATGCACGGGGAAAAAATGGCTCTCGGGTTTCATATATAATAGTGTGAGTAGTGGCCATGATGAGAGACTGCCAGGCTGGTTTCAACATTGAGGTTTCAAATCTAATTTATTCTAAATAAAGTCTCAACCGATCCCCTCAAAAATCTCTGCTACTGAAGCCATCTAAAAGTGTGCCACCCCCCTCGCCCCTTAGTCTTGCAGAAATGATGCTAACATCTTACTTTTTACCTTTCTAGTTTGTTTGTGCAATTAGACTTTCTGTAAATGAGACTTGGCTCCCTTGGAAACAGCATGCTATCTGGAAGGAGGGAGGCTTCACTTGGCAAAGGAGTCTGTGTTGTAAGACACAAAATCAGCTTAATTCACACGGAAAGCAGAGTTCACTAAGAACGACTACCCGTAAACCGTTCCAGCTCTCCTTTTGCCAGTTGACTCCCTTGCTACATTGTTTTAACTGAGGGACCTAGAGAGACACTGACCTACATCAATCAGATGGGGTACCCGTAGACTAAAGAGATTATTCTCAGTCTAGTTCAGTCAGGTAACTTAAAGGAGCGTGGGTGTCTGGAAGGCAACCACATCATCCCAGTGTGGGGATGGCTCACACAAGGTGCAGGGCTAGAGTCCCGCTCTCAGTGGGGATTCCATACTTCTAGTATCCCATAAACCCATGGACAGCAGGGCGAGGGGTGGGGGCTGGGAAGGAATGGTAGCTGGAGTCTCTGTACCCAGGGTAGTGCCCCGTGTGGCTGGAAATATCATCACTGTCATAGATTTATCCCTGTACTGTTTAGATCGTCCGATGCCTTGAGTTTTGGCCAAGATTTTCCTTTAGCCATGACCTCAGTTCTGCCTCACAGTGGCGCCTGGTCATGGCTCTTCGGCAGGAAAACCGGCTCCTTAGAAAGGCAGACTTCACGCTCAACATGATCCCCCTCCCCCAGGTGTACACAAGCTGCCCACCTGAACTGTGGTCAGATTTCTCAGGTTTCCTTGGCTTTTGCCTTTGACTGTTTCTTTGAGTACCCCCTAGAGAAATCTCATCTAGCAGAGGGCGTGGTCTCAGTTTCAGGGTTTAGCTTGTCAGAGCTGAAGGAAATTCAAAGTGGGCCCTGGGATGACTGGAGAGAAGCGACAGAAAAAGCAGCGAATTTCTCCCTCCATCTTGTTCCCCATATTTACTCTTGTTGGCATCTAAGCCCCTACCAGCCGCTGTGCAGGGCCAGGCCAGCTCTCCTCTGTGGCAATCCTAACGTGAGCAGTCTTTCAGAACTATGCATTTTTGTGTTTGCAAATCAGTTGAGTTTGTCTGAAGGCAGAGGGGCCTGTTAGAACACAAAATTCACACCCCTAATTCACTCAATACTATGTTTATTCCCTTGTTCCTAGGAGCAATTAATATTTCAATATTTCTCCATTAATATTACCCACAGCCTCCAATCTGCTAACTAATGCACCCATAGCCCAAAACAGTGGGCTGTGGCCCCCTTCCATGCCTCCATGACTGAACTCTAGAAGGAAAGGGAACTTTGGTTTCCTGGTTCTATCAGAACCTGCCCCCTGGACCCCAGTAACGTTGAATGCATTGGTCTATGACTCTTTTGTTTTGTTTTGATTTTTGTTTGTTTGTTTGTTATTTTTTGTTTTTCGAGACAGGGTTTCTCTGTAGCTTTTGGTTTCTGTCCTGAAACTAGCTCTTGTAGACCAGGCTGGCCTCAAACCCACAGAGATCTGCCTGCCTCCCTAGTGCTGAGATTAAAGGCGTGTGCCACCACCACCCGGCTGGTCTGTGACTTTTTTTGTAGCATCCACAAAAAGAGTAGAATCCACAGCACTCTTGCTACTCACCTATGTTGCTGAGATTTCAAGGTTTCCATAGAGTCAGAGCTTAATATGGATTAGCTAGAGGCTTTTGGAAATAAAAATTCCATCTTTTATTTTGAATAGCTTTTTAAAATAAAATAAATGAAGATTCATAACTTTCACCAATTTAGTCCTTAAAGAGAGACTCTTGGAATCATCAAACTTCGGGGCTTTGAAAATTACATCATAGAGTTGGATACTATGAAAATGGGTATAAATTTTTACAAATTCTTAAAGGGCTAAGCACATGAATTATTAATTCTAAACTAATAAAGAAATGACAAGCTGATAACAAGTAACATAACTCCCTTGCCAGGTCAAATCATCTCTGTGAGTTGGGCAAGGAGCATGTGCCTGTAATCCCAGTACTCAGGAGGCAGAGGCAGGAAGATGCTGTTTGTTTGAGGCTAGCCTGGTCTATATAGTGGTTTTCAGGACATCCAAGACTACACAGTGAGATCTTGTCTTAAAATGAACAAACAAATCATTACAGCACTTTATAGAGAACAAATAAATAAAAAGTGGGTGAATCTGTACATGTCCAGTTTTTGCATGCGTGTGTTTACATTAGACACTTTACATGTGTTTACATTAGACACTTTACATGTGTGTTTACATTAGATACTTTACATGTGTGTTTACATTAGATACTTTACATGTATGTTTACATTAGATACTTTACATGTATGTTTACTTAGATACGTTACATGTATGTTTACATTAGATACTTTAAATGTCTGTTTACATTAACTACTTTATATGTGTTTACATTAGATATTTTACATGTGTGTTTACATTAGATACTGTAAATTTGCATTTACATTAGATACTTTATGTGTATGTTTACTTAGATACTTTACATGTGTGCTTACATTAAATACTTTAAATGTGTGCTTACATTAGATAATTTTCTATCCTGATTCTGAGCAGAGATACAACTTATAATGAATTGCACTATCTACTTACATTCAACAAAAATAATTGGTTCAAAATTACTTTATTTGAACTGATTTTTCGATTACAGTGTTTCTGCAGTTAAATTCTTTCCTTCTCGGCTCAAATTTTTGTGAAGTTATTATTCCATACAAAGTAACCCTGATTTTGCTTATCTGGAGTGCTGGCCCCACTCTCATGGGTGACTCTTCTCACAAGAGTCTTGAGTTTGGGTATCTGACAACCTCATGTGGAGAGAATGTTTACCTGTGGAAGAAGACCTGCCCTAAACAAACTGAGCGTGGGGTAAGATCTACAGAGAAAGAGTAGAATACAGGACTTGTGGAGCCAAAGTGGGGTTCCTGGAGCCGCATCCTGCTATGACGATGGACTCTAGCGTGTACATAGCATGGTAGTAACCACACACACATGTGACCCCAGCATGTCTGTGTACACGCCTCAACACATCCAAAATGGAGGGTCACTTTTATCTTAAAAAGAGAGGAACCAAGGATTGTGGGACTCTCAAGAGACATCATAGTCTCAACATAGCTGGCTGTACACATGATAAGAGACCACCCAGGAGAGAGGATTCGCTTTATGACCATATGAAATTATTCGAGCTTTTTCAGCATCCAGTTATTTCTAGAGGGATATTGCTTGGCTCAGCAGCAGAGGGCTACCACGCATATGAAATTGCGTACACGAATCATCACGGCCCTGGTATGCTAAAGGCAAGGGACCTCTGTAAAAATTGGTTATCAAGCTTGGCGATGATGGCGCATGCTTTTAACCCCAGCACTTGGGAGGCAGAGACAGGCTGATCTCTGTGAGTTTGAGACCAGCCTTGTCTACAAGAGCTAGTTCCAGGACAGGACCCAAAACTACTGAGAAACATATCTCAAAGGGAAAAAAATGGTTATCAAATAAAACATCATAGTAATGGCTGTGCGTAATTGTGTAAATTGGTTATTGAAGAAGACTAAGAGATGTAGTTTGGGGGTGAGCTATTTTTGGACTGATACGGAGAGAATAAAATAGCCAACTCAACCTATTGGGTACTACCCATTGGAACATCCATTGAAATCAGAAGCAAATCTCTGCCATGCTCAAATATTTCTTTTCTTAGTTCAAAAAAATAATGTGGACTTTTTTGGTCAATGACCTAAAAATAACTGAGTTTGCAACAAGTAGTTTAGAAACTAAATTCTAGGGGAAAAGAAACACCCCCCCCCCCCATGAGCTGCAGCCTTGAGGCTACAGGCTTCTCTTCTAACTTGGAGAAAATAATCCTTTTGGTTTCCAGGTTTTGTGAGTTCTGGTAGAGTAATTGAAACATTGCAACATCTCTCGTTGCTAGGAAAAACATGGGTTACAATTATACAGTTTCTCTAAATAGTTACAATTTAAAACATTAGGCTTTCAATGTACTTGCTCCCCAAATCAACGTGTTCAAAATTAGTATGTTACTGCCATCCTTCTTACCAAATGAGAGTGCCCCTTAAACAGAGGCAGTCATTTGGAAGTCCTGTAACTACGTACAGCTGGGCCACTGTGGCTCTTCGAAGTCTCAGAGGCAGCAGAACAAAACAAAGCCTAGTAGCAGGAGAACAAAGCAACAGGAACAACCCAACAAGTCCTACGCAGAGGAAGATGTCTGCTTCCTTTGCTCTTTGTCTTCTATAAATATCTCATGCATTTATTAGAGCTGAATTCTTGCTGAAAGCCAGCCTTTGCCCTGCTTCATTCTTCCCCCATCCCTGAAGTCCAGAAATGTCTGAGAGGGGGAAAGAGGCTCCATTCCTTGCACATGCTGTGTTCTTAAGGAACAGGTAAAACAAAAGCTGAAGCTTTCCCAGGAAGAGAGGAAAGAACTAGTGGAACCGGTGAGGAGCTGTGCTTCACAAGGCTCTCCAGGGGACCGTGGGCCATGAAATTGCAGCATCTGCAAACTGAACATGGAGGTGGCTGCACCACAAGGTATAGCCAGCTTCTCCACGACCTGTGTAGCAAGAAAACCATTTTGGAGTCTCCTTAGAAGCTGCCAGCGGTATAGCCAGCTTCTCCACGACCTGTGTAGCAAGAAAACCATTTTGGAGTCTCCTTAGAAGCTGCCAGCGGTATAGCCAGCTTCTCCATGACCTGTGTAGCAAGAAAACCATTTTGGAGTCTCCTTAGAAGCTGCCAGCGGTGGGTCATCACTAGCCCTACTTACTTCGTAATAGCATCAATCTTATTATTATTGGTTAACTAGAAAGTTGTTATCAAGCAGTGAAATTTGGAATGAATCATGAAAATGTGTGTGTGTGTGAGAGAGAGAGAGAGAGAGAGAGAGAGAGAGAGAAAGAGAGAGAGAGAAAGGGAGGGAGGGAGGGAGAGAGGGGGGAGAGAGAGAGGAGGGAAGGAAGGAGGGAGAGAGGGAGGGAGGGAGGACACCTACAGTCCGATTGTCAAGAGATCCACAGCATGACTATTTTGAAGGGAGGGCATCTTTGGCAAAGGAGGGAGTCTAGGACCAGAGTGTGCTCAGAACCACATGACAAGCAGTAGGTTGTCCGGGAAGATAATTAGCTTTGCTTGGAAAAACCTGATGGACTATAGACACACACACACACACACACACACACACACACACATGCACACACTGTAGCTTTGCTTCTGCTGCTGACAGGAACTTCCTTGCTGGCTAAAGCCTGGTAGATGTGGCCCAGAAAGAGACAGGAGAGGGGTCAATGCACTACAGGTATTGGCCAGGCAGCCTGGTATTAAAATAAAGCAGGACTGGCTCAGGAGATGGCTGGCTCAGTAAAATTTGATGCCGCATAAAAGGTGAGGCATGGGGCTGGGAAGGCAGAGAGAGGAGGATTCCTGGAATTCACTGGCCAGTCCGCCCAGCACAATGGTGTACTTGCAGTTCAAGTGAGGGAACATGTCTCAAAAAACGAGGTACAAAAGCTCCCAAGCAGCGAAAGCTTCTTCGACCTCTGACTCCCACCTGCATCCATATACATGTGCTCACACACACCCACACACGTGCCAGGGAAGAAATATGCAATCACAATACATATTGGTTTCAAATTTCTGATAAAACTAAACAAATCTACCCTCCAGCCTAGAGCTACATCTGCAACCGTGTTGTTAACAGAGCTGCAGAAATCAGCGAAAATGCAGATTCCTCCAACTGTGCTCGGACACTCAGAGTAATCAGCACCCTTGCTGCCTCTAGACATAGACCCCAAGCTGTGGAGGCGGAGTTTCACAGTCACCTGATGGTTGGAGGATGATTGACACTTCTGTCTTACAGAGGTGAGCATTTCAGAAAGGAAGAAGTGAGCCGACCAAAGGGACCTCCCAAAGACGCTGGATTTGAAACCATGCCTCTAACGGGAAGCACAGCTGTCTTTAGCCATCAGCAGAAGACTCTAGGGGACATAACTGTGCCACACCCTGAAACATCCCCTGCTTTCATGAGGGCTGCAAACTTAGCTTTTAAAAGACCCATTCCACCATAAACCACAATAACACGACTCCCAGGATGGAGACTGAGTCCACAGTGAGCTGGGTTTGCCTTTGGCTTTCCTCTGCATTGCTCTCATTCAGACTATGCCTTATCAAAACCATCAGTTGCGCATCTGGGACAAAAGCAAATTTCGCATGATGAAATATGCATAAGTAATTCCTCTCAGATAATGGAGCTAAGCATTAAATTATGAAAGTCGAGATGATACTTAAAAGACCCAACTCTCGGAATGCTTTAAAGACAAACAACAGTAGCAAAAAGAAAAACCAACTTGGGCTTGTTGGTGCTGCTAAAACTCCTGGCCCGCGCAGGTCATCAGTAACTACCAGAGTTAATGGCTGCGGAGGAGAGTCAGTTCCGTCCAGGATGTGGTCACTGAGATGCTGTCCTTGCTTCAGTGGATGGGGTCACACCCATGCACACACAGTCAGCACTAAGGACTCGGTGGGTTTAAATTAGACAGATGGGATGGGAGACTGGGCAGGAGAGTGGTGGTGGGATGGGGAGATAAGGGGGCGGGGGTAGTGTGGGTAGATTTGATCCAAACTCATTACATGTGGGTAGGAATATTAAATAAAGCGGTTTCAGTTCATGAAGAATGCAAGAATTGATTCCATTTCCCTTTCAGTAAAATACTCCGATAATAACAGAGCTACGTGAGGGCCACGTAGGAACCCCTGTTGGCTCCTCATGCTCTTGTGTTTTGTTATTTCCGCTGCAGAGGCCGTACTTCTTCATTACAATGGCTTTTCATTTTGTTTTTCCTTTTCCTATTTTTTTTTTTTGTTTGCAGGTAGGATACTATGATTAACTTAGAATTCTCTATGTAGCCAAGTATGACCTTGATCCTCCCGCTGACTTGGAATTTCGGTTGTGTGGAAGCCCCTGGCTCAGCTGTGGTGTCACTATGGTTACAGAGTTAGGCGCTGGTACCCATACCCTTCAGCTCTGCACATCCTCCACTGTGCAGCACTCTGAAACTCACATGCTCTCACTTGTGAGATAGGAAGCCTTGCTTCTGAGATAGTTATTTGCTTCTCTTTAACTTTATCCTTGTTGCTGAACTCCTGCACCAGGGAGAGTGTTGCCTTCTTTCTTCCAACATTGTATCAGACCTGTACTTGGGTTCACCTAATGTCTGATGTGCATGCAAAGGCCAAATGCAGAGCTCCGTAGAAGCTCTACGGCATAGAGCCTTCTAGAAGCCCTGGCAGGAAAGAAGGATGTATCATTTCAACTACACATTTCCTCGGACATTTGTGAGAACATCCCTTTGTAAGATAGTAGTTCAACATGCTTATTTCTGGGTTATCTGTTTTAAACAGATGCATGCATTGAATTCTACTGGACGTGCTAGCTACCTTCCTCAAGGATGTGACCAAACATCTGATGAGCAGCTGCTTAGGGCAGGAAAGGTTTATTTCTGTTCAAGGTATACAGTGGAGAAGGAGCAGGTGGGAGCTTGAGGCTGACACTCACATCTGGGTGCATCTGGTGTGGCCTGGCTTGCTCTTTTTGCTCTTTTCATCCAGTCCAGAACTTCAGCCGATGGGAGCTGCCACTTTGTGCAGGGTGGGTGTCCCTCCCTCTGTTAAAACTGTCTGAGAACGCCTTTACAGATCCACCCAGAGACCAGAGCCTCCTTATTGCCCCCTAAGCCTTTCCCAGTCCAGTCAGGCTGACAATGTAGCGTAATGCAGACAGGGTGTTTGCATTATAAAAAGTCACTCATGGAGACAGAACAAGAAACTCACCTTTAAATTCTAAAATGCTTTCTTTTAATAGACTTTTCAGGAGAAATTTTTCAAAAATTTAAAAACAACACATGGGAACCCTGTCTATAAATCCCACATGTAAATGAATCAGAGAAACTCTTGTCACCTAGTACAAGACAATCAGTAGAATAATCCTTTCTCTTTGTACTTAATACGAACACCTGTGGCGATCCACCCACTCAAAGGCCTCATATAGCATATCACTGCGGGCGCACGTGTACTATTAACAGCAGGTCTCTGGAGCTCACTTAGCCTGTTCAGCTGACAGTTCACGGGCCTCCGGTAATGGTTCCTGGTTCTTAGCAGCCACTGGCTCCCCTTTTTGATTTGAGGAAGCAGAAAACTTCAGATACCTCCTGCCAGGTAACTTACTCAGCATCGTGACAGGATGCCTGACCCAACACTCCGGGAGGAAGAAATGATGACTCCGCTCAGTGTCAGAGGGGGTTCATCTACAGGGAAGGCATGGTGGAGCCGCTCACATCAGAGTGACGGGGGGGGGGGGCACCTATGTTCTTTAGTTCCTTCATCTATAAAAATAAAGTGTTGACTGTGAGGAATATTTCCTGACCGAACCTCTCCATGGGCTCAAAAAACTCCAATCAAACCAGATTTGACCAAATCAAAAATGCCCATGTTTAATGAATGCCGCACTCTCGGGTGGCTGGGAACATGGCAGGGGGAAGACAGAGGAAGAGCACATGCAAAACCTGAAACCACATGCTCCTTTTTCTAGCCTAAATACCCTGTGGGAGTGGTCCTGACCCTTCCCAAGGAGAGGTCAGCACTTGGCAGGCTGAGAGTTGGAGTCCAAGCACTTGGCAGGCTGGGAATTAGAGTCCAAGTGGTTGACAATTCCCAGGCCAGGGGCTGGAGTGACACTTCCAACTCAATATTACATTGACAATAATGAGGATACTGTGAGTGTGCTGTTTATAGCATCACATTCTTAGACTTTTTTTTTTAATGAAAAAACTCTGACTTAAATAATTAAGAGCTGAGATTGACAATTACTAATATTTCCTGTTTGAATGAAGAAACTTACTAATATTACAGATCTAGAGAATACAGAGATAAGAGTTGGAGAAAAAAGCACATAGTTACCCTGACCTCAAATTCTCTTCAGTTTTGTTTTCATTTCCCTAATTAACGTAGGCAAGCTTAGCGTAGTAGTGTACCAAAGGAGAGGTCACCTCCTTCAAAGGCCCCTCCCTAGGAAAGGGAAAGGATAGGGCAGAAAAGGTTACACACATTCTGTCATCAACAAATTTAAAAGATCTGCTATGAAGAATGAAATTTCAATCCCCAATTAAACCAGAAGAACATATTTGTGTATATAAGATGGAGCATGAACTCGGTAGTCCAACGATGCTGTTTAGGAAAACTGTCTGGAGTTAATCCTCCTACAGCACTGAGTGCCCTAAAAGCAAACAAGCTCACTCAAACAGAGTGTATGTGATATCTCTTTAAATGTTTTTCTCCCCTCTCATGCCTTAGTTCCACAGCAGGCTGCAAAGCGCTGCCTACTCTGCTCGCTAACTGCACCGAGGTCAGCGGCAGCCCTTGATAGGAGAGGGCTTATCTTCCCCCTCACACTGGCCGAGCAGGCATGGTTTTCATCTCCATTGCTGGGGTTGCAAAACAAAAATCGAGCTCTAAACAAAGTCATCAGCCACTCCATCTGAGCCAGGCTTCTTTTGCCCTCTCCGAAAACACTCGGCCCCTTCGTCAAAGCAATCAGCAGCAGAGGGCCAGCCTTTGCACCCGCGTCTCCTCCAAGCGGCTACCACCTCCACAGCTTATCTTGTGGAACCACACAGTAACTTCTCTACTAAGCTCCGTTGATGAGAAACCTCACAGGTCACTTTTTACAGCACACCTTCTAATGACCTCATTTGCATACTTGGATGCAGATCTCACTCTGACATCATGTCAAATGCTTGTATTTTTAGAAATTGAGCATGTTTTCGCCGGGGGATGGAGTTCAGTTAGTAGAGTGTTTGCCTAGAATATGAGAAGACCCGGCTTTGGTTCATCCTCAGCACTCCATAAGACTGGGCATGGTGGCCCATGGCTTTAATCCCAGTACTCAGGATGTGGGGGCCAGAGGACCAGGAAGGAGTTCAAGGTCATCTTCAAGGTTAGACTAGGATACATGAAACTCTGCCAAAAAAAAAAAAGAAAAGAAAAGAAATAAAAACAAAAAATGAACATGGTTTATTTTTTTCAACTCTGCTTTTAAATTTTAAAATAAACAAAAATAAAACAGCATGCCCATTCTTTCCTCGTCGCAGGTTATTTTGAATGATTTAAGGTGTTATACCGCAAGTAATACCTATCCGTTCTTGGTGTCACGCCATATTATTTTTCATTTTTCCTTATCATCACTATTTGGGTATTCATTTGACAAGTACAGCTGATATCAGTTTATCAAATCAAGTTAACACAAGCTATTTAAGATACTAATCTTTATAAAGACCTCTGAAATACCTCTGTGAGTAATACCTGACTGAGTAATATTCCTGCAATACATTGCCCTGTCTGCTTTTTCTGCCCCTGTAGTGTGTTCAAATGTATACATAAAATGTTTTTGCATTGATTTTTCCAACTTAATTCTGACTATGAGTGCAGAGGGGTTTGGAGTTCCATTGTCTATGGAGAGGATGCTTGGAGTGGTCAGGGAGCACTCTCTAGCACTGCCCGACGGAGTGTGGGAAACAGGCAATCAATGTCAGAGGTGGGAATAGAACCCACCATACTAAAACGCAGCCCAGTGTCCTCCTGCCATAGCGGATCCTCTCTTTTCTCCCTGAGGTTGGTACAGACTTGAAAGTGCAGTCTGGTGCTTGACCTCAGATGAGTAACGAGAGCTTCTGCACCCGCTTGGAAGCAACCTCATCTCCCAGCATCCCTAGTGCTGGTTGTCTTTTGGAAGAAATGCTGGATCTGTGGGAGGAGAGGGAATCTATAACTGTCTTGGTACCGAGTGAGCAGCCGGTATCTGTCTGCTGAATGAATACATCCCAGCTGAACACAGCTGTGCCCTCGAAAAGAACCCATGATTCCAATTCAAATGCCTGACCCATCTGTGATTCCTGTTTGGATGACTCTTCCCAACCCTCATCCTTGCCAAGTTGGAGCTGCGTGACACCGTGACTTTTCTAATGTGTGTGTCCAGAACCAGGTTTTTGCCTAAAGGTTGACGGTGTTTTGCATACACACAGTAAACATCTCTGTTAGGAGCCTATCCATGAAAACCAGCTCATCTTGCTTTTGCAGGTTGATGCCTGAGTTGCAGAGAAACGGCAGCTGCAAGGGAAAACCGATAGGAGACCATGGCGTTTCCAAGTTCACTTGTGAATCAATAACACGCT
This sequence comes from Microtus oregoni, assembly GCF_018167655.1. NCBI lineage: Eukaryota > Metazoa > Chordata > Mammalia > Rodentia > Cricetidae > Microtus > Microtus oregoni. Next base: position 35,516,808 of record NW_024543069.1, on the reverse strand, counting down.
TGCAGAATTACTCCTGTGTTTGGAATGGCTTCAGTGAACAGAGTAAGCACAGCTTATGGCGAGTTGCTGGATAAGATTTCTACCTGAGTGTAATGCATCCGAAGTCCTGTTTGCTGACAGGCAAGTAGAGACACAGTAGGGAATGGATTTCTTATTCCTGGGAACAAGCAGGGATTTAAGTCATGCATGGAAAACTCCATGAAACTGGCCTCAAATCCTGTCTTAATTTATGCAAGGAAAAACTCAACAAGGTTGATTATGGGTCTTCCGATCTGCATACGGCCAAGAATCATCACCTTCTCGACCTCAAAGCTTGACTCCTTAGCATACAGGCAAAGGCTAGTACGTGCCTACTACACGCCTCGGTGCCCTAATTGCTGTTTGTATTTATACACCACCGGCAAGCCGATTTTGGGTGCTAGCCTCCTAGCAGGTGTCAAGCCCGTTGCCTCATGTCATCAAGAATAATCAAGAGTTGGATATTTTTGATAACCACTTATCCAAATGTGATGTAATTGCTTGGAATCTTCAGTTCTAAATATCAGCTCCATTGCAGGAAGGAGAAAAAAATCTTTAACTGGCAATCTGCCCCTACGTTATCCAGGAATGTGAAGGTCAGATTCTCCATTGAGCATCTGCCTTCCTTTTGCAGGACAGCCCAGCCCTCAAAGAAGGGTGTGCTAGCTGCTATCGCCTGCATTTACAGAAAATGCTTTTTTCGTGGGCAAAGCCGGGGAAGGTAATGGAATCAATAGCGGGGGCTCTGCGAACACACTAATGAAGGTGCCAGGCCGTTCTCAATCAAACAGAACAAGGGAGGTGTCCTTCAGCCATCAAAAAGAATTTCCGTCTTTTTCTTACAAAGAGTACAAGGCAGGGGGTGGAGGGAGGCTTAAGAGAAGATTCTGTGTGTTTCTTTTATCCCTGCTTCCCTAACACTGAAAATTCCGTATGATTCCTCCCTGAACGCACCCCCAAGGAATCAGTCCGTATGTACATTTCTCAAGCTCACGATTTATTTTCTGATTAAAGGCATCATTTGGTCCCGTCTGTGCTCAGGCAGCCATCAATCAACCTTCCTTCACATGTTCGCCCAGAGACAGGGTGCTGATGGTGACGGAAACAGGGCCGAGAGACTGGCCGTGGTGCCCTGGATCACGTACCCCTGCAGTCTCATTACGTTGACCGTGTGCCCCAGAACTCCCTGTGCCGGTCAGACTGTCCTCAAACTCACAGAGATCCCCTGCCTCTGCCTGCCCCGCGGTGCTAGGATTACAGGCGTGGTTCACCACAAACAGCTCCTTTCCTTATTTTGAAGGACACAGAATTCGGCCCCGTAGCCTTCTTCAGCCTGAACCATATGGAGGTCAAGAGTGAGGTGGGCTCTTGGCCTCAGTTCATCCGAATCTCTGTTTGGTGCTCACAACCTCATGGTACCCGGAAGAGAAACCTTTTCATAAAGAAATATTTTAAACTAAGAGTAAGTAAATCTCTATAAAACAGTGATAAAGTATCAGTCCCTGCCCACTTTCATCAGTCAGTGTTCATGTGGGGTGTATACACCCACATTTACAATCAGAAACATGTCAAATCCCTGCGCTTCCTGCGAGGAACGCAGCGCGATCACGTCCGGGATTGAAAAAACCTTTGATGTTGCAGATCTCCGGTCTGACAGGACAATCTGTGGACTGCCACAGCCACCTGAGGTACTTCCGGAGGTCTGTATGCTCACAACTATTCCCTTAACATGTCTCCCCGCGGCTTTCGGTTGCCCGTGTTGCCGGCTGCACTTGTGGTCCCAGGTAATTGCTGTGTGGGGGCAGGGGAAGCAATGGCATCAAGTCCATGCGCAGTTCTGTATGTGAGCATTCCAGACGTCTCTTTTTTTTATTTATTTATTCTGTATACAATATTCTGTCTTCATGTATGCCTGCAGGCCATAAGAGGACACTAGACCTCATTGCAGATGGTTGTGAGCCACCAAGTGGTTGCTGGGAATTAAACTCAGGACCTTTGGAAGAGCAGGCAATGCTCTACAGCCCCCCCACCCCCCTTCCAGACATCTTGATGAAAACTACCCAGTCCCACGATGCGCAGATCCACCGTGGCAGAGCCCTGTACCCAGCATTGCTCGGCTAAGAGGAAACGGGCAGACCACTAACACACAAAATGCCATAGGCACACCCCATGTGCAGAGTCACAAGGATGCCTCCTGTAGACTAGCGTTGACAGGGTGCTCTGGAAGAGCCAAAACTACAGCAACATAAAACTGAACAGTCGATGCTAGGGCCAGAGGCTATGAAGATCAAAGCGGGTTTGCAGAATATGAGTAAAATTATTTATGTTCTTGCTTTACTAATGGATACATGACTACGTACATTTACTAAAACTCAATGAACTATTCACTAAAAAGGGCAAATTTTGCTATATGTAATTTATACCTTGATTTTAAAGATAGGAAGCCTGAATTGCAATTACCAAGTTTTCTAATATATGAAATTATCCAGATAACTATATACTGTGGCGATTTTATATTATTAAATCTAATTATTTCATAGCTTCTATTAAGTGAAGCCAGAAAATTCAGGGCTATACAAAAGACAATGGTTAAGAGTACTTACTGCTTTTGCAGTGTACATGGGTTCAGTTCCCAGCACCCAACTCCAGTGACTCACAATCGCCTGTGACTCTAGTACCATCGGATCCTACGCCCTCTTCTGGCCTCTAGAGGCATCTGCACACACATGGGATGTACAAACTCATACAGGCACACATACACATGGGATAAAAACCATCAAATGAAAATATATAAACAAAATTCATATTTTTTAAAACATAGATAATTCATTTTGTAGTTTTGACCCAAAATTTTGTTCTTTTTTTAACAGTAAAAGGGAAAATGTCCTCTGAGCTTAAGTCTTGTTAGTGATTATAAAAGCATCAGTAGATGCTAAAAATGTTCTCATTAAACACAACTTTTGCAGAATGCAAACTGTTTTTCAGCATTTATCATTTGCCCTGGCTGGGGGGACTGTCATAGAGATGAGATTTTCTAGGCCTTGGGCATATGTCCCACTTGCAAGAAAGAGTTTTGGTTTTTCTCTGCATCTTTCCAGAACAATCCTACCAGATGGTTCTTTATCCTGATGTCCAAGGAGTAATAAAAATGCTTGCTCACAATGATGAAAACCACATTTATGAGCTGTGTAATATAAAGGTCTCTAGACAATACTGGAATCCCTCCTTGATTAAAATAAAAATATTAGCAGATAGGCTTGGTATGGCTTCAGGCTAACCCTGAGTTAAACATGCCCCTCCCCAATCTATTTGGTACAAATAGCCCTTCAAACCAACAACCTTCCTGTTTTAACTACTTACCAAGTGTCTCTGTCTTGTAAGACAGTCTATAATGTAAAATACAAACAAACAGAACCCAGATGCAAAGGACATTTAGCTAAGAGGTAAAAAGCAGAGTTGGATGACTCCCACTTCCCTATAAGATCAGGGTTCCTCTCTCACAGAGGCAGCTGAGCACTGACAGAACAGGACCCTCAACCTCTGGTTCCATCCTTCCCGCATAAAGAAAGGGCAGCTTTTTAAGGTCTGAGTTTAGGGCTATCCCCCATGTGTTATTAATTAGCAAAACCCAAGTCCTCTGGAAGAGCAGAAAGCACTCTTAACTACCACTGAACCGTCACTCCAGTACCCATTGTTATTCGTAATCGTGTGTAAGTGTGTGTGTGAAGGTATATGCACACATGAGTGCAGGCATCCACGGAGGCCAAAAGAAGGCTCCAGATCCCCTGGAACTGGAGTTACAAGAAGTTGTGAGCTGTCAACATGGAAGTGATGAATACAATCCGAGCCCTCTGCAGGAGCAGCGAGTGCTCCGAACCATCCCTCCAGCCCAAATATCTTGCAGTTCTCAAGAAATCTAAGCTATCGGAGAGCAACATCTTCATCAATGTCTATGTGTAAACGGCAACATGTAAAGTTAAAATGTTGTATGTTTTACCATCGGGAGGTCCTGGTGGAGCAACCACACCATCAGCATAATGCGATCACTCTGCTGCCCACACCTTTCCCTTCTGAGCGAACATATGCCTTTTTAACACACACACACACACACGTGTCCTATTGGTCCTGTTCCTGTAGAGAAGCCTGACCTATTCAGTACTAAACTATAAAGCCTTTACATTTTCATCTTCAGTTTTACTCTTCCCACATACTGACATCTTTACTTGATATTTAATATCATGAAAATTTATGCTCTTCAATTATTATCATAAAGTTCACCATTTGCCTCTATACTTGTGCAATGCCAATTTCAAAGGCAAATCTGTCATTCTTAATCTCCTGATTGGAGTCCACAGTGACAGTTAAGGACTTGAACTTGTATATCAGGGCACCTTTCCTGGGCATACAGCCATGGAGTGTTGGCATTACAGTTCGACAATCTCGCCTTGTGAATTTGGGTTAGGTACACACTGGTCTCAGCTGTTCCATCCACAAAGCAGAACTAATCTCACTCTCATAACAGAGATGCTGCAGAACCAAGATTAGGTGTTAATTTGTCTTGTATCTGTCACCAAACTTGTGAACACTTGATGGTCATATTAGCTTTCTGTACCATTACACTTAAGACAAAGGTCCCTGAGTCTGCATTCCCAACGTCTCAGAGAATAGAAAGTAAATTGTGGCTGGTTGGTTGCAATAGATTTTAATATTTCTCAAGGCAATTAAAAAATAAAATTGAAGTTAATTAAACCACTAATATAGAACACATGACTCACTGAGCAGGTGCAGTCATTGAAGGAGAAGACAGACCCTCTTAACTGCATGCTCCCAGGCTGACTCCTTGTCCGGTGGCTTTTCATTGCTGATCAGGAGACCATCCCCTGGAGTGAGAATCACCTACTTCTTGTTCCCATTGAGTCACAAAGTCACTCTCTCAGGGACATGTTTTATTGACTCTTCCTGCCAAGAGCTAATTGAATGTGCTATACCCTTTACCAATGATGAGCTCTACTTTAATTAAATTATCCAAAATGCTTTTTTTTGGAGACATGACAATTCACAGCTTTTATAAGGAAAGGGACTGGAGAAGTAACAATTCAAATTTTGAGAAGGAAGGGCATGGCTCAGTGTTTAAGAGCCTCTTGCAAAGGGGCTGCATTTGTTCCTAGCACTCACAGGCAGCTCACAAGGGTCTGTAACTACAGTTTTAGAGCACGTAACACCTCCTTCTGGCCTCTGTAGTCACTACACAAACATGACAGCCATATACACACTCGAGCACACAGACATGCATATAAAATTAAAAATTTTATTTTTTAAAAGAAGGGATCTTCGAGCCATTGTGTCTTGAGATAGGGTTCTGCTTTTTAATGCAAAGATAATACCATTGCCCTGAACCTCCAAGAAGACAGTTTAAGGTTTGGCTTCTAGAATTTTCTACCCAAGTTTAGATTGAATAGCAGAACTATACCATCTCTACCGTTTCAGACAGTCCAATTTTTATGACACAGGGGTGTATGATCTGGAGAGTTTAGAAGGCTGCACGTGTGATTAGACCATGTTGAACACAAAGGAAGAGTCACAGCAACACTGAAGGACTAATACTTCATGAAAGAAAAGAACCAACCATCTTCAATCTTGAATTCAATTTGCTAGTATTTTATTTAGTCTTTTTGCATCAATGTTTATGAGTGAGATTGGTCTATAATTCTCTTTCTTAGTAATGTCTTTCTGTGGTTTGGGTATCAGGGTGATTGTATCCTCATAAAAAGAGTTTGGCCATATTCATTCTGTTTCTATTGTGTGGAAAATTTGAGGAGTATTGATATTAGTTCTTCTTTGAAAGTCTTGTAGAATTCTGAGCTGAAACCATCTGGTCCTGGCCTTTTTTTGGTTGGGAGACTGGCTTTGATGACTGTTGCTATTTCTTTAGCAGTTGTAGGTATGTTTAATTTTCTTATCTCGTCTTGATTTAATTTTAGTAGGTGATATTTATCCAGAAAGTTGTCCATTTTCTTTTAAGTTTTCCAAATTTGTAGAGTATAGGCTTTCAAAATATGACCTGATGATTCTCTGAATTTCCTCTCTGTCTGTTGTTTTGTCTCCCTTTTCATTTCTGATTTTGTTAATTTGGATATTCTCTCTCTGCCTTTTGGTTAGTTTGGATAAAGGTTTGTCCATTTTGTTGATTTTCTTGAAGAACCAACTCTTTATCTCATTGATTCTTTGTATTGTTTTCTTTGTCTCTATTTTGTTGATTTCATTTCTCAATTTGATTATTTTCTGCCATTTAGTTCTCTTAGGTGAGTTTGCTTCTTTTTGTTCTAAAGTTTTCAAATGTTTTGTTAATTCACTAGTGTGGTATTTTTCTACCTTCTTTATGTAGGCATTTAGTCCTATGAAATTTCTTTTTAACATTGCTCTCATTGTGTCCCATAAATTTGGGTATGTTGTGCGGTTATTTTCATTGAATTTAAGAAGTCTTTAATTTAAGAAGTCTAAATAAATTCTCTCTTTATTTTTTTCTTGACCCATTGAAGATTCAGGTGAGCATTGTTTAATTTCCATGTGCTTGTGGGCTTTATGAAAATAGTCTTAACATGGGGCTTGTGAAAAATAGTCCTAAATCTTTATAAAATTCCAAGCTATTTGACAATGTGATTGGAAATAGGAAAAGGTTGACTGTGGAGCTAGACAGCCTGGCTGGTGAGGAAGGGCCAGACAGAAGATGCTGGTCAGATGAGCACAGTTCTAAGATGCTGGTTGGATGAACATACTCTTCATAAGTTTCCAAAGCTGGACGACTATCAGAGTTACCACATGGATTTATTATGATATCTAAGAGAAATAGATGTATGTTTTTTTGCCCTCTAAAATTCAGTAATGCTGTGCAGGGTAACTCACACCTGTTATCCCCACAGTCAGGAGGCTGAAGCAGAAGGATTACTGTGAGTTCAGAGCTGGCTTCAGCTGCGAACTGAGTTCCACAACAGCCTAGGCTACAGAAATGGACCTATATCAAACAAACAAACAAACAAACAAACAAAAAAACAAAAAACAGACAAACAAAACCAAGCAGGTATTATTTCATCCAAGTTCCATGTGGACTGTTGTACTCAATCAAACACTCTGGGCAAGACAGTTTCCAAACAGTAGAAATGTACACAACACCTCATAGTTTGTTAGAGTCCAAAACCAAAGAGCCGTTAGATTGGCAGCCAGGGCTACTTCCTAACATGCTAGCATGTCACTAAACACACATAGGAGACAGGAGCAGAGGGCACCTCTGGGGTCTCTCTGGAGTCTTTTCAAGAGTTCTAATTGCACTGTTTTTATGACCTAGCCACCTTAAAGTCCTACCTCGTATAGACTTTACCCAAAAGAAAGGAAGGTGCTGCAGACACCTTTTCCTGGTGGCTGAGATTACTTGCATGTTCCATGTCTTGCTGGGATCAAACACTCTAGGCTGCAGAGAAGCACAAAGCTCTGCAGGTACAGCCAGATCGTGAATGACAGAACTGTTGCTCCCCCTTTGCAGGCTGACCAGCCTCACACACTTCACGGGGCCCCTGGATAAACCTCAGAAGCACAGCATCTTGACGGGTCCTGAAATGGGTCTGGAACACTGGGATTTTTCTCCTATGGGGGGTGGAGGGTGGGGGTGACCAGCTCCTGTGTACACAGCATGAGACTCGGTGTGTGAAGAAGAACCCCTGGGAAGCAGGACCAGTTAGTGTCTCCACTAGGATCCAGTTAGAAGGCAGAAATCAAGTCAATTACTAAATTATAGAGAATTGAAACTGAAGATCAGGTAATGTGAACTAAATCACTCTCACTAATGACCTGAAAAATCCAGAAGAGAACTTTGAGGTGGCTCCCACAGAACCACAGTTCAGTCCACTGGGATGGAAGCCCAACTGGCTGGTGATGTCCCCTTAACGCTGGAGGAGGGGCTGTGAGGAAGCAGGCTGCTCAGGAAGGAGGTGAAGTCAGAGCCTGGGCCTGGGATGCCTGAGGCCTACAGATGACCTACACTGACAGCCAGAGTTCAGCTGCTGATGAGGTTGACACCCCTGCCTGCAGGTAAAGAAGCCATTCAGGAAGGAACTCTGCCAGGAAGAAGAAAGAAATCAGGAACCAGAAAAAAGAGCTCTCTCTCTCTCCCCAACACCATAGGCAACACTTTCCCCCACCTCCCACTGGCAGTTCTTATGGGGAGCAATTGACAAAGGAAGTTGGTTGAAGTCCAGTCTCGGCAGGCATTCTCTAGTGTGATGGATGGTACTTGGTCTGGACTACGATGAGTGACAGAGAAAAGCACACAAAGACAGCAACTGGGAGAGAAAGGTGGAACTTGGGTCAGGAACACAGGGGAGCACAAAGTGAGTCAGATGCTGGCTAAAAGAATTTTTGTGTAGAGTAAAAACTAACATTGATTTCAAAAGCAAATCACAGGAAACTTGAAGGGCAGTTCCCACGAGGGTCTGCCATCCCTAATTGGGGGGCAGCCTCCAGGCAGCACCAGGACATGCAAAAACATCTATGAATGTGGTGGGGGCTAGATTTTTCTATCTGAGGGAAGAAATAAAGAAACAGATGCTTTCTGATGATCACTTTCTCTTTTACTTCATCTTAAATCCTCTCTGAGAATCTCTCTGTCTCTGCACAGCTACCTTCTTTACAGACAGCTACATAGATCTCTTTACATAATCCATCTCTGTCATACATAGACATACATCTCTATACACAGCTACATCTATTTCACATGGCTACACATCTGTCTTTTACATACATTTCTCTTCCCCATCTCTTTTCTATGCAGTTTCATCTTCCTTGCCTTCACACAGTTACAAATCTCCCCAGCGCCACACCTGTGCAGCTCATCTACCTAGCTCTCTCACCATACAGCACTTTACACAGTGCATAAGCATAGCTACTCTATGTAGCAGCAGCTCTTTCACACAGCTCTCTCCCCTCTCTCTCTCTCTTCTACATCATTTACTCCTTACTTGCTCACTCTCTCACGCTTCTTCTTCATCATCTCTCAAGCTTTCTCTCTCTCTGCCCATTCAACTTTATACCTCACTGAGCACACACACATACACACACACCTCTGCCCAACTCTCTCCACAGCAACCCTCTACATAGCTCTACATACCACTCCTCTCACAGCCAAACTCTATACAATTATACATTACATTTTCAGGACCTGACCCATTCTCATAACACAAGGAAAGTTGCGAAGTTTCTCTTAGGCTAGGAAGGTCACATTGACCTGCCAGTGAGTAATGCTTAGCCATACATGTAAACAATTAGTTAGCTGAACCTTGAGTGTGTAATGTAACATAAACTGAGGCTTGGACTGTGTGCAAAAAGTCAATTGCTGAGAAAGTTATGTCTACTAATGTTGCTTCAGGTTCTCACCTTGAATCATCAACAAACCCCTGGGAAATTGACCTCACGCATTTATCTCTAGAGGCAACCAGATATTCATCTCCAGGGGCAACCAGTTTGTTTTGAATTTGTTCTGAAGCCTAAAACTATCTGTCTTAGGGACTGAGAACACTATTATTTTCTTATGTCAGTATGAGTAAGGTAAAATGTCCTAGTATTATTTATATTCACCAATAGAGTTATACAGATTAAGAAGAAATCATCTTCCTGACCATCCACAGCTACATGTGTGCCCAATAGATAGAATATTTACATAAGATAAGCACACAAGCAGTTGGAAAACACCCATAGCTGTTATTAGGAAAGGAATGAAGTAAAACAAGAGAGAAACTACACATAGAAACAACCTGTCATTTACAGTCAGTAACTCCATGGCTTTTCCAAGTGGGGCTCCCCATCAGAGGGTCATTCACCTCTGACCTGGGCTGACCTGCTGAACACTAATTGTCACCTACTGTATACCCCCATGGTCCTCAGCAGTCTACACCAATGGCTTGAGAAATCACGTGAGATGCATCTCACAAGACCAGATGTCAATTAATTGAAACTGAAGGGACAGAGACTAGGGATGCAAGGATACTTTTGGGAATGGCAATGATTCTGGATGATACAAAGTGGAGAAGAGGTAATTGAGCAGTGAGGGAGGTTGTGAGTTTCCTTGAATTCCAGAGCCATTAATAGTAAAACCTGTGGAGAAAAGAGCTGCACTCAGAGTGAAAAGAAACCCTATGGGGCTCCCGATTGGTAGATATTTTACCATCAGGAGGTAAGAATTGTTATCTTACACTGCAGAAGTGAAGCAAAGTGAGGGTACATGTCTGCAGCGTGAGCATAAAGTAAAAGCTACATAAGTAAGAAAACCATATGACTGAGAGTATAAATGAGTTCTATTGTTTGTATGAAGACAGATGAAAGATGAAATTTTCATTATCAAATGAGCAAATAAAAGATTATGGGACAGTAACCATTGCAGTGAATATAGATATTTGGAGTCAGTTCTCATAATAAAATAGGAAAGAAAGAAAAATCTAAGTAGAACACACACACACACACCACTTGTGCCCAAGACGTTGTGTGTGCCATTGGTGTCTTCAACCTAGAAACTAATGTTAGAGATACCAGCAAGAAAAACAAGTATATCTCAGAATCATCTAAATTAGCAACCTCATGCATTATAAGATAAACCTTCTTAACATGAGCAGAGATTCAGAAAACTGTAGGTTAAATACCTGCTTGCAAAAAGGAGATACCTTTAGGCGTTCCCACCACCTATCTGCATGCCTGCATGCAAAACCCAACCCCACAAACATCCTAAAAACCCAAATCTCAATGTTAATTTTGACACAAGCAAATTTTGAGGAGCATAGGTAAACCTTAGTGAGACTTATTCCTTCAGGGTCTTTTCAGAGAAAATATTAACCAGAGCATCTGTTAGTTCTGCTTAGTTTACAACATCCTGGGAACCCCAAGTGGAAATCATCATCATGAGCAATCTGCAATTGAGAAGATCCCTTTTTGTATAAAGAAACAAGCCTCTGATCTAAACCAAAAGGTCTTTGAATCAACAAAGATGTAACTATGAATAGCACAGCCAATATGGAGTTGGCCAAAGCAGTGTTAGGAATTCAGTTTGGGGATTTATTCTTCGGGTTTAGGAACCTGCACTTTACAAGGATTCGCTGCTCCCTTGACAGACACCTTTGATGATAGTAGGTTTCAATGGTGAGAATGATTGCTTCTCTCCTCATGATTCTTTCTACACTAGACTGAAAGAATGACCTGCCTCCCTAGAATATAGAATTACTGAATGAAGGAAATAAAGAACCAACATTATTATAAATTACTGTATTAATAAAGCCAGACCCTTAGAGATGATAGTGGTTAGTGTGAGCTGTCATTCCACCTTGGTGAGGATGGATAGCTGGGAGCTGCCATTCCACCTTGGTTATAGTCAGCAGAAATCAGAGCACTACTTGTCTGCTTTTCATAGTTGTTTTAAATTCTTATTTCTTTTGTGGGCTGTAGGAGGAGGACCTACTTGTTCATCCCAGTCACCCGGCTAGCTTATCCCTGAAATAACTACACAGAAACTGTATTAATTAAATCATTGCTTGGCCCATTAACTCTAGTTTCTTATTGGCTAACTCTTATATTAATTTAACCCATTTCTATTAATTAGTATATGGCCACATGGCAGTGGCTTACCAGCAAAGATTCTAACCAACATCTGTCTCAGGTGGAAGAGTCATGGCTTCTCCCTGTCTCTTTCCTTCTCCAAGCATTCAGTTCTGTCTTCCCCAGCTACCTAAGTTCTGCCCTATCAACAGGCCAAGGCAGTTTCTTCAGTCATTAACCAATGAAAGCCATAGACAGAAGGACCTCCCACACCAGTGGGCCTGGGCAAATCTTTTGCTTCCTTGATACTTGATCACATCCCCCATCACTCCTGGCTTCATCCACCTTCTTTTAGTTCCCTAATCATGTAGAAAAAAGAACTTGCTAGCTAGCTTCCTGCTGGTTCCAGAAAATAAACGCTTGAGTCAGAGGAAGGGACTATTTGCTCACAATTGCCCATTGCTGACTTCAGTGGGTCAAAGAAAAATATTCTCATTTTGTTTGTTTTTTCTTGAAGTTTTGTACAAGTTCTCTTTGCTTCTTTATATGCAGTAAAGGATGCCCTCTTATTTAGATGCATTATACAAATGCAAAGAGAAATTCAGTTTAATAAATAAAAGTTTAAGATATTATCCAGAACTTAATTTTAAGTGGAGACTTGAGAGACCTGAAAAGTGAAGAACAATATGGCAAATGATTCCATCCATCCCTAGGGAGCCTGGGGGTACTTAGACTCTAATGATCTCCCACTGAGCCTTAGGGATACCACTGAGCCTTAGGGATATTTAGAAGTGTGGAAGGCAGTGCCGTGGAAGTTATCTTTGCTGTCCCCACCTTCTTTTCACCCTTCACTCACTTCATGAAGAGTATACACAGACCAAAGCAATCAAACACCCGATATTAATCTCTGGATGAGCTACATCTCTGCATCTTCGGACACTTTCATCTTGGCTCTATGCCTTTCACAGATCTAACTAAGGATGAAATCCAAGGACAAAGGGTATATGTTCATTTATGTGTCCTTTTTTCTTACTTTTCCATGTAATTTTATTCACTTTAATAAAAATGAGAAAATTCAAATAAACGAAAGTAGTAAAGTTTACAATAATTGGGCTCCTTACATGTCAATATGCCATTCAAACTTGTTTAAAAGCTTCTACTCATGCAGAGATGAGTTAAGATTGAAAAAGCAAGCGGACACACAAACCAATCAATAAATGAATGACTAGCATAGCAAACGGAGGAAATGTGTGTTTATGACCCGACCCGTTCCCTATTGATGTAGTAAAGGCAGGAGTGTGTTCTCCTGGGGATCCTCAGGATGCAGGGCCACAGGCGTTTCCTCCTTACTTCAGTCTAGCTGCCTGCTCTGACCTACTCAATCTAGCTACAAAGAGATTAACTCCAGATTCTCTTAAACTCCACCTAGTTCCAACTCTTCACTGCAGTCCTAGGCCAAGAGTCAGCAAACATTCTCTCTGCTAGCCAGTCTCTGAATAACCTTGGCGGCTGTCATGCAAAAATAGCCAGAGATAATACTCAAACAACTGGATTGTCATTCGTTCAAATAAAACTTTATTTACAAAGCAGTGTCGGGGTGTGTGCTTGGCACTCCTCAGCCAATGCCATTTGCCAATAAAGCTTGAGTTATGTAAAGACATTATTCAAAGACACTTGGCTGAAGCCTTGTTAGCTGCTAGGATGTAGGCCAGGTAACCTCAGTCCAACATTCCTTTCCTGTCCCAAAATATTAATTCTTCATTTTTCATCCTCCTTCAGCTACAGTTACAGCAGGTCACCCAAAAAAAAACTATGACACCCTTTCATTTCTTCATATTTGGTTCAACTGGGTTTTCAAAATAGATTTAGAAATAGTTCTCTCTTTCTACCAACCTATCCCACACCCTAACACTGGCAACATGCCTTCAACAGCTAAGTCTTTTCTGTTATCATTCATGGTAAGGGTGACCCGAGGCCAGTCCCATGAGGGATGGTGGGTCCCCTGGCAGGTGGGAGACAGATAGATAGGCCATGCAGAGAGAGATTGCTATGGAGTTTATTTAGTGGGTTATGGGGGGGAAGGAGAGAAGGAAGAGAGAAGGAGAGGGACAGAGAAAGAGAGAAAAGAGAGAGGGGAGAAGAAAGAAGGGAGGAAGGGGAGAAAAGAGAGAGGCAGAAGCTGCCTCTTCAGAAGAACAGACAGAGGAGAGAAGGCAAGAGATCCACTTGCCTTGGAGAGGAGGGGGAAGATTGGGGGTGAGTGGGGCTTTGTCTCTTAAAGGGACAGGGCACCCAGGTGACAGGCCAGGCCAGCAGATTTGCTTTTACATTTCCTAAACTGAAATAAGCCACCATTGATTTTCAGGCTCTCTGGAATCTTTCTGTCTCCCAGAAGTCTGCCCAGAAGCATGGGCATGGGGCTCCTTGCTCAAGCACTCCAGGGAGCCCATTCTGGAAACAGGTGTTGGCATGCTTTATTCTTCAGCAATTCAAGTGCTACTCAAAAGTCATTCTCAGTGAGATCTTCCTGGAAAACTGACTGTGTGTCATACACATAAAACACATACACATATGGACACACACGCCTTCCCCCATTTCCTTTACGCTTAACTTTCCCTCTGAACTCTAATCAGCATGTTTTCCGTGTGTCGCTCCCTCAGAAGATTCTAGACTCCACGAGATGACAGAGAACTTTTCCACACATGGTGATTACCACTTATTCCCAGAACTCACACCAGGACTCGACGTGTTCAGACTGTTCAGAAAATGTTTACCTAGTGAAAGAATGAGAACGGACACCTGACTCATTCACCAACCAGCCTTAGAGCCGTGCACAGCATCCTGGAGTTTCTATGCCTTTCCTGCTTCCCTTAACCGTGCATAGAGAGGGCTGTACTGATACTGCACTGTGTGTGTGTGTGTGTGTGTGTGTGTGTGTGTGTACCATATTCATTATTATTCTCGTTATCAATTGTTCCCTCCTTTAAGACATTTGAAATAACTAAGGTGATAGATTCATTATGAATGCCAAATGGTATTTTATTGTTGAACAGATTCACAGGCCACGCTTTAGGAAGTAAGGAGGTTCACTCCTAAATGCTCCAAGCCACATTTCTCTTGCTTTATATTTTACAGATTAATTTGAGGAAAATAAGAATTTTGATCTTAAACTTGAAAATGGGATTTCTGAAATAAGGACTAAAATCATTTTAATAATCTCAACTCAGTTTGGCCTTTGGGGTGAAGAGGAGGGAGGAGTGCTCTAGACATTGTCATGTAGTCTTAGATAGTTGCTTGGCTACATTTTAATTTGGATGGCATTTTCTGGCCTTCCTCTTGCATGCTTCCACACACCATACTTACATTGACTACATTGAACCTTTATTATAATGCATGGCTAATGTTTTTTAAAAAATAAAAGAAAGAACATGATAAAAACATGGAAAAAATAATGCTTAGAATATAGGTTAAGATTTGACTAACACCATTACATATCATAATGCTGGTTGGCTTTTCCCGACGGTTCTGTGCTTTCTCCTCACATGACTTGATTTCCCAGAGCAACAGGAGATAACCATCCACAGGAAGTGATCCTTGACAGTTACATTTTCCTGTAAGTATAATGGCCTGGGGCGAGTGACTATGTGCAATCACAATTACCATGGTGAACATTTCCCAAGTTTATATTCTGGGTGCTAAGCATGTCACTGAGAGGAAAGGGCCAGGACACGCTGACACCAGCACAGGTCCTTGCTGCCTTTTGAGAATCACCCATGGACAGGCTGAGACAGTACTTGAAGAATTAATGTCACCTCAAGAAATGAACTTGATTTGTCTGAGCAGGATTTATAACCCCTTCCCCACATCAGTGTTGATTTGCTTAGAAACTTGCACATGTCCTTATTCTGTTCTTTGAAACAAACAAAAAGCAGAATAAAATCCTTGTAGCTGTGGCTTGTAGGACATGCAGGACCCAACCCATGTGTGTCTAGAGAGATCAAAAGACAGAAAGACCCTGGGATCCAATCGTTTTACATTTGAACTGGAGACTCAACTAACCCTAAGCAGCGTCTGGCTACGGGCGAGGTAGGAAGTGTTCTCCCACTGAAGCCAGTTTGATGTGTGAGTTATTTGTAGTTTCAGACATTGGAACTGGCACAGAAATTGGTAGGTGTCTGACTCAGGGGTAGGGAACCCTGACATTATCAGAGCTGGAACGCAAAAAGGAAACCATGGCAACAGCAACTGACTAGCATCTGCAATTTGCCTGCTAGGGACAATGGAGGGTACATTCACGTCCTTCCTGTAGACAGTCCTGGGAGGCTACCAAATGCATCTGCATCCCCTTCCTTCTCACTCTCCTTACCTCCCATGTGGAATTACCACACAGATTCAGTCTCCCGGCTGGATTTGAGAGAGAATTTTATGATTTGAACTTTGAACTCTACTTGGCGATGTCTTTGAGGAGAGACAAAGTTCTGGTGGAACAAGGACCCTGCCGAAGCTCACAGCTGTCCCAGGTAGCACGCACTGATAAAGCAGTCATTCCCGGTGTGGTAAAGATCCATGTGGCAGAAATTCATGCCGGCCTGGTGCCAGAGTGTGAGCAAGTAACCCTCGCCATCCCTGGAGTCAGAACTCAGCCCCTAATCCACTCTTTGTTTTACAGATACCTTTTGTTGCCCCATGTAAACGTTGTCTGAGAGTTTCCCATGGATACTGTTAGGAATATTTCCTAAGCGAGCTCTTTGACGACACAAAAATTCCCAATCAAGCCAAATCAAAACAAGCCAAATTAAAAAACATCCAGGTTTAATGGAAGTCTGCGCTCTCGGGTGGCCCCGAGAGGGAAACCTGGAAGCCGCAGAAACGCGACCCCCTGGGAGGAAGAAAGGGGGACCACGTGTTCTTCTTTTGGGGGATCACTTAAGTACCCTGGGGAGTGGTCCTGACCCCACCCCCAGGGAGGGGGCCAAGTGGAATTTGAAGTCCAGAGCAGGCCTGGGGGCTGAGATAGATGCCAGGGACTGGGGCCTAGGCTCCCAGCCTAACAGATACAAAGCATATGCAAAACTTGCTGTAGAGAGAACCAGGAAAACCACAGTACCTCATGAATCACGCATTTGCAACCTGGCATTGTATTTTCGGAAACTTTGTTTATTCCGTTTGTTTTGAGATACGGAAATCTGCTATCTAAAGTGTAAGCATAGGGAAAAATAAAAATGCCAAGAGCACGGAGACTGAGCCCCCTGCAGCCACACAGGCTAAATACATTCCCAAGTGTCTCTCAGTGTTCATTTCACGGACCTGCCTGAACCCACACATCGGCGCCAAGATACACATGACAGATCCTACTACACAGAACATCACCTTCTATGAATTGTTATATTCTTGTCTCCAAACAAACTAAACTCCTGTTTTTGTCAGATCTTTAGAGCCCCAAATGCAAAAAGTACGCTCACAGAAGTACACACAAGTCTTACTGGGAATTCTTCTTAACTTAGATCTACTGTAATCAGTCAAAGAAATGGTTCTGCACCCTCAAGAGCTGCTCATCTGCTTTACCTTTCTATAATGAGACATTATACAATGTTATGATTTTTTTCCTAAATGTAAACCTTGTACTTGTTTTCTATAAGGAAGTTCTATAATTTTTTTTGTAAATTCATTCTTTGAAAATGAGATGTTTTTAGAGTAAAAAGAGTGCACTTTACAAAAATTCACATTTGAGCAAAATTCTTTTAAAGCTATTCAATTTCTAAAATAGTAACAGTTGTGCAAAATAAACAAAACCAAAAACTAACAGGTTTAAATCAGGCAGTGGTGGTCCCATACCATTAATCCCAGCACTTGGGAAGTAGAGGCAGGCAGATCTCTGAGTTCAGGGCCAGCCTGGTCTACAGAGCAAGTTCCAGGACGGCCAGGGCTATGCAGAAAAACCCTGTCTTGAAAAACAAAAGCAAAACAACAACAACAACAAAGTTGTGTGAGTCCGAGAAACTGTGGTAAGGTCTCACGAGAACACGGAGCAAGTGTGAGCTTAGGGTAAGTAAGAGTGATTCAGTTCCAAAAGACCGGTGGATCGAAGGCAACAACAGAGCAAACTACACGTGCTAATAATTTCATTTATGATAATGAAAGTCCCCTTAATAGACACATCGCACCAGCGATGTTAGTGCCTTCAGCTTATGTTAAGAAAGAATGATTAGTCATTAAGTTAAAATATAATCTCTTTTTTTCTTTTGAGACAGGGTCCTGCTATATAATCCTGGCAGGCCTAGAACTCACAATATAGACCAGCCTCTCCTTAAATTCTCAGAGATCTACCTGCCATTGTCTCCTGAGGGATATGATTAACGGTGTGAACTACTATACCAAGCCCTGATTTTGGCTTTAATTCCAAAATCAGGAGAGGAGCTCCCTTTATACATGGGCCATTTATTGTTCATAAAAACATTAGGTTTTACGTAGGGTTAGGTTGCAGTGACATCATTAAGAACTTTTTTATACTTTGTGTGTGTGTTCACGCGTGCGTGTCTATGTCTGCAGGCCAAAGGCCAATGTTAAACATCTTCCTCTATTGCCCTTCATATTATTTTTTGAGACAGATCTCTCCCTAATCTGGAGCTTGACATTTTGTCTAAACTGGCCAGCCAGAGAACCCTGGGGTCCTGCTGTCCTTGCTGCCAGTGCTGGGGTTACAAACACACACACTACACCCAGCCATTTGCACTTTGTGTTATAAAGTGTTGTTGTTGTTGTTGTTGTTAGACAGGGTTTCTCTGTTGCTTTACAGCCTGTCCTGAAATTGGCTCTTGTAGACCAGGCTGGCCTCGAACTCACAGAGATCCGCCTGCCTCTGCCTTCTTCCCAAGTGCTGGGATTAAAGGTGTGCACCACCACCGCCTGACTCAAGACAACTTTTATTGTTTAGGAAAAAAAAATCAATCAGCATTAATAACACTTTTTAAAAATCCAGATTCTGTTATTTCACTTTTTTTTTTCCTGTTGTGGCGTTTTTAACCCTCGGCTCTTACGTGCTACACAGATTAACGGTTATGTTCCTTATGACTTGCCCGCTAATGTCAGTGTATATGGAAGAGCTGTTAGAAGTGAAAAAAATATCCTGCCATTGTCTCTTGTCCATTAAGATGATTATTTTCAAGTTCTACATAATAAGTACTATCCCCAGATCCATTAAACATTATAAAAATATCCTAACATATCTAACTTTCATTGCAATCACTTTCGTTGTAATTTAATGTCCAAGTACACAGACTCTAAGTATAAAAAACTTATATGAACAGCAATAACTATATGTTTCCCGTTATCAAAGTCACATTTTAGTATGTGAAAAGCATTAGCATTCTGAGAGCTAAAACACACTGATGAGAATTCAATGAAGCTGGGAAAACTTCAGGGAAGACTGAACTTTCAAACCGTCAATCATAATATTGATGAAACGGGTAAGAACGAAGCAGATAATCTATGTGCCAATAAGACTGGTGTTGCTCTCCTTCGTAGTGGATTTCCTGCCAGTGTTTATCACGGTATTCCTCCACCTCCATAGGAATATCAACCCCCTCCTGCAGCAGAGTGACTGGCAGTAACCGCAAGGTCCCCATCGACAAACCCTCTCCATCTTGTTAAGTCTGTGCTGTCAAGTTCCGTGATGCCAAACTTGGCCATGAGGCCAAGTCACTGAAGCAGGTTGGAATTAAAATTGCACACACACTTCCAACAGCCTGAGGAACAAGGAATACTCTCTAACTGCTTAGGCATCCGTTAATAACAAGACCGCATGGATGCTACAGAGAAAATCTGAGCTTTCAAAGTGAAAGGACATGCCAGCCATTTGTCCAGCATGTTCCTTTCCAGAGTCTCGTCCTTCACAGTTAAAGCTTCTCCTGCCCCCTATAGAAGATGTCCTCCTCACTTCTGTCTAATGGACCGGTGTAAGCAGCGACTGCTCGTTCGTTTCCTAGCTGCCCAGACCTGAATAATCACAAGGAAACTGTATTAATTACAACACTGTTTGACCAATGACTCAGGTGTATTTCTAGATAACACTTACATCTTGATTTAATCCATTTCTATTAATCTGTGTATCATCACAAGGCTGTGGCTTGCCAGGTAAGGTTCTGTTCTGGTGTCTTTCTCCTTTGGCAACTACATGGCATCTCTTAGACTCTGCCTACTTTTTCTCTATATCTCTGTTCGTATTTCCTGCCTGTTTTTGTTTTTTGTTTTTTTACTCTGTTAAGTCATTGGCTGAAACAGCTTTTTTATTAATCCAATGGTAATAAAATATATTCATAGCATACAGAGGGAACTCCCACATCATCTCCCCTTTTCTGTCTAACTCCAAAAGAAGAAGGTTTTAACTTTAACATAGTAAAATTATATATATATATATATATATATATATATATATATACTTAAAAAATTCAAAGAAAACCACAAATATATTTATTGGGAGAACTAAAATATACAGACGAAACTATAATAAAATCATTAATACTTCAGAGCAAAGTAAACATTCAAGTAATTAAACATAGACATTTCTGACACAGAGATGGAAGAGTCCCCTAAAAAAACATTTGTTTTCAAGAAAAGTCATAAGACTTCATTATTAATTACTCTGATGGGATAGAAATTTAAAAATTGAAGGAACTGGAAAAGGTAGATATTTTATTATTTTCGTTTTAAGCCATCCATTATTATTCATATTCCTACACAGTTTTTATTTTTCAGTGGGACTAACTATCTAGTTGGCTTTCTGTTTGTTTGGTTGGAAACGTCATCCCAGCTCCTGGTGCCCATTTTGGAATGCTGGGTGGAAAGCTCCATTTCAAGCCACCTCCCCTGGGAGTTGCCTCTGACCAAACTCCATCTCCAAGAAAGCCCACCAAACCCTGACCCCTTCCCAGGGAGTGTCAAGACCACTCCCACAAGCTATTTAACGCCCCCCCCAAACAAACATGTGGTCTTTTTGGTTCTCCTTACCCCTCTCTGTGTTTTCACGGAGGGTCACCCGAGAGCACTGGCATCCATTAAACCTGGGCTTTTTCCATTTGATTTGGTATGATTTGGATTATTGCATTAGTGGAGAGACTTATCGGGCCTGAAAAACTTTACACTGTTGATTTGATAAACACCAGGACCAAAAGCAACTTCAGGTGGGCAGCGTTTATTTGCCTTGCGGCTTGTATAGCCCATCATCAAGAGAAGTCAAACCAGGAGCTCCAGTAGAAAGCTGGAGGCAGGGGGCAGGAACTGAGGCAGAAACTGAAGCAGATCCCCCTGGAGAAATGTCACTTACTGGCTCACTTCCCTGACTTGCTCTTGGAGGGGGAAGCCATGATTGGTAGTATTTACATATCTGGTCTATCATCCATAAACTCTTGTACTTGGAGCAGGGAAAGTTTTTGTCATGCCTCTGCAGCTCACCTGGGAAAGGGCTTTGCCAGTTCCCATGGGTCTGAGGTGTTGGTCCTTGTTCGTAATACACATTGATTCAAGGCTTTAACTTTCCACGGAACTGAATCCTTGGGTCTAGTTTCTATCTGACCTTTACTCAAACAGTAAATCTCCATTAATCCTTTAGGCTTGCTGATCTGGGTGCTCATTCGTTCACTCTCTTCCAATCTAATGTGTCCCAACAGTGGTCCAGGAACTGTGCCAGGTGCTAAAACCCTGAAGTATTGCACCCTGCAGTTCAAAGGCTGCCAGGGCAGAGCAGCTGCCTGGATTCTTGTCTCTTTCCCTGGAGCTTCCTGCTTGAGCTTACTGAAGGCGCTTGAGGTTGTTGACATAAAGCGAAGAGCTACCCAGTTTTCTCTCCTTTAATTAACACCTAAAACAGCAATTAGAAAAATAATAGAGGAAATAATCCCTGCCTTGTGAGGCTATTCAGCATGCCAGCAAAGTCCTGTCTACAGGTAGGTAGGTGTCTTGGCGATTACCCTCACAAACCTCACACAGTTGATGACTTGCTGTCATCAAGCCGGCTGAATGAAGAGAGTTTGAGTCCTTGGAACCCACACGGGAGAGGCAGAGAACAGACTCTCCAAAGTGGTCCTGTGACTTCCGCGTGCATACCACATACACACATGTACATAAACATAAAATTTTAAAAAATGAATTTAAAAACTGAGGCTGATACAATCAGCCAACAAGTTCTCAACTTTCATTAATTGTTGATAAATATGTTTGCCTTCCGATGCTTCACCACGCTGTCCTAGGATGTGGCTCATACCCGCCACCCAAAGACAATTATCAACTGATTTGCATCTGCTCTCTGAAGAAATGTAAGAAGTCAATGCCCTGGTTTCCATGGAGAGTGTCCTTAGAGGATGAGTTTGTTCTCACTATATAGGTTACCATATTCCTAGTTCAAAGCGAGGCTACGATCCATATAAAAACCTGTGGTTAGAGTTAAACAAACATTGAGTCAACCTGCAAGGCAATTTTGAGAATCAGCTGAGGGAAAGAAAGCCTCCTTTGCTTCATCCAAGAGATGTGAAGAGAAGAACCTTACTTGTCTTCGGTTTCGGTAATCATCAGGGTTATCCGGAATGATCGTTGGTATTTCTTTATAAATGTGAGCCAGATCTGGCCGGTGTTAAAATCCCATCCTCAGTCACTAAGAAAAGGTTTCCTGAACCAGAGTTCAGGCTGAAGGGGAATGAGTGTCTCACGGGCTATGAGTCACAGCACAGTCAAGATCTGGGAACTCAGAGAAGGCTCCTGGAGAAACTCTCCTACTGAGGCTGAAAGGGAAGTTTCACAGTCAGCAGAGTGAGGAAGTGCTCCAGGCTACAGGAGACAAGAAGGGACACATCTGAGAACTAAGAGTAACTCAGCCTGTGAAAGCTGGAGGCGGCTGCGGGTAGAGACGTGATGGGAGGCTTGCCTTGCCATGAGTCAGATGCGGCTTGTTCTCCACAGATTCGTGTTGGGAAGCAGGGTGCCCATTGGAATATACCGAGAGGTGGTGGGGCCTTTAGGAGGTGGGGCCTGGTGGGAGAGGGCTAGGTCCTGTGTGAAAGGATTAAGGTTGGTCTTGCCCAGTGGGTTAGGCCTCAGGGAAGTGGATTCTTTCATTTCCCCAGGGAGCTAGATAGTTCTAGAAGAGCCAACCCATTCTTTCCTGCTCTCTCACTTCTCTCTGACAACCTATCTTGCTCTCTCCTTATCTCCCTCCCCTTCCCCTCTTCCCCGTGTGTGTGTGTGTGTGTGTGTGTGTGTGTGTGTGTGTGTGTGGGAGAGAGAGAGAGAGAGAGAGAGAGAGAGACCTACCATGTGGTATTGTCCACCCAGAGGCCCTTACCAATAACTTAAAGCCTCACCTTGTTCCTGGACATCCTGAACTGTGAAGCCCCAGTTTCAGAAGCGTTCCAGGTTCTTGAGATGATGGTGTGAGGTGGATGGTACCAGGAAACCACATGCACCCTTATTTTACTATTATTTATTTGTTTGTTGGTTTTTTGTTTGAGGCAATGTCTCTCTAAATAGCTCTCGTTATAGCTGAAACTCACTATATAGACAAGGCTGGCTTCCACCTCACCGAGATTCCCCTGCCTTTTCTCCTAAGCGCTGGGTTTAGAGGTGTGCACCACACGCCTGGCTCCCTTCTTCCTTCAGTCTTAGAGAACAAACCTTTGACCTACCACACAGTATCAGGAAGAAGCCAAATGACAGGAAAGCAACCTAGAACATCCAGATTTATGTTTACAGAAGCAAACACACCGCAATGCGTCAGAGAGGTGTTTCCAGTCACAGGGAGAGTGCACAAAGAAGGTGTTTAATGAATGAGTGCTGTTTACTAGCGAGCAGCCTGGAAGGTCAAACTTATAAAGGAGACAAGGCACCCCCTCCCCCCCCACACACACACATGATAGTGCAAAACAATTGTTTGCAAGGAAGAAAATTAGGGGTAAAGAGAAAGCTGGAGAGGTGGGCAGGGTGGCTCAGGCCTTGAATCCCAGCCCTTGGAGCCGGAGGCAGGTGGATCTCTGGGAGTGTGATGTCACCCTGGTCTGCACAGTGAATTCCAGGCCAGTCAGGGCAACACAGGGAGACCCTGACTCAGAGGGATGAAAAAGAAGAGCGAAGGGAAGCATAGCTAGGATTCTAATGAGAGCGGAGATAGTGGAGATCCTAGCCAGAGACCGCAAAATCTATTTGAATCTGAGTCTCCGGGCAGCAGAACCATCAGGGAACACAGCAGAGAGGGGATCCTGCCCTAGGAAATGCGGGGCAATCACACGCATGTCCTGAAACCTAGAAGAATCTGGTTTCCAAGGTTTTCAGTAGAAGACTGCATTTCTGTCAAGTCACTCGAGGTAAAAGGTCAAATGTTAAGATCAGTCAACAAAAAACATTACGTCAACGTGGTAGGTTTTGCCAGTAAACAGACTTTACATTTCTGTGGTGTGATGCCTGCTCTTGGTTGTCAACTTGGCACTATTTGGATCTAACTAAAGCTCAGGCAGACGCGTGAGAGGTTTTTCCTGGTTGGATCACTTATGGTAGGAAGACCCATCCTAAATCTGGGCCACGCCTTCTGGTGGTGTGGACACAGAATAAGGAAGCCTTTACTCTTGCCTGCTTGCCCTCGCTCTCACTGGCAAGTTCATTCCTTGTCTGATATTAAAGCCTACTTCTGCCGGGTTCTGATATATACTGAAGACTAGCTGAAGCATTGAGCCTCATGGACCAGACAAGTACTGGATTCTTGAACTCTCTGGTTTTTGTTGAAATAGTTGGACCACATCCTATATGCCACTCTAATCAATCTCCTCTCTCTCTCTCTCTCTCTCTCTCTCTCTCTCTCTCTCTCTCTGTGTGTGTGTGTGTGTGTGTGTGTGTGTGTGTGTACTTCTATATCTCTAGAGAATGCTGATTAATACATGTGGCTATTTGGTGAAATCTTGTGTTCTGATGTCTTTGCACATTCTACTTGGCGTTTAAACAAAGGCAATCAGCTTTCCCTTCTGCTAGAAGAATTTAACTGCTTTTTCATTGTTGTAATTATTGAAGGCAAAGGAAGACTTGGGGACAGAAAAAGAGATTTATTGAGCTTTGACCTGGCACCAGATACCTGTTGGACGCTCTATATATCATTTCTCATTTGATATTCACAAGGCAGAGAAATCACTGGGATTTTCAACACCCAAACACTGATTTTTCACTTCTAAGCTCTGTGCATTATTAAATAACAAAAATTAAAATTGAGGGAACACATGACTTCAAAACCCGTGAGTGAAACGATTGCTTTATTTTATCATGTTATTCTTACCATATTCATTTTATATTAGGGTCTCCAGAGGAAGAGAACCAATAGAAAAATGAAAATATAATTATAACAGAGGATTTATTAGCTTGGATTCGGTAATTAGAAGCTGAGTCAATCCACTCTTACCTTTCTTGGGCTGTAATAACTGCTGAGCTCAAGAAGCTGGAAGCCTTCAGAATACAGGGGTCCATGAGGCAGCCCCATCCTAAGGCTGGAGGCCTGAAGAGCCCTGGAGAAAGACAATTAAAAGTCCATGCTGATTGGAGTCTGATGTCCTGAGGTAAAGGCTGCCTACAATAGTGGGTGCTGCCCAATTTCAGGGCGGGCCTTCACACATTCCCATTGCCTTTAAAAATTCCTCACAGATAACACCTAGGTATTGCCTGGATGCATGAGTTGAAATTTTATGATCAAAAACCAGAGAAAAGCAACCTAAAGGGGCGAAGATTTACTTTTGGCTCTCCGTTTCAGAGTATTTAGTCTGTACTTGCTGCATCCCACGTACCTGGACCAAGCACACTGGTGTCAGTGGGAGCCTAGAGCAGACATGACACAATGACATAGGAAAAAGAGAGAGAGGGAGCACTCAAGAACATGCCCTAATAACCTGATTCCTCCACCCAACCGTCTCCCACAGTCTCCAGTAGATTTAAATCCCATGAATGGTGCTTTCTAGCCTGTGAGATGCCCCCTGTGAGGTCCCCGATTTGACCCACCCAGGGCCAGCTATGGCTTTTAGATAGCCTATACCACAGTCTGTATCTGTTGTAGTCAATGTAACTCTAACAGGGGTGCCACGCGTAAGCACAACTAGCCAGTCCTAAACCTGCATATTCAGCTTCATCCATTCTCGTCCAGAAAACCACAGTCAAGGTGCTTATACACATTTGTCTTTCTGCTTGGGGTTTCCTGTGGCATCCCTGTTCTTCTTGGTGACCCGCTGATTAAAATTGCTAAAGATCTTGTCCAGTTCCCCTGGCTTTGTCTATTTCTGGCATCACCAACCTCACCTAAAGTAATAAGCTTAAAACATAAGGTCTCTACCCATTAGAAGCTGGCAGCAACTTTCCCTGCCGCTGATGCCATCAAGGTTTATAAACATTCCATAATGTTCCATGCAGGACAAAAAACCAACCCCAGTTGAGAACCAAAGGTCTGAAGCTTCCACAGGTAGCCTCTGACCTTCAGTAGCTGCTGACTGATATCCCTTATGCACAATGCTAACAGGACTAAAAGAAATCAATTTTGAATTTAACTTTGTCATTCTGGTCTACAAAGACTAGGTCTGCCTTCTGAACTACTCCTCAGCTTCCTCTGAGTGGATCATTTCCATCCTGCAAGGAAGTTATTTGTGACTCAAAATGTCCTAAATTAGGGGTAAAGCACTTCAGATGTTCTAAATGGATGCTCCTTAAAACTCAGGAAGTAAACAACTCAGTAACTTTAGGAAGTCCCTGAAACTAAGCAGATGCACCGGGACCCCCTCCTCTCGAAGCTGATCAAAAGCTTCTCAGACCAGCTGAACTGCTTGGAAAAGGCTCAGACCAGTCAAGCTTCCTAAAAAGAAACACTCTCCGAGCTCCCTCGGGATTTATAGTGTGCTCTAGGGTTCCAGTTTTCAGGAACTGTCACCCTTGCTGGGGTGAGCTTTGGATGATACAGCTATCTTTGAGTCATTTCTGCCCCTGTAAGTGACCCCAATAAAACTCATTGGTTCACCATGTTGGACTTCGATAGTATCCATATTTTGCTTTTGTGTGAGTTTCCTATATGGGATGAGTAGAAGTTTGTTCCCATCTCCTCAGTAAGAGTGTCCCTCAATACTAACAAAACCTGGCAGAGGGACAACCACAACTGAGATTTTCTTTTTCACATGTATTTATGTAGTCTAAAATATACTTTATTTAGTAACTTAAATATCACATAGGAATGAAATATCCACATATTTTATAATAGACTTTAGTCCTATCCTTTCACAAAGATAATTTTTCAATATAAGAACATCATCTTAGAGTGTGGGGATGTATACCTTTAATTCCAGCATTTGAGAGCGGGAGACACAAGGATTGCATGCAAATTCAAATTCAGCCTTCTTGTTTATATAGCAAGTTTCATGCCAGTCAAGGCTACATAGTGAGACCCTGTCTCAGAACAAAAAAAAGACAGAAAAGTAAAGAAAGAAAAAGAAAAAAGGAAGGAAGGAAGAAAGAAAGAAAGAGAAAGAAAGAAGAAAAGAAGGAGGGAAGGAAGAAAGGAAGAGAGCAAAGCAAAGCCTTACTTAGCTGGGCATGGTAGTACATATACACCACTCTAATCCTCACACTCAGAAAGCAGAGACACGAGGACTTTTACAAATTCAAAGACAGCCTGCTCTATACACAGCTAGCCTGAGTGCCACCAAGGATTCACAAAAAAACTAAAAGACAAACAAGCAGAAAACCGTGGTGAGTCTTTACTGTTGAAGGGGCAATCACTTGCCTTCTGAGAAACAACTGTCCACGGCAATCTGTTGCATCCTAGGGAGAATGGCCCATTTGGTAAACTTGTTTCTGAAGAGGTAACCACTGGCACATAGTTTTGGAAAATATTTATGCAAGAGTCAGATTATAAATTAGGAAATGTTAAGTATAAGAAGCAACGCTAACTGTAAAAGCCCTTGATGTGGCTGTGGGCGGATCTCCATGCGGCATGGATGTAGATGCAGCATTGGGAGTGTGGAGCATAGAAGAGAGAGGCAGAGGAACACTTTCTTTTGGTTGTCAATGGCTAACTGGGTGACAGCCAAGAAAGCAGCAGAATTCAGCTTTGATGCTTCCTAACCCAGATTAGTTCTATCTGACTTGAGATCTTATTGTCAAAACAAACAAACACAAAGGGCCCCTTCGCTGTTTTTATTATAATGTTGCCTCCAGTGCACCGGTGATTGATCTTGGGAAGATAATAGCTTTAAAAATTGACCGATTTATGCCACTGTGGGGCTTCATGTTCTTTGAGAGTCTCCAGTGGAGGCTTCCATAGAGATGCCAGGTAACTGGAGAGTTGACATTAATCTTGATTAAATGTCTTAAGTATAGAATTGCAGCCTTTGCTGTCTGGGCTTTAATCCTGCCTTTCAGAGACAAAACATCCAGAAGACTTCACAGTACGGTGCAGAAAATATAAATAAAACTTAAAAAAAAAAAAGAAGTCCCTTCTTAGAAAGCCAGCCCCCCACTGAAGCCCTGCCAGGCCCAGAATTACAGCCTCCAAAGCTTCAGAGTAAAATTGCATGATGCTCCAGCCCACATGAAACGAAGGGATGGTTTGCCGTGTGTGGCCCAGAAAACGGAATACCATTTCGACCTAAATGAAGTCACTTTGAGAGCTCTTTGTCTTCTCAGACTCTGGGAGCTGTGGTCCTTGTTGGTCAGCATGTGGCACATGTCTAGAGTGTTCAAGCCCAGGCCAAGTGTGTGAGCCACACTGGTCACCTCAGATAAGGGTGCTTTAGCCTTCAGAACAAGAAATGGCTGCAGCATGGTGAACTAGCATATTTATTTTGCCTTTGGAGACCATTCATCTGTCAGTTATAAAATGCTATTGTACATTCTATGAGAGTCAGTATTCACACTGTTGTTAAGTATTAGGAGGAGCACTTGATGTGATTGTGGGTAGATCGCCATAGATGTAAATCCAAGGTTCAGGGTGTGGGGTGGATGCAGATGCAGGCTTGGCGGGTGGGGTGGCAAACGAGAGAGGGAGAGGAACACTTTCTTTTGATTGCCAATGACTTACTGGGTGAGAGCCAAGAAAGCAGTCAGAAGCAGAATTACAGAGGCAAAAAGCAAAGTTAATACATTTAGAGACTTTTCCAGATCTGCGGACATTGATGGATTAGGTCTCTGCTTTCATTTCGGCAGGTGGTGCTGTCTACGTGCTGAGTTTTATGGCCCAGTGGCACTTTCATCATGGAGTCAGTTGTGCTAAGTTCTGGGGCCCTGTTATAACATGAACGAAACAAAAGCACCTGGGACTGGAGAAGTGGCTCAGGAGGTAAGAGCATTTGCTGCTCTTGCAGAAGATCAGGGTTTAATTCCCAGCACCCACATGGTAGTTCTTAATCATCCCTGACTCCAGTTCCAGGGAATCTAATGTTCTCTTTTCACCTCTGTGGCACCAAGCATGAACATGGTCCATATACATACATTCAGGCAAAACATCCTTACGTAGAAAATAAAATTAATAGTTTCATTTCATTTTGTTATTTTTGGGTGGGTTTTTTGCTTTTTTTAAAAAAAATTGTTTTAAAATAAGAAAAGGTACCATAGGATAGAAAGCCTACTAACAGCATCAACAGTGATTTCTTGGCCTTTAATGAATGAAGGAAGAGCAACATCAACTGTCCGTGGCTCCAAGACTATCTGTTCATTTTTGGCTGGCTGGCTAACTCACAGTCCGTAAATAGGTGTTTTCTCTTCTGTGGCTTTATTTGTTCAAAAATATTTATGCTGTTTATTCGTGTAATTGATTTTGTTCCTTGAACTGGAAAAGAAGGAAGGCTGGGCAGTGGTGGTGCATGCCTTTAATTCCAGCACTTAGGAGGCAGAGGCAGGTGGATTTCTGTGAGTTCAAGGCCAGCCTGGTCTACAAGACAGGCTCCAAAGCCACAGAGAAACCCTGTTTTGAAAAACCAAAAAAAAAAAAAAAAGAAAGAAAGAAAGAAAGAAAGAAAAAAGGAAGGAAGGAAGGAAAAGAAGAAAGAAAAAGAAAGAAAGAAAGTGGTGGGAAGGGAAACAGAGAGGAGAGAGCAAAAAGGAAGGGGAAACTAATAAGGGAGAGAAAGACAAAGAGAAGGAAGAGAAGGAGAAAGGAAACATGGGAGAAAGGATGGAAAGAGAAGGTTCTTACAAGAAACAGATTTGTATCCTAGGCAACAGCCACCAGGCTCTGATTTTGATATATGATGATATTTTTTTAATCTTTCATGCAAAATTATGACAACCTCCCCCCAAATTCAGACATCATCCTTTACTTCAAGAAAGTCATATGGCAACAAAGCGAGAGGGAAGAATTCTATTGGCAAGTACCCATCCCTCAAAAGGAGCAAGAGAAAAGTGTCTCTTTCCGGTTAGAGGAGGCAGGATTTCCTGGGAAAAGTTGGGGGAAGACAGAGCAACCTTAAGAAAGGACAGCCTTAGTCATGCCTGCCCCAAAATAGAGCCTGCCTTCTATCAAATGAGCTTAAACTATTCAAGAAGAAAGTGGGGAAAAAACAGACTCCATGTCTCCAACTTAAACAGAGCCCAATGCAACTTAAACAATATAAATAAACTTCAGTAGTTCTGGAGTCAAAGGTTAAGTGGTGAAGACTACTCCAGGCCTTCCTTAACTCATAATAGTTCCTTAACTCATGGAAGGTGAACGTTAACCTTCCTTCCACAGTCTCTCTGTGTGGATATGTGCTTAAGTTCCCTTTTCTGTAAGGGCCAGTCACATTGGTTTAGAGTCCACCTTCCCCCAAGTTGGGCTCATGTTTAACTAGCTGCATGATCAAGGACCCTATTTCCAAAGCAAGCCACCGAAGATTAACTGGTGTTAGTACTTTAGTGACTCTGGTGAGACAATGCGAGGCACAGAACACATGGGCCAATACATTAAACAGCATAGATGAGACTGAAAAACTCCTTAAAAAACAAGATGTTCAAGGTGCTTCAATGAGAAGCACACAACATAAAAACTTTAGTAGCTATGAAAGAAATTGAGTAGATTAGTGTGCTTCTCCACCACTGTAAAAAACACTCTGACCAATAACAACATGGCGGCGGGGGGGGGGGGTGGTTATTTGGCTTAGAAGTAGTCACTGTCATCAGGAGAAGGCAAGGAAGAAACTGAAGACAAGAAACTGCAGCCACAGGGGAAAGCTGTTTGCTGGCTTTCTCCCCTGGCTTCCTCTGCAACCCTTCTTATAACAGCCCAGGCCCACCTAAGTAGGGATGGCACTGCCCACAGTGGGCTGGGCCCTTTGACATCAACTACAATCATAGCAATGTCTTCAGAGATGTCCACTGGCCAAGGCGGTGGAGGCAGCTTCACAGCTGCGATTCCCAGTTCCAGGATGATTCTGAATTTGTGTCAAGTTGACCCTGTCTATGACATCATGTATATTAAACTTTTAGTTATAAGAATTGTTATGGAAAACTCCATGCTTAAACAGCTGGATTGATAAGGGTTACCAAGGTTCCAGACATCTAGGGAAGACCTAATCCCAGTTTCATGAGAGAGAGGCAGGATAGGTGAGGGAGAGAGAGGGAGAAATCACAACTCGTTTTCCTACTGTATGTCGCGCTGAGGCCAAGGCAAAAATGTTTATAAGAAATGTGTAGAACAACAGCCCTCATGAGCACAGGTGCAAAGATCTAAAAAAGCCAGCAAACAAGTCAACATTGCATAAGAGGGGAGCACATCTCTCCAAGCTATTACTTTATTGGCTCAGAGTTGGTTCAACACTATTAAATAGACTGATACATAGTTCACCATATAGTGCTGTCTTAGATCACATCCATTGCTATGATGTGCACCGTAACCAAAAACAACTTGGGAAGGAAAGGGTTTACTTGACTTAAAGACAGGAACTCAAGAAGGAGCACAGGTAGGAACTAAGGCAGAAACCATGAAGAACACCTCTTGCTAGCTTGCCCCCCTTGGCTTGACCATTTTGTCTTCTTGCACAGTCTTGGTCTACCTTCCTAGGATGTTCTACTAGACAAGGTTCTCTAGAGTAACAGGACTTAGAGAATGCATCTCTCTTAAAGAAAGGGGATTTATTAGACTGACTTACAGGCAATGGTCCAGATAATCTATGACTAGAAAGGCCAAGGATCCTGTAGTTGCTCAGTTCCTGAGGCCGGATGTCTTCAGTATATGCTGGGATCCTGAAGAAGTGAGCTCTAATGTCACTGAAGGGATGGATGTACTAGCAGGAGGAAGGCAAACAGGCAACGAGCAAAGGCTTCCTTCTTCCATGCCCAAAGTAACAGTACCCTCATATGGTGCTAGAAAGAAAGAAAAGGAAAGGGGGTATAGAGTTGTCAGTTCCGAGAACTCACCCGGTTATAGAATTGAAACTAGAATATAATGCAGACACCATTACAAATGCACTGCTACACACACTGCAGATAGCATTGCAACTGATGCAGCTGCGTGCACTGCAGATGATAGCATCACAAATGCACTGCTGCACACACTGCAGAAAGCATCACCAATGACAAGACTACTATGGTAACCAGTTTGGCAATTTCTTATAAACTTAAATATAGAAAATCCATGTGACCTAGTGACTACATTTCTATGTGTTTTTCAAGTAAGTCATAACCCTGTGTCCCACAATAAACCATATATTCAAGGAGTGTTTAAAACAGTTTCATTCAGGCCGCCCCCAAAAGTACAGACCCAAATGCCTGTGGCACACTTACGTAATTAAGGGCAAGTCAGCCAGAGGAAAGAAAGATCCATCTGTAACTCCGCTGTGGGTTGAAAAATCCAGTCATAAAAGGCATACGAAATCTGCACTTTGTGACATTCTGAAAAAGGCAACGCTATGGAGACAGAAACCATACAGCTGTGAGCAAACGGACTGCAGAGAGTAATTACTGTGTCGGCTACAAGGAGGGAAGAGGACCGTTTGGGGAGGGATGTGACTGAACTCGTGTGTGTGCGTGTGTACATGTTTGTGTGGGGGAGATGTGTACCTGTTTACACACCTGTATGGAGGCCAGAGGTTCATGTCAAGTGTCTTCTTCAATCCCTCTCCACCTTATTTTTGAGACAGGGTTTCTCATACTGACTTGGCTAGACAAGCCCCAGAGACTCTTGTCTCCACCTCCCCAGCTCTGGGATTACAAGTGTGCACTGCCGGTGAGCATGACCTTTCACCCCGGTGCTAGAGATTGAACTTGGGTCCTCAAGCCTGTGTCACAAACACTTTGGCATCTGAACTGTCTCCCCCAGTCCCTGAGCTTTCCTCTGTTACTAGCAGAAAATGTGTGTATTAGCCAAAACACAGAAATGAACACTCAAAATATTTACAATACAGAAATCATCTCTCAATGTTTAAACTTCAAAAATAAACCATTAAAGCATAGAACATGAGTATTTAAATTAGTCTTGGTCCCCCAAACCCAACAGTATTTCATGAACTAACTTTGGCTTTTCCACTGAACACAAAAGTCTTGATGAGTTATCCATGTGGCTATAGCCAAGAGGTGCCGAGAACGGTTTGGAAGCTAGGCCCAAAGATAATCAAGGCCATAGAATCAATAGCAGGAAAAATGTAGTATTGAGACAGAAAGTACACACAGAACAAGGAAGAGACAGGAGCTAGCCTAAAAGTCCAAAGGGCTTGAGTGAAGGGTGTGTGACTTCCACAGAAAAATCTGTTCAAAGAGCACTCTCAATCCATCAACCCAGCCGGACATGATTCACAGAAAGAAACTCGGAATGTCTGCAGCTCATGATGGGGACGTGACTGTGAAGTGAGACTGCGTAGAATTTAGCATCAATTAGCACCTCCTTGTACGTCCACCTTGTCACTCCTTACTCTAAAGGGGAGGCTGTTCTCTCATCCCGGAAAAGCCCCTAGAGACCTAAACCTCGCCTGGAGCATCATCAGCATCATGGGGAGCCTTTGTTTTGAGCAGCTGTGGCACGGTGGGATCCTGGGGGAGAGTCCCACACACCAGCTGGCCTCTTTCTTCATGGAGTGTTTGATGTGCGAAGGTTGTGCCTGGAGACAGCATTAAGTTGCCCCCTCAGGAACAACATGTGTGAGGCTCTCCAGCCTCATTTGCTGGCAGGTGTTAAGTGTGTGTGTGATTGGGAGGGAGTTAGCTGATGCCTAGCGCTTGGTGCTGTTCTCCCAAACTGCAGATAAACATGAAAAAGGATTCTTGAAAAGCAGTCAATAAATTATTTCTTGAGAGGGTGAGTGGGTGGAGGAAGGAATCAATAGGAGCAAAGCATGAATAAATGATCCAGGCTTAGTGTGGGAGCTGGGGGCTGGGAGGTGAAAGATGATTAGCCTGTATAGAGCGGCCTCTCAGAGGAAAGCCTGACGGACACTAACCCCTGAGTCGTGTGTGGGTGTGCTGCTGGCGGGGCTCATTAGTGTCTGCTTCCAGTCTCCAAGATTGTACCGAGGGTTGACTCCTGGAAACTGTTTTGTTCTGTTTCTTCCCCCTCTGCTTCCCTCTTCATCCTTCTCTGTGATGAGTTCAGTCCTTGTTCAGTTTCCAGTGGGAAGACTCATTCCTCCAAGAGTCTGTAGCCCAGGTTTCTGCATTTTGTTTTACTTTGTACATGTGTGTGGAAGGGGATTGTACATGTGTTCATGTTCCTGTGTGTGTACACACATATGTGCTTGCTCATAGAGGTCAATAGAGGTCAGGGATTAATGTTATGTGTCGTCCTCAATGATTTTCCACCTTATTTTTTGAGACAGGGTCTCTCCCTGAACCTGGAGCTTTTGACTAGGCTAGCGGGCCAACCAGCTCGCCCCAGGGATCCTCCGGGCTCTGCCTTTCAGAGTGGGATTATAAGCATGCACCACCACACTCAGCTTTTTTATGTGTATCCTGGTGATATCAACTCGGGACCTCACACTTGCGTGGCAAGTGCTTTGCCGACTGAGCCATCTTCCCAGGACCAAAGGCTT
The DNA here is from genome assembly GCF_018167655.1 of Microtus oregoni. Taxonomy (NCBI): domain Eukaryota; kingdom Metazoa; phylum Chordata; class Mammalia; order Rodentia; family Cricetidae; genus Microtus; species Microtus oregoni. The sequence goes on along the minus strand of NW_024543069.1, from coordinate 35,482,234 downwards.
CCACTGTATTTGTTGTCATCCTGGAAAACAATAAATAAAAGCGCGTTTTTATACACACTAACTGTGCAATGGCATCTTTGTGTTTATGACTTCAGAATGCATTAAAACTATCTACTTATTTACCAGTTTGGGGGTTCCCATTCCACCAATTTGAAGGTCCCATTCCACCAGTTTGGGAGTCCCATTCCGTTTGTCAGGAAGGTGAGGCAGGGTGCCTCAGAGGAGACATTTATGAGCTCCTGAGCTGGGAGCCTGGGCCTTCTGACAGTCATAGTTCCGTCATGTTAATAAAACACAAGTCACGCACTGCGATAAAGACCATGCCCGCTCAGGAAGCAGCAGGGATGCCGGCCAAACTGCATATGCTCACTTTGGCATCCTCCGAAGCTACACTCACTGAGAGCTCTCTGGCACAAGGCTCGTGTTATTTATTTTGAAAAATGAGAGGCTGGAAGAGTGCTGACTGGGGCAGTCAATGAGAAGCCGCTTAGTCTAGCTCTAATTTTACATCTTTCCAGTTTGTGCTACCGTCACAAGGCAGGCCCAGCAGAATGCAATAACGAGGACTAGAGAACCGTGATAATTCTGCATTTGCCTTGGTTGCTGATTCTTTGGGAGCTGCAACTCCTTAGGTTCCAGTTCCTTCTCCCTCCTGAAGAGCAGGAGCCTGCCACACCCTCTCGGCTCACCAGGAGGGTATGATGGAGAAACACACCAAAGATGATATTCCCCAGAGGAAATCATTTGCATACCGTGCAGGCAGTTTGAACTGCAAATCCTCAGTTCATATTCAAATGGTAGGCGATTTAATATGCTGACACTTTAAATTGTGGATTTTGTTAGATCGATGTCACCATTCTGGACATTTCTGTTTGGTTGATTGGGTTAGGTTTGGGTTTAGGTTTCTTTGAGGCAGGTCTCCTGTAGCCCATGCTGGCCTCGAACTTGCTCAGTAGTTGAGGATGACTGGGTAATCTGGGAACACGCCTTGGTCCCTTTATACCCGCACCATGTATTTACCTTAAACAGTGATGTGTGAATTGAGGTGCCCACAAAGTTTGGAGGACTACCCGTCATTTATATGGCTTACCTTTAGAGGGTATTTTTATTTTTTTAAAAGTGGTATGGTAACTGGTGTTTAATGTAAAACCCCAACTAATCCACTAGTATCCAGGGCATGTATTTCACTTCCAAATCTATCTTCTTTTCTGGCAGCAGTAAGTCTTGAGGTTCTACCTGGACTGGGCAAGTGTGACCGTGGCGGATGGTTATTGTTCGGATTGTATATTGGAGAGAATCATATAGGGTATGCCACAATGGGCTTTGGGTAATTTCAATGAAAACCTGAGAATTTTCCAGAAATGGCCTCAGACAATTCACCCTTCACAGCCAATTTCAATTGCCCTCTTCAGGTCAGGTGTGGTGGTGCACGCTTTTAATCCCAACAGAGGCAGGAGAATCTCTGTGAGTTCAAGGCCAACCTGGTCTACACAGCCAGATCTGGGCCAGCCAGGGCTACATAGCTAAGACCCTGTCTCAAAAACAACAACCGACAATAACACCTTTTTTTTTGGTTTGGCTTTACGTGGGCTCTGGGGATGAGAACTCAGGTTTTCAAATTGTGTGGCAAGTGATCTTACCCACTGTCTCATTTCCCCAGCCCCCATGTGATGTTTTGACACATATATGAATTTTATACGGCTAAACCTATTCATCTCCTCAAGCATTTATCATTTCTATGTGGTTAGAATACTCAAAATGGCAGGTTGGGAGATGGCTTGGCTGTTAAAAATACTTGCTGCTCTTGTAGGGGACCTGAGTTCACCGCCCAGCATCCATGTTAGCTGGTTCACAACTGCCTGTAATTTCACTTCCAGGGTATCAGACACCCTCTTACGGCCCCTGAAGGCACCCTCACACACCTATACGTAAGTTATAATGACATAAAGTTTTTTTAAAGCATAAACACTCAAAATGCTTTCCTCCATCTCATTGTGAGCTATGGTCATCCAACGTCACAAATAGCACACCAAGCTTCGCTGATCCCGTTTAGTACCCACTGGTCCTCTCTCTCAATCATCAGTTATCATCTATAAACTCATAAGAACAACTACTTCAGGTCCATATCTGAGGAAGTCATGAGAGTCATGCCACTTTGTGGCTGTCTGATTTCATTTACACAATGTTCTCTAAATGTGTCATCACAAATAACAGGATGTTATTCTTCCTTAGGGCTGTGTATTCCATCAAGTATCACACCACATGTTCTTTAGGCATTCATCAACCTCTAGACAGACACTCACATATTGTTCCAAAGCACAAGAGGGACAGGTGTCTCTTTAGAATGCCGGGTTCAATTCCCTTGTGTAGACGCCCAGTAGCGGTGTTTGTAGATCATACAGTGGCTGTATTTCAACTTGTTTGAGGAGCCTGTGTATCATTTCCCAGACTACTCTATGCTCCCACCAACTTTGTACAAGGGTTTCCTGTTCTCTGTGTGCTCAGCAGCCACTGTTATCTTTAGTCTCTTGACCCACAGCCATGCTTGTAAGACTCATTGTAGTTTTGATTTGCATTTTTCTTGACCATTAGAGATATTGGATGTCTTCATAGATCTGCTTGTCCTTTATATAACTTCTTTGAGAGATGCTACATTGGATCCGGTGATCATTTTTAACTGGATCTTGTAATACGCTGCTGAGATTTGAGGCTCCTTATGGCACTGGATAGTGGGATCTTATACCAGAGAAACTGTAAAATTGAGCTTCCCACTAAAACACACAAAGGTTTGAGCAGGAGGCGCTTCAACCCGAGGGCTGATAGATAGGAACTAATTCTCACTGCAGAGGTGACCCAACTCCTCCATCAGTGGTGGGAGCAGCAGGGTTTTCCTTAAATTATAGTTTGGCGACTGCTTGGTAGCTGTTTGCTAGTTCCAGGCATGAGTTCAAAACACATTTTTCTGCTTGGGCTGGCCTCCTGGCCTTACTTGATGGGCTAAGGCCATGGGTCCATTCAGGAACTTCGGATGTCATCTTCATAATAAACATCCTGGCCCCATGGCTTGGTCTGTGCTTTATGATAAGGCTGAAGGAATGTCAGTGCTTAAGCTGGTGAGAGAGGGTCAAAGAAACACAGTTCCTCCACCAGTCAAGTCCGCCCTGTTACAGCCTTGCACAGAACATTTGTCAGTGATCAGATAGGAACAAGCAGAGCTGAGTCTGAGCTGACAGTTTTAGGGAAGCAAAGGGGAATGATAACATGAAGAGAGACTCCAAGGTTTTTCATACGTTCTAAGTCACCCATCAGCCCTCATTCAAGATAGGCTCCGAAAAACAGGCAGCAGGGTTTTTTGTTTGTTTTGTTTTTATGATTTTTTTGTTTATTTTTGTTTCTGTTTTGTTTGTTTTGTTTTTTTCTTTTTGTTTTTGTAAAAATGCCCCCAAGATTCTGTAGAATAACCTGCCAACTGCTGTAAAAATAGACTTCAGAGAGCCAGTGAGAGACTAATCAGGCTTTGCTCACCACCATTTGACTTATGAAATCATTCATTTTTAAGATGAAAAGAGATGAGTTTGGTTTTTATTAGTAGTAATAGTATTGGCATTCCAATTGTTTTCTCCCAGGACGGTTGAGCATGCTCTATTGGGGTAGAATTTTACATTAAAACATGGAAGTTCTGGAGAGCTCTGTCATGGGAGTAGCTAAAGGGTCAGAGAAGCCAGCTCAAGAAGCACAGAGTAGGCAAAAGCAATAGAGGAAGATGACCTAATGGCCTATGTCAACCTCTGGTCTCCACAGGCACATGCCCACATGTACCAACCGTTGTGCATGCATATTCCTGTGCTACACACACAGGTCAAACAAGCACACACATGCTGCATACATACACTCACACACACACACACACACACATCAGAAGAATCACATACAGAGAACACTCTCGCAGTCTTCTTCTTGTTAAAGAACTCACTATAACCAAAATAGGAATTCTAAATATTATTGTGGTAGATTGAATGAGAATACTCCCATAGGTTTGTCCATTTGGCCCCCAGTTAGCAAAACTGTTTGGGAGTCATTAGGCGGTATGGTCTTGTTGGAGGAAGCATGTCACTAGGAGTGGGTTCTAAGATTTTAAAAGCCTGTGCCAAATCCAGTCTATTTCTTCCTCTATCCTGAAGATAAGGATGGAAAGCTCTCAGCTACTGCTCCAGTACCGTGTCTGTCTGCTTCCTGCTATGATTAGCTTGAACTAACTGTCTACAACTGTAAGCAAGATCCCAACCGAATGCTTTCTTTTATAAGAGTGGCTTTGGTTGTGATGTTTCTTCACATTAACCGGACATTAACTAAGACATCATGGAGTGGGTAGAAGAGCATTTGATAATGACATAAAGTATGAAATCAACACCCTGAGATCACATGCCCGTAAATAAACTACTCAATAGACTAATAAGTGAGAAACAAGGCAGATCTGCTGTGCAGGATTCCCCCTAAAGTGTGCAGAAATTCTGCATGACAAGGAGGCAGGCACACCAGCTGCTTCCTAGGTGTGACCTCCATTCAGAGGACGTCATAGAGCAGAGGAAAGGTCAAGTAAAGCCAACAGTCCCCACACTGGACAAGCATTGCATCAGTACATTCTCAAGAGTGACACCAGTCATTTTGAGTCACGTGGACAGCAAGCGACCCTGAAGAAAGTGAAGATGGCAGCTCCCTCGGTAGCCTTAGCATGGAAACACAGTAACCTGGGGTGTGATGGTTAAAGCTCGTTGTGACCTCAAAGACAAAAATACCTCTAGGTATTTCCAGTTAACTGAATGAGGGAGGATCCACTCTAAATGTGGGTGGCATCATCCCATGTGCTGAGGTTCTGGACTGAAAGAGAGAGAGAGAGAGAGAGAGAGAGAGAGAGAGAGAGAGAGAATATGAGCCAAGCACCAGTAGGCACCTCTCTGCTTCCTGACTGTGGACAAAATGTGAGCAGCATCCCATGCCTTCCTCACCATGATGGAATGGCCCCTCAAACCTGTATTTTCTTCCTCCAAGGTGCTCTGTCAGGTTTTCTTCACGCAGGGAAAAATGTAAGACATACCACTGTCTAATCATGAGGATTTTTTGTTTGTTTGTTTGTTTGTTTTAAAGATCCCAATTGTGGAAGAGCAGCCCCTTTACCACAGCATCTGAGCATGCTCCTAGGCTGTCAGTTGTCAAGGAGGAGGGACTTGAGAATTTACTTCAGCCCAGCCCCAGCTGAAGGAGATGTGATCACCAACGCTGTCGGTGTGCTGGGCCAGCGAGACATGGCCAGCTGAAGTAGTAGAATAAACATCAGATTTGGTTCATGTCGTCACTGGCTGATTAGTGACAGCAAATATCCCAGGCAAGCCGAAGGGGAGTCCCCATACCATTATCCCAATGGCTCTTGAAATACAACACTGCTCTAAAAACAAAATAAAATAATTAAACCCCCAAACCGGAACATCTGAGTCTGCAGAAATCAGCCAAACACCCATGAGGTGGGGCTGAAGTCAGAGTATCCTCAGTGGAAAACAACCCTAATTAGACAGAGACTTACTCAAGATCTTGTGACATGGTGTTTTAAAATACCCGGAATGGAGTGTTTCTGTTTGTTACAAGGCCTCGAGCATGGTGGGAGGAATTAATTGAATTGGGGCAGCACAGTCATAGCCCGTGTTGGGTAGTTCATCCTGGTTAGTTCATCCTGGTTAGTTCATCCTGGTTAGTTCATCCTAGTTAGTTCATCCTGGTTAGTTCATCCTGGTTAGTTCATCCTGGCTAGTTCATCCTGGTTAGTTCATCCTGGCTAGTTCATCCTGGCTAGTTCATCCTGGCTAGTTCATCCTGGTTTCTCTCAGTCCAGTTCCACGCAGACATCCGTGAGAGGGTCTGACCCGTGCCTGTGTGTGGTTATATTTTCTTAGCATTATGAACTGACTACAGAACGGTCACCGCATCCCATTCACAAAGCAAACCCAACTCGAGGGGGAAAAGGAACGGAAAGTTAGGTATCATTCGTGAGGGAATTTGACTCCTGTGACCTCTGGTTTTTCGGCGAGTTGATTTCCCCAGCTACTTCTTTTTATCCCCACCAGAATTAAACTACACCAAACTCATTTTGCCCAGCGTTAGAATGAAAAAAAAAAAAAAAAAAAAAACTCAGAAATGTTGAGAGCTTTGTTTTGCCTTCCATGGATGTGAATGCAATTGCGAGACTCACTTCGAGACTGAATTCTGGGCTTTGCAATCAGAGTTGGCAGTGTCTTCAGCAATAGGGTCTCACATCTGTTTTGGGGGGCAGCCGACATCAGTGGCCTGTAATGTTTTGGAGGCTGCAGGGCCCTCAGGGACCAGCAACTTTACAGGATTTTCATTTACTATTCCGTGGCTTTTCTGAGGAGCTTTCTGCAGTGTCTCAGTTGTTTTACTGTTGCTGTGATAAGAAGGAAGCTCTGTGGAGATAGAAGAGCTTCTCTGGGCTGCTGGATCCAGAGAGGCCTGCGTCCGCCATGGTGGGGAAGTTTGGCAGCAAGTGGTGGGTGTGGCAGCCGGGGGACAGGAAGCTGAGCAAATGCATCTTCAACAGCAAACACAAAGCAGAGAAAACAAACTGGAAGTGGCAAGAGATTTTCTTTCTTCCTTAAACTTGCCTAGTGATGCACAGCCTCCAGGAGACCACGCTATCTAAAGCTCCCCCAAATAATGCCACCAACTGGGGAACACGTATTCAGAAGTCCCAGACTATGGAGGGAACTTTTGATTCAAGCCATCCTTGTATGCCCACCCATACAAGAAACCACTGTTAAATCTTTTTCTTTAGCAATGGTGATAATGATAAATTATGAATTAGCCTATCAAATATCAGGGTCCCAGACATGTTCACACATCCTTACTCTTTGTTGGCCCGCCCCCATCTCCTCTTGCTCATCCCCTTGTTTTGAGATAGCTTAATCCTTTCCACCCTGGTATCTTCTGTGTACTTTCATATAGCACACTCTCTACATGCTTAAGGCTCTTCTGTCTTTGATGGGGTACGGTCTAGCTTCCTGGCTCTCCATAGCCACTCCTGCATCAATGCACCTAAATGGTAGAAACTACGTTCCATGGACGAGAGAGCATTTGGGATTTGTCTTTCTGGACCAGAGCTTATTGTCCACTTTTAATGCTTTGATAATTTCATTACTTCCATTCTGTGTAATTCCGGTGAATCTGTAGCACAATTCAAAAGGTTCGTTGTAAAGGGCACCCATAGTCTGGCTGTTTTCAAGTATTTGTCTTTCCCTCCCTTCCTCCTTGTTTTGTTGTGAGACAAAATCCTGCTATGTGAAATTCACTCTGTAGCCCAGGCTAGCCTTAGGCTTGTAGTAATCCCCACGTTTCTGCCTCCTGAGTGCTGGGATCACAATTGGGTCCCCCCCCCACACACACACACAATGCAGCTTGACTTCTTTTTGCTACCCTGCAAGGCTTTGTAGGACCTTTTTTAAGGTGACAGCATGCCACCGTGGGGTGCAGAAGCCATGATGAGTAGACTTTGAGATGTAAGACAGACAACAACACAGCTTAAATTCTAACCTAAAAATAGCAATTGTCCCTGCGTTATATTTTTATTACTGGCATTTACTTCATCATTCCCCTTAGCAGTTCTAACCCAGTGACTTCAGTGTGGCTTGTATGATCTCTAGCTCTTGTTTGCTTCACTTAATAGGAAGATTGAAGCCCAGGCAGTCAGGGAAAAGTGGGTTTATTTAGAGTGAGCTTTCTCTCTTCATCCAGATTTTTAATGACAGCGTTGTAAGTTGTGGGAATAACCTTGAAGAGTGGCTGAGAATAGCCACGCAAAATGCCTCAGTTATTCAAATACACCAGGCCCTTTCATGTGGAAATGCAAATCAATACTCTAGGGAAAGACTGGTCAACGGTGGCCAATCATTCCAGGGTCCTGGAGGAAAGTCAAAGAATGGTCACTAAAAGTACTTTTACATCCCCACCCCCACCCCAAGTTGACGAAATGCTAATGTTGGAATGTTTTAACTGAAAATACTGCTAATTTAGCATTTTCATATTTTAAGGAAGCTACATATGAATGAAATCTAGAATTTTTAATCATCTTTAATCCTTGAATTTAAAAGCTCAGTCATAGCCAAAAAGGGAAAATGAGATGATCTTTCCTTAGAAACAGAACAATAAACATCGCCCCCTCCAGTGCTCCAGCCCCGGATGTAAGTGGGGGTTCTTGCTCAGAAAGCAATGTTTTGTGTGAGAATGAGGTGATTGCCAAACTGGACTGACGGGATGCAGACTCCAAAACCTTAGAGTCACCAGAAAGGAGGTGTTGAAAAGAGCCAGTGGTGTTTATTTTTAAATTAAAATAGTTCAGAGATGGAATTTCCCTATCACAGTTCAAGAATGAGGAGCCACTCTGCTTGGTATTATACTTCTTTGAAATTGTCACTGAAGGTTCTAGAAGTTATCACATGGAGGGGAAATGCTTGTGCTGTGCACTTTATTTGGAGTGTGTGTCAGAGAAGGGTGAGAGGGAAAGAGGAGAGCACTTAGGTGTGTTCATGGAGGTCAGAGGACAGCGCTTAGGGGTCAGTTCCCGTCCTTCTGCCGTTACGCTGACGCTGGTGGCGAATTAGGTCACCAGACGTGCATAGATAAGGCCTCTATCCCTTGAGCCATCTCACCAGCCCGTGGAGTGCTTATTTTATGAAAAGCACAGCTGCATTTCTGCAATTTCAGCACTTGGGCAGTGGAAGTGTTCAAAACCATCCAGCTACCTGAGAGAACTTTAAACAAACAGCAAGGAAGTACTAGAAGAATTTGCATGGCTAAAGGTTTCACTGTGGGTGATAAGCTTAACTTACAATTGAAAGGGGCATCCTAGTCAACTTTATTATCTGTTGGTTTGTTTGTTGATTGCCAAAGTGGCCCACTGATTTCAACCGGTGCCAGGTGAATCTGAGGCAGCTTCAAAGGTGATGGTTCAAAGTCATGATGCTTCAGGGTGTGAGGCTGAAGTTGGTGGAGTAGGGACACCCTAACATCAGCAGTGACTACAGAGTGGAGCCCGGTAGGGGACAGTCACAGGACCTAAGAGTCAGCTAAGCAGACAAACCGCAAATACAGAGCTGTTTATTTGTAAGAGCAAGCAAAGCCCCTAAGGCCTTGCTGCAGGGAAGGAGCACAGGAGGAGATGAAAGCTCTCTGCCAGCTGTGGAGTGGCAGCTGCTGGAAAAGAATCCCCTGCAGGGCTCGCTTGCTCCTGTCACGCGGGAGCTACTTTAAGAGAACATACAGCCAAGACTTTAAACAGAAGTCTTTGCATTTCTAGGTCTCAAGACCCTAAAATCTTCCCCTCTCCACTAGCTAAGTGTGAACATACCCCCCACACACACCAAAATCAGTGTGAGCCCAGAAAACTGGTTAGGACACAAACACAAACTGCAGTTAGGTGGCCATGCGGCCCCTCGCTGAATGGGAGCAGAGGACACAGCTGAAACTAGGCCTGGGTTCTAGGGGAAGGGGCAAGGCCAACTATGTGTGAACGCACGCAGAGGTGGGGACAGCTGTGATGGACACTGGCCCGGCCAGGGCACACAGATTGTCTGTGGCTTCCCAAAGCTGTGTTTGCATCTGACTGACAGCTTCCTAGGCTCTCAGAGCCTAGGAGTCACAGCTTATCCGAACCTTTCCCACAGCTAGCCCACACTAGCCGAGCGCCTGTGAGGAGGCATGTCCCGGGCTAGCCCTGTGCCCAGCTGGAGGAACCCACTGACACGCTGACCCCACAGACATGTGGAGAGCACCCTCGGGAGATCAGCCCAGCACAGCCCTGAGACTGCACAAGCTGGTAGGAAAGGCAGGGCTCAGCCCTCAGCAGCACTTCCTGGTCAAACCTGTTTGGACCTGTGTAAAAACAACCCCAAGAACCATCTGCTCCCTCCACTGTCACCACCACCAAGGCAGCCACCACCACCACCGCCACCACCACCACCACCACCACCACCCAGTGAACATGCCTAGGAAGAAAGCCTGCATCGCTATCTAGTCAGTGAGAAAGAAACACTGACCATTGTTAAATGGTTCTGGCCCATTTTGTGTTCGTTTCCCTGTGATTTTACTCTGTTATTTTTATCTATAGCCTGCAATCCCCCACCCTATGTCATTTCTTCTCTTTCCTTTCCCCACCCACCCTTCTTTTTATTAATTATTTATAGTTATAGCATCATTTTTTTTAATTCCTAGTCCATCCTAGTTCCTTTCCTTTTAACCCTTGTTAGACAGCAAGTTAGATGCGCTTTAATACCCGCCCCTAGTAATTCTCTATGAATTACTTTTAAGTTTTGTGTGATGTGTGGCTAGGTGATTTACATAGCTTAGAGAATTATGGGTGTTGACTCAGTCAGACATTTATCAGGTTGGTAGTAAAGTCTGGTTGCTCAGAATTCATCTTTATCCGGCGCGTCTGAGAACTATAAAGGAAGCTGTAGGTGACTCCTATGACTCCTGGTTTCTCAGTGTCCTGCTGACTTCTGCATCCTGGAAACTGGGTAACCTTCAAACACATTCAGCTTTCAAGATCCAGAGCACCTGCTTTGGACAAGATTTGTCCAAGAATGCAAAAGATGCCCACTGGAGCAAGAACTGTAGATCAAATTGCACACCCATGAAATATGCGGTATTCAGAAGACCCAGCAAGAAGACAGTCTTCAGTGAGGATGTTTCTGGGCTCTATTAGATTAATGGATTTCTGCTTCCTGTATTCCTGGACCTGCCTTTTTTTTTAAAAAAAAAACATTTATACATGTATACAATATTCTGTCTGTGTGTATGCCCGCAGGCCAGAAGAGGGCACCAGACCCCCATTACAGAAGGTTGTGAGCCACCGTGTGGTTGCTGGGAATTGAACTCAAGATCTTTGGAAGAGCAGGCAATGCTCTTAACCTCTGAGCCATCTCTGGACCTGCCTTTTGAGCAATGCTGCTGTTCTCTTCTAATCACGCCCTGTGTGGGCCGCGGCACAGTGGCTTGGCCTTTCATAGACAGCACCTTGAAGTTATCCTGGATTTGATCTCCAAGGAGATAATATTCTCCATCCACCGCAAGCTCTTTTTTAAAATAGTATTTATAAAAAATGAATAGCCTTTCAAATTGACTGGTCATACTTGCATACATTTGCAAAAAACCAGTGTGATGTTTGCTATGTGTATACCAAAGTAACGTGAACACATAGCCAAGATTTTCCGTTCTCAGCACCCAATAAATGAGGTGTTGTGGTACACAGCTGCAATCCTGACACCCAGGAGTAGAGGTCAAAGGATCAGAAGTTCCAAGTCATCCTTGGCTACTTAGCAAATGAGAGGCTAGCCTAGACTACATTGAGACTCTGTCTCAAAAAAAAAAATACATAATGATAAACAAATAAATAAATAGTGTGTTTCTCTAGAAAACTTTACTCTTGGGTTCTACCTGCCTGAAATCTCATTTGCATTTCAATGCATTGCTTAGTAGGTAGGGTGCTCTCTGACCTCTTCCTGGGTCTGGCGAGTTTTTCTTGTTTTGTACGAAGGCATAGACCTAGGGACCTCCTTTCTTTGCCTGGCTCAGTATTGTTAAAGATTCAGCACACGCCTGAGCGTCTTGAATCCTCCATTCTCTTTTGCACAGAATTATCAGTCATCTCTGGGGAAACCTTGAGGGTAATTCTGAGGACTCGGCTTATCAGAGAATAAGAAAAGTCTCACACTGGAAAAGGAGAGCCACTGCCTGGCTTATCTTGTGGGAAGTTGGATAAGGTCAACAGGATCACACACACACACACACAAAACAAACACACACACACACAAAGTGCCTCTGCCTTGTCTCTGAAGCCTCTATAGAAATTATTGTGCTCTAAATGCAAACTGTCCCCACAGGCTGGGGTGATGGACCGCATGGTCCCTAGCTTAGGAAGCATAGGCTTGAAGCCTTTAGAAGTGGAGTCTTGCTGGAAGTGAGTCATTGGGGGTGGGTCTTGAGGTGTGACAGACAGCTCCACTGCCTATCCAATCTCTGCTTTCTAATTCCAGACAAAATATGGCTAAGGCCCCTGCTGCCACACAGTATTGTATCTGGTGACCCCAAATAAAGTCGTCCCTCCTTGCTTGCTTATGTTGCTCATGTCACGTATGTTGTCCCAGCAGTGAGAAAAGTAACACAGGAACCCCCTCAACTTGGTCACAACACCCCAGTCTATCACCAGAGTAGAGGTGCTGAATGTCACATTAACAATGATATCAACTTTGCACGCAGTATCCAGAAGAGGTATGTCTTCTCTAAAGTCCTGTTCACTAAGAAATGGTCCGCTTCTTCAGCAGCTGCTTTATTTGGCCATTAATTCTTTTCCAAGTTTCAAAGTCGAGATTAGAACTGTAATGATCTATCCTGTCCCTTTAAGAGACAAGCCATGCCCACCCCTGAACCCCCACACCCACCCCTGTCAGCTGAGGCAAGCTGATCTTCAGCTTCCAGCCTGAGTCCCTTCTTTTTTCCATCTCTCCCCTGAAGAGGCAGCTTCTGTCTCACTCCATTCTCCCCACTTCTCCCCCCACTCTCTCTGCTCTTCCCCCTTCTTCTTTTATCCCCTCTCCCCTTCCCTTCCATAACCCACTATATAAATGTCCAACCTCACTCTGCATGGCGTGCCTATCCATGGCTCTGTCTCTTGCCCACCACATGGCTCCACTGCCTGCTGCCTGCCCCCGCTCCAGGACCTGTGGCATGGTGTCATGGCCTGCTGCCAGCTGCAACCACTCTGGAACCTGAAGCATTTTTACTTAATCCATTATAAGAACATGTTAAGAAAGTGTCACAGTGCTCCTGCGCACAGTCAACACAGAGATATGTTCCATTCCAAGAAGCCACAAAGGAAAGAATACACTTCTACCATCCAGCTGAGGTAGCTGCTTAAGGGTTTATTGTATGAATAAAGACATGGGAAGGTGATTAGAGAGAGCTCTAATGAATAGACTAACATTTCAAAAAGAAGAAATAGAGAAATATAGGAAAGCCAAATATGAATGACATAAAAGAAAAAGGAATGGAAACACGAGTCAGAAAGGATCCAGACAAAGAAGAGTTAAGATATGCCTGTCTTCCTGTGCTCTCTGTGATATGACCTTGGAGAGGAAAGGGTTTATTTGGCTTTTGCGTCCTAATCATATCTAACCCCTGAGGGAATTCAGAGCAGAACTCAAGGCAGGAATTTGGAAGCCAGAGTTGAAGCAGAGGTCATGGAGGGGAGCTGCTGACTGGCTTGCTCCCCATGGCTTATTCAGTGGACTTTCTCATAGAACCCAAGAAGGAACACCTGCCCTGGGGTGACACTGCCCACAGTGAGCTGGACCATATCACATCAGTCATTACTAATCCTGAGCGCCCACAGTCTTGCCTACAGGAGACATTTTATCAACTGAGTGACCTCTTTCCAGATGATACTGGCTTGTGCTGGTAAAGTCTAACCAGCACAGGGTTTAAACATCATGAATCAAGTTCCTTACGTGGAATGGTCCGGATAACTTCAGCATGTTGGTTAATCACAAGAAGAGAACTTGGAACTCACAATATCATCAAGACAGTGAAGAATGCATTTATCTGATTAATTATTAACTAATATTTAATGATTACCAATCACACATGTATTTATTTTAACCAGGACAAACTCATTTATGAGGATTTTGCGTGGCCTACTGTTTCGCTTTCTATAACTGCAGCTGCGTGACTAAGATGTCACTTCAAGGAGAAAGGTTCTCATTTGGACTTACAGTTGCAAACAGTCCCGCCCTGGTCCATTTGACTCAATTGCTTTTCTAGGCCTGTGGTGAAGGGTGAGGCCCAGGTGGGGTGACATTTGATGGAACGGAGAAGGTCATGTTGCATGGACAACAGCAAGAGAGGGGATGGAGGGAGAACCCCACCCCCACCCCCCATGACTCCATCAAACTGTGAATCAACAAAGGAGGAGTCCATCAAGAGGTCAGACTCTCCATGATGGCATCATCAGGTCCATTGTTAAACACTGCTGCCCCAAAGACCAAACCTTCCACACAGGAGAGCTTTCGAGGAACATCTAAAATGCAACCCTCTTAAGAATGTTTACAATGTGTGTATCATTTAACAAAGCAGAAAATGGTGCAGGAGCAAAAGCTGAATTTGTGTCTGGGGTTTTCGCTTTGTATCTGAATAGGTGCCGACACAAGACTATGCTCTCAAGTTTTTGGTAGAATTTTATAAAAGAAAAACCTCAGTGTAACCTTATCTTTGCTGCCTCATTCTTTCTGCTTCTTTGAGGGGGAGGATGTTAATTTAGGGTTCTGGTCTTCTGGGTTGAGTTCAATCAGGAGGGAGGCCAGCGGAACTACAATTCTTAAAATGACACACAAACTCAAGAGCTCCCCCCCTTTGGAAGTTGTATATTATATTAAAGTCAGCAATTATATGGCCAGTCCATGGGAAAATGACAGTTCTCTTGCGTCAACGTGATTGTAATTCTAAGGTCCAGTTTCTGCCTCATCTTGGGTGCTGATATCTGGCTGGCTTGCCCAACATCTCAGTCAGATATTCCAAACAGCAGGCAGCCTGCCCTTCTTTACCACAATTCCCTTCACCTACCACTCCTAATTAGCAGTGAAATTTATAAAACTCCCTATGGTTATTTTTCTAAAGTTTTAAATATTTGATTTAAAAAGTTGGATCAGTGACCTACTTCTGAAAAGTCAAGTCCATCTGATGACATTTCATGTAAACCCAGATCTTTTTATAAATAGCTGTGTTTTCCATTTTGTTGCCTTCAAAGCAATTTTTGCTTTCGGGACAAGAATCCCAATCCTAGAATTATTTAACATAAATACAACTTACACTTTCCAACGTTTTCCTTTTGCCTCTCTTTGCTAAATGTAGACAAATCTCTAGTCATCTAAACAAACAGTGGTCGCATCTCAGTTTCTTCATTGCGTTCTGCATGGCTTTGGCATAAAATATGCTCTACAGAGCACGCAAGATGGGCCAGACGGTAAAAGTGCCCGCCGTCAAGACCCGAATTTGTTCCCTGAGACCCATGAGGTGGAAAGAGAGACTGGATTCCTGCCAGTTGTCCTCTGACTCTGACACACACACCGTGGCATGCAAAAAAGCATAGGCATTTGTGCAAAATAAATGAATAAAATAAAAATTATAAATCATAAAAAATAAAGTAAAATCGGCTTTACTGAGGAAGAATGGTTCTGTCCCTCTCCATAAGCGATACTTAGCCACTGCCATACAATGACAGAAGAACACGGTTTAAGTCTTAGTCCATGTGTACGACAGAGGGTTTCGAGTTCGCCATAGCTGAGAATCAAGACACAGAACGGCGAGGCCATGGGTGAGATCCCTTTTCTAATTTGCTGCTGATTCTAGTTGAACGTTCATCTAAAGGTATAACACTCCCCAGGGCAGGTAGGCAGGCATGTCACTGGGCATGCTGTCACCGATAACACCTCCCCTCTGGAGCTGCTGGCAAGTCGAGAGACAGAGCGTCACATTTCTTGGCTTCTTACTCCTTCCTTGATGCTCTGTCCCCATGGAATTCTACAGCAGAGGGATGAAGAGTAAAATGCGCTAAAGGTCATGCTTCTGCCTAGCATAGTCTCTTCCAGTAGCCGAGCATCAGCGGTCCCCGTGACTCACCCCAACACTTCCCTTTATTACATTAAGGCAAAACGTTGAGTTTTCCATGGGCTGGAGTTTGCAGTGCTGTGGTAGAATAGCATCTTAGGATGGTACCCCCCATCCCGGCCTCTGTGTTTACGCTGCCCTGTGGTCCTTTGGCATTAGAACAGCTGAACCATACAGTGTCTCTTGACTTCTGGGGGACATATGCTTATGGAGTCAGAAGATAGTCTCTGAGGGTCGAGTCTCAATTTCTTTACTGAAAAAATACTGCCCACAAGGAAAGCCTGGCAGAAACACTCAATGACTCAAGTGGAATTCTACTGCATCGGCCCTCTGCTTGTCTCTCTCCGCACCTCGAGGTGAAAAGTAGCCCTGCACACTGGGAGAAGGATTGTCTGTGGGGACAACTTGGGACCGTTCCTACTCTGCTGAGAACAGTCTTGACGGAGGCTGAGAAGAGGACTCGGGTCTATTCTTGAAAACAAGTGCAGAGAGAATGTTTGCCTTCTGTTTCCTGGAAGAGACAAAGGAAAGCAAACTCCTCAGAGTATAAATGCTTTCAAAACATCACCAGGATGCCTCCAGAAGTTCCTTGGCCTAGCACTGGAGGACTGTCCCTACCTTGAGTAAACAGGAAGGGTCAGGCGGCTGGAGGAAACCCACTTGAGTTATTGTAGTCCTGGAAAGAGCAAGAACAGAGGCTTGATTCCCATCACCCATTAAAGCACGCCATTGGATGCTGAGATTCTTAATAAAGATATTTTAATCCACTCTCAGCTGAGCCTGGACTGCACTTTGTGACTTCCTGTTTGGTTCTAAATGGCAAACTTCACTTTGTACTAAAACGTTCGCCAGAATGCCTTCCTTTTGTATGTTTATCTATAGACAAGGTCTTGCTAGGTAGCCCAGGCTATCCTACAACTCAGAATCCTTCTGCTTCAGCTCTGAAGTACCGGGATTGCAGGTGTGAGCCGCCACGCTGGATACTTTCCGTTGTTTATAAACCTTCTTATCCCTGAGCAGCTGCTTGTATAGTATGTCACCAGGTCAAATAAGCCAGAGGTTCTCAACCTTGCAATGCTGTGACCCTTTAATAAAGTTCCACGTGATATGGTGACCCCCAACCATAAAATTATTTTTGTTGCTACTTCATAACTGTAATTTTGCTACTGTTATGAACTATAATGTAAATATCTGTGTTTTCCGATGGTCTGAAGTGACCCCTGTGAACAGGTCGTTGTTTAACCTCCACCCCTAAAGAGGTCATGACCCACAGGTTGAGAATTGCTGATCTAAACCTTTAGTGTTAATATTTTCACTCTTATTTTGTCTCCTATTTTCCAAGAGTAACAATAATTCCCACATGCTTCTGGTCCTGCCTTCACATGCCTTTTAAGGCCTAGAGGACATTCACATATCCCTTAAATCCTCACTTTGACTAACAAAAATGTCACAGAAGTGACACTGTACCAGTCTGGGGGCAGCTCCCTGCCTACAGCAGAGAACATTCCATTCTGTCATAGGCTCAGTCACATGGGCAGCCTCTGAGGGATATGTCATCAGTAAGGTTCAAGGGGAACACTGTTCCATTCAGCCTGGGCAACCTAGAGAACCCCCAGATATGAAGAATACACTGCCCTGGGGCTGGAGAGATGGCTCAGTAGTTAAGAGCCTGCTCCTGGAGCTGGGTTCCCAGCATACAAGTCTGGCAGCTTGCAACTAGCTAGAACTCCAGCTCCAGAGGGTCCAGCACTCTCTTCTGACCTCTGAGGCTACCCACAGTAATGAGGACACACCCTTCCACTCTCAAACACATAATTCATTTTAAAATGGATTTTTCACTTAAAAAAATAAGTCGTTTGAAGCCATTGCAGTGTGAAGGAAACTAGGATCATTTCTCCCCCAAATTCAAGTTTGAAACCATTGCCAATGTGAGGCCTGTAGGAAGCGGTTGGTTTTCAAAGCCCTTTCACAAGCAATTGGTCTTCTACAAAGTGAGAGCCCTGTGCCTTTCCGCCCTTTGCATGTGAGTCTGACACCACAAAAAGACCAGCGGGAACAAGCCCCCACCATGTACTGAACACCTCTGAGGCTGGACTTCAGCCTTCAGAGATGTTCTTTGTAATTCACACAGGCTCGGGCATTTCCTCATAGCACCCCAGACAGACCAAGATCTAATGGTTCCTACACAGTAGTAAGCCACTGGGATGAGAGCTGTCTTCATCTTGCCAGGTCAGTTCGTCATGCTGAGCTAGGGCAGGAAGCGGTGACTAAGTACAGTATTGGATGGAGAGGGCAGACGGCACTACAGATGAGAACAGCCAGACGGCCCTTGAGCTGGAGTCAGGAAGAGATCAAGGGACAGTTTAATCAGAGGCTGACATACCATTCCACATCGTCACCGGGCAATATCTCCTCCCACATACCATAGGTTCCCAAGCTCTGAAGTCAGAAGTCTCTTCTTGTGTTCCCAGAGGAGGAGAATTTATACCAGGGTGTGGATGGAACAGGCAAGCGAAGTTTGCTTTTCGCAGGAGAGTAAGCAGAACAAGGTACACCTTCTGGAGCAGAGAACGGACTGAGTCAAGTGTGACGGCAAAGCGGCCTCTCGTTCAACTCGAAAGGAACCGTGAATCAGCTAGAAGACACACCTCAGCTGAAGAATAGTCCAAATCGGGATCTGTGTAAGAAAAGCACCTGAGCAAGCCAGCAAGCAGGGTTCTTATGTGGTCTCTGTTTCAAGCTTAGACTTTTATAATCCTAGTTACTTAGGAGGCTGAGGCAAGAAGATCTCTGGAGTCAGGGTTTTGGGGCCAGACCAATGAGAAGCTGTTTCAAACCACGGAGGAGTTCTCCCACATAGGTGGTCACTCCCTGCACATTCTCCGACACTCAGCTTCACCTCCATCTTGGCTTCCTGCCCTGCTGATGCTGAGGAATCCAGCCCCACAAAGTAGAATCCATGGTCATC
Source organism: Microtus oregoni (assembly GCF_018167655.1). Taxonomy (NCBI): domain Eukaryota; kingdom Metazoa; phylum Chordata; class Mammalia; order Rodentia; family Cricetidae; genus Microtus; species Microtus oregoni. The sequence continues at coordinate 35,463,546 of NW_024543069.1, read as the reverse complement.
GGGGTTGAGCCTGGGCTCCCTCATGACTTTCAGTTGCTTTCCAGGTCTGACAAGTCACCCACAGAGGACAGGAACAGATCTGGGTTCAGTGCAGCGTGTCCGAAGAGAAAGACAAAAACCCCATAAACATCTGAGGACGCACTGGTCTGTTACTTGGGAACAAATAACAGAAGCCAATGGCAGACCTTACCTTCCATATTCCTTCATCATAGGCAGGCAAGAAAAAGTTCCTGTCTACAAAATGAAAATAGTCCCTGAGCAGATGTGTGGAAGGAGAAATAATCTTCAATCAGAGAATTGGAGAAGGCTGTGTTTCATATAAGAACCTAAATAATTAAAGATCTAATCTTTCAAAATATCTAACTATTAACATGCCCAGAGCCTACTCCTAATGTTCCTGGTATTGAGAGAGCAGAACTAAGTAATGAGAAGTGAATAAATTCATAAAAATTGTCCATAATGTTTACTTGGTTTTATTCCAAATCTAAACAAGGACTTTTGTAACCTAATAAATTGATATATTTTAATATCCAGACCTTTTGATCAAATTAATAATAGTTTCAAAGGAATTAGAAAAACTACAGACCATTCTGTTGGTCTAATTTGTTTGTCTGGAATATGGTGTTCAAAACTACCAGCCTATATGGACCAAGCAATCCCACAGTGACCATGCAAGGGGACACCAGGGGCTTGGGTCCAAACAATGCCCTAGAATGTAGAGTGCTTGTCACAGAAATTCAATCACTGCCACACATACACATACATTACATGCACATACACATATACACACATACACACAGACAAACATGCACATACAGACACATACACATAGACATACATACACACATATGCACAGAATAGACATACACACACACACACACACACACACACACACACACTTTGTTTTGTATTGATCATCTTTATGTGGAACAGGATCTGGAAAACAATGGACCCCAAAGAATTCTGATCTGCACCACCCCCTTATCCCGTTCCCATATGGGGGAAGGGAGCTGAAACTCTGGCGCCAGAAGAGGAAGTTGCCTCCCAGGAAGAGACTCCACACAGTTCCAGCAGCTAAGTCTGCCTACCTCCTGGTTTTCAGGCCATCTTCTGTAAAAGTGTAGTGCCCTGCAGGAAGGGGTGGGGGCAGAGGGAGCAATGGCGTGTTTCTCTCTCTGCTTCTGCCAAACTATAAATACATCCATTTCTCTTACCAATTTCTGTGTTCTAATTTTTGAAAACAGAGAGACGAAGGCCTCAGGTTTATGTAGGAGATCCCAGGCCTAATCCCAGGTCACTTTGCTGTACCTGCTGTAAGGATGCTTCCGTTAGAGATGTTTTAAGGTGAGAGGTTCTCACCTACAGCAGTGTAACAACCAGAAAGTCAGCTCCCCCAGGGCAAGGACGCTATTTGCTTCTACTGTAGATGGGCAACATCCAGCTCCTGGGTACCGTGAAGAGGTCAGTTCTTTCCATCCTTGCCTGGCATTCAAAGTGTTACTGTCAAGTCAGGCTGGTGGTGCATGCCTGCAATCCCGGCACTCAGGAGAGACAGGGACAGAGGGATCAGCAGTTCGAGGCTAGGTTCAGTTAGTTGCACAGAGGACTTCTGGTGAGACCTTGCCCCCCCTAAAAAGAAATTTTTGCACCCCAATAAACATCTCCACTGATGCAATAATCCAAGTCAGACCAAATCGAACCAAATTAGTAATTGCCCAGGTATAATGGATACAAACGCTCTCATATGACTTCCTAGCCCCCCAGGAAGCAGATGGGAAAGGAAGACCAGAAAACCATGTGTTTGTTCTCTGGGGGGCAGTTTAAATACCCCGTGGGTATTGAGCATCTCTGGGAGGAGTCATCTTTTGGTGAGCTTTCTCAGGAGTGGAGTCTGGACTAAGGCAGCTCCCAGGGGAGTGGGCTTGTGGTAGAACTTCCACCTGAACTTTCCAGACTCTTTGAATATATGGATGCCAGGGGCTGGAGTGAGGTTTTTACCCAAACATCCCAGACTCTTTGGGTATGGGGATGCCAAGGGCTGGAGGGACGCTTCCACCCAAACAATAAAATCTTTTCTTCTAAGTGAAATATCCAGATGAGTTTTATTCTGTGGTTGATGCTGTTTATGTCCTAAGAATATCAAGAAGGCACCAACTGTTTGGTGCCTGAAGACACTGTACCTAAGGAAGCTTGCTGCCTTCTCAGCTAGGAAGCTACCTTTTCTTTAAGTGATGGAGAATTAAAACCCACCTCCACATTATCAGTCAGGCATGGCCTCACTATAGAAAGTTGTCTGCAGGCTGCCTTTGATGTTGGGGGGTACGGGGCATGCTACCTGATGAGCCTGTGGCAACCTGGCCCTGCTCTGGGCCTTCGCATGCACACTTGACCCCCACCCCCTCCTCCAAATCTCATGTTTGGGCACCCTATATTCTGGTAAGAACAGTAGCACCTGTGTATAGTGGAAATACATCAAAATCAAGGGAAGTGATCCAATTTTTCAAGCAGATAGCCATCTCTTTCGCAGAAAGCCGTTCTGCGCGTTCCTTCACAGTTCTCCAATTACCCTTGCACGTGCTTAAATATTTTCTTCAGGTGCTGCCTAGCGGCAAGAAAACCCTTGCATGTCTCAGGTGGAGCTGAGAAATAGTGAACAAGCCTAAGGGGGAAAGCAAAATTGAATTTCCAATTTAATTAGCTCCCTAATTGTGAGGCCCAGCCTATTTGATGCATCTGGAAACATAATCAATTATGATTTATTTATACCCCGCTTAAAATGCATTTTCCCCATTTTCTAAAAACCCTGTCACAATGAAAACTTTTTTTTTTTCTAAATGAGCAGTTTCCTGTGTTAGTTTGAAGTTCAAGGAAGCACAGTCTGGTTATATACACATCGCTGTAAGGTCAGTCAGTCTCCAGCCCTTGCCATTCTATGGCACAGCCATCACCAGGGCCAGCTTTTAACAACGCTGCTGAGGACCTGAACTCGGAGCCTCTTGTTTGTACAACGAACGCTCGCCCCACTGAGCCAGATCCCCAGACCAAATCTGGGGCTTATTAGGTTCTTGCTTCTTTCTGACTAGTTAACACATCTATTGGACAAGGTTTACAGAAAGCAAGGGAGTAATTTCTTTAAGTTATCTGAAGACTCAATACTCTTTCCTTTCAGGGCTTGGAAGGAATTTCAATGGAAGAACACTTGCCTAGCTCGCACAGTGCCCTGAGTTTGGTCTCCAGTAGGCAAAAGACGATCTTGTAGCCAACATGGCCGCTTTATCACCTGCTGGAGCAGTTCTCACTCCCAATCTGCACCCACGGTTTGCAAAGAAGAGTGATTGCATGGCACCCCACCTCTCCATCCCAAGATGCAGAGAGTGAGTCTGTGTGGTGTGGTGTGAAGGGGACCTGCATCTTCTTCCAGGTCCTGGACAACTGATCCAGATTTAGTTATCCGTCAAAAATATGTTCCGTTCTTAGATGCTCAGTTAGGGCACCAGGCTCTATGGAAGAAGATGGGACGGTGTCTCCACGGCTTTCCCATGGAGGTTTCAGCACTGTAGGAGTGGCAGGGCCACCAGAGCCATTGTGGTTCCACCACTGTAACCATGAACACACCCCTGTAGGTGGTGGGACGGAGCAGCAGCTGTCCATTTTGTGGATGGGCGTGTGAGGGCTAAGTCGCAGTGTGGAGATTGTAGCTCTGTCTCTCTCTCTGTCTCTCTCTCTCTGTCTCTGTCTCTCTCTCTCTGTCTCTCTCTCTCTCTCTCTCTCTCTCTCTCTCTGTCTCTCTCTCTCTCTCTCTCTCTCTCTCTGTCTGTCTCTCTCTCTCTCTCTTTAATTTGGGAACTTTGAGGGCTCATCTCACAAAGCTTGTAACAGCCTCCTTCTTACTTATGGAAACATCTCAAATATTCTCTGCAAAAGACTCTCTGTGCATGTTCAGAGAATCCTCTGTGTTGTGTGCTTCTGATGCTAATGGTACCCAAAACACACAGAACATTCCAGCTACCAGCTCTAGTCATGAACTGATGGCTACCTTACCCCTCACAGTGCCCCTTTCCCAGAAGAGCCCTGCCAGAATACAAAATGTTCTGATTCCTCAGCAACCACAAGTGTAATGCAAAGACTTTTCCTGGAGCAGCCCCCGTCCTGCAAACTCTCAAAGCCTGCTTGTTTGCTATCAGCTGTATCTTCTGATCTCCACTAACACATGTGCTCCGAGCTCAGTCTTTGTTCACACCGTTAAAGAGCCCTGGAGGACCACAGCCTCTGCCTTCATGTACTCTCCTGAGATGCCTTTAATGTATGGACCTTAGGGAAATGTGTTTAGGTATGAAAGGGAGTGTGTGTGTGTGTGGGGGGGGGTGTTTAAAGTCAAGGTCACATGGCTCTAAAACCCCCACCTTTCTCTCCACCTTCTGTTCATAACTGGGAAGTGTCATCGTAACTTTCTTTGGGAGATATATATGTTCCAGAAGCGCGTGTCAGTTGCTAATCAAAACAGTACCTTGGCTTGACACTGGTGGCACGTGCCTTTTATCCCAGCACTCAGGAGGCAGAGGCAGGTCAATCTCTATGGGTTCAAGGCCAGCCTGATCTACAGAGTGAGTTCCAGAACATCCAGGGCTACAGAGGGATACCCTGTCTTGAAAAAAACAAACAAAAACAAACAATCCAGTACCTGGATTCCGTTCTTAAGAAAATAAGAATATTTTTCACATTTCCACTTCTTTTCTTCTGTACTCAAAGATAACCGAATGTTTGTGGCGACCACGGGACACTGACGGCCCTCGGGGAATGTCATACCTGTGCTAAAGTCTGACTCCAAATGTCAGCTGGAGAGCTGGAGTGTTGCCAGTCTAGAGACAAGCAATCTGAGGGGTCTTTAGCCCCTCAGTGTTCTTTACTTGCCCACCTCAGAGTGACCTCCCATCCTCAGCTTTCTGTCAAAACCTGTGGAATCCATCATCAGTCACTTAGCAACCACCTGGATCTACTAGCCCCAAAGCTAAGAGCATCCCAAGCCGACATCTGAGACACAGTGGAGTTTTATCACTTTTTAGTAAAAGCTGTGATTTATGGCTTTCTTCTGTTCTGTGACCCTAAGATTCGGGGACTCCCCTCACCCTGGAGTGCGGCGTGCCATTTCCCCCAAAAAGTATTGCAGGGACCATTGTCCTGGGGATGTTTGCAGAGAGCCCCACACCCCAACTGTATTGAGAGCTGTTTGTTGGCAGGCCCACCCCACACCCAACTATCTTGTGAGCTGTCTGTTAGCGGAACCCGCCCCACATTCCATCTATCTAGAGAACTATCTAGAGAACTATCTAGAGAACTAGGTGTGACCTGACCTATCTTAACCTCCTGGCCGACGACCTCGTGACCGGCTCGACTATTGCTGCAAGATCCCTTCCTGCCCTGGTCATGCCCCTGCCCCCCATCCCAACCCAAATTCCCCATCCAGGGGCTATATAAGCCGCAATCATGACGCTAATAAACGGAGGCTTTGACAACATCTTGCTTGGCCTCGTTCCTCTCTCTTGCCCATGTCTTTTCAGATAGCTCCTCTTCGGGACCCTGGAATAACAGACCTGCCAGGCGGGTTACAACCCTAGACTAACTGACCTGCTAGGCGGTTACACAGCGTTAAGACAACATGAATCTGTGTTCTCTGGCTATGGCAAACCCTTATTTCTACAAATGTGGAACTTTGTTCAGTTTCTAGAAATGCCAAGACCCCGCCCCCTACTCCCAAGCTTTTCTGACTACCAGATGTCTACCAGCAAAGAGCAGAAGGCAGGAAGTTCCAGTGATGGACCATTGTCATTGAGCCCTTGTCATGGGATGTTTGACTCACTGACTTATTCCTGTCTTGCCACGGCTCTTCCCGTGGTGCTTCCCACCAAGATTAAATGCGGTTTTCTTCTTTAAAAAAAAAAAAAGTTTCTGGGGAAATGAATGGGATGGAGATGCATGACGTGAGAGACACAGATCGAACAGGAAAAGAAAAGTTTCTGATTAAGTACTACTCTTAAATTTTTGAAATCAATTATAACAAGGCTTATTAAAAATTTATCACGTTTGTTTATTTATTTATTGTGTGTCCTTCTGGCTGCGTGTTGCTTTTATTGGTTAATGAATAAAGAACTGCTTTGAGCCTATGGCAGGGAAGAACAGAACTAGGCGGGGAAAGCTAGGCTGGATGCTGGGAGAAAGAGGGTAGCGTCAGGGAGAAGCCATGGAGCTGCTGCCAGAGACAGACGTGCTGAAACTTTGCTGCTAAGCCACAGATTAATGGAGATGGGTTAAATTAATCTAAGAGCTAGCCAATAAGAAGCTAGAGCTAATGGCCCAAGCAGTGATTTAATTAATACAGTTTCTGGGTGATTATTTCTGGGCTGAGCAGCCGGGAGCTAACTAGTGGCCTCCTTGCAACGATTGTGTGTTCCTGGGCCCTCTCCCACACACACTTGGAGGTCAGGGGACCTTATGCCATGTGGACCCCCAGGACTGAGTTCAGGCTATCAAGCCTGACACCAGCTGTTCTTATTCACAGAGCCATTACACTAGTTTCTTACTGTGTCAAAACTTACCAAAAAAAAAATTAGCTGTGCCCATTTCTTCCTTTCACACGTAAGATTCAGAAGAGCTCTAGCCTTTCCGTTGATTTCATGCACTCAGAAGGAATGAATACTAATTCCCTTCGTCTTCGCTTCTCATGTTTTACTGAACTGTTTCTTGAGGCACGGCTCGTGTAGCCCAGGCTGGCCTTAAATTTATTACGTAGCTGTCTCCACCTCTCCTAGGATGAGATTAGGGATTAGCATAGTGCCAGTGACAGAAACCAGGCCTCGGTGGGACCCTCGGTTAAAATTCCACAGCTTTGTTCTGCTTGTCCTCCAACATAATATGATAATATGCAAGAATAACAAGTGCCCATAGAATCTGGCCTCCCATTTAGTTACTTTATCTGCAATGAACAAACTACCTCACTCCTAAGTTTCTTTAATTCTCTCCCCCCCCCTCCCCCCAGATAGAGTCTCTCTAGCTGTCCTGGAACTCACTCTGTAGAACAGCTATCCTCAAAGTCACACAGGGCCACCTGCCACTGCCTCCCAAGCGCTGGGATCATAGGTGTGCACCGCCATGCCTGGCTCTTTAATTTGTTCTAGACCGTTGCTAACAGCCCCTTTGACGGACTTTTGTTAGGGTTAAGTGCAGGAGGGTTGTACAGTGCCCCCTCTGCATGATGCCTGGAGCACAGCTCTTGGTAAATTACTTTCTGTCCCTTTCTCCTAGGCACACACAAGAGCAGACAAGAGATTTCTCCTTCACAAAAAGGGGGAAGGGTAGAAAAATAGCAAGATCACCATATTAGCTTTCTACCAGAACTCAGGATCCTCTAAGGAAGGCATTTCCGGCCACCTTGGCAGGTTGTCGGGACTTAGCTCTTTTTGGATGCCCTGGCTGCATGGCTTGGGTCTGGTGCCGCCTCAGGCCTCCACCTAAGGAGGCCCACTCCTGGCAGACAGAGCCTCTGATTGCCTCACACCCTTGCCTTCTGCCTGCTGTTCTCATTTCCCCAATTCCGGAGCCAATGTTCTCCTTCTTTAAATCCAGGGCGCCCTGAGGATGGAAACCCGCAGGGAGGCAAATGAAATTAATCCTGTTGTCATTCTTTTGCATTCTAAACTGCTCCGCGAGTGGTGGTGGTGGGGGGGGGGGGGGGGGGGGGGAGCAGCTCCTTCCAGAAAGTGCTGCTGCTGAGAGCAAAGGGAAATGGATCGGAAAAGCAGTTGGTTCAACAGTTAACTCTCCTGTGGGGTTAACGTCCCTCAGCCTGGAGCACCAGGGTGGCACCTCCCGCTTGGTACCGCATCCCACCCCCGTGCACCCCGTGCACCACCTCTTTGTCTTAAGAGAAGTTTCCCTCTAGGGAGAAATATTAAAACGTATGAAGACGATCGGCGAAGGGACTAATCGCGGTTCCTTGTTATAAAAGCTAGACGTATTCTGGTTTTCTTCCCCCATAATCCTGAAGAATTGAGGCTTAGGTCTGGGAAGGTTGACGGAAGACTGTGCCGGGAGTCGGAAGAGAATGTGTGGTGGGTTCCATTTCCACAGCTCGCCAGCCAGTTGCTCCTGTCAGTGCTCCCGTCGATGCTCCCGTCGGTGCTCGGCTCTCTGCCCAAGCTCTTCTGTCTTTCCTTCCTTAAGAATCCTGCCGCAGAGCTGCCACATCCCTGATGAGGCAAACAGAGTCTGCGCTTGCTTCCCAATGCTTACATGATGTGCTCAGGCAGCTCCCTTAGAGAGAAACAGAAAATAACTCAGTCCCCTTTCTTCTACTCTGGATTGTCTTTAGGAACAATGATGGGGTGGGGTGGTTATTGGCCAATACAGTTCTAAACCCCTAACATCTTGGGGAGTCCCTTCATGATCGCCAGGTGATAGCAGGGCTCGTGGTTTCATTAGCAAAATAAGAGAAGAACAAACTCAAACAGAAGCTTGAGGAGTTTAAAAGAAAACTCCCAGGGCAGACAAGTTGCAAAACCTCAGCAGCTTCCCAGACGGAGACAATGGAAGAGAGAGGGAAAAAGCCATGTCCTCCGAGTTAAGCTGCCACAAGGGTTAGGCAGCAGGCAGCCAATTGGCAGGGAAGAGGCGTTTTAACAGAAGCAAGGAAATCCAAAGTACCAGAAAAGGCCCTACATCAGCTCTGGCCAGCACCCGAAAGACAAAAGAAGAAAAGGGAAAAGTTACTTTTTAGGGTGCAGAAAGGCAGTCGGCCCAGCCCAGCAGAGCCTTGTGGTGGCTTGTAGACACCGCACTAGGAGAGGGAATGCTGGGAAGGAAGCACACATTCTATCCCACTGAAAGACTAATTACTCCTCCCACCTCCTACAGCGCTTAGGGTAAACCGACTTTCCTCTCTTTCCGACGGTGACCTTGAGTTCCTGAGAGTGGTCTCTTAGTAAACTTTCTCACTCAGTCAACAGTGCCCAGGGTGACAAACTTGAGTGGAGGACAGGTTTTCTTTGGCTCAGTTTTGGAGGTTTCATTGGTTTGGGGTGGTGTCTGAATGAAAATGGCCCCCATTGGCTCACATATGTGTGTGCTTGGTTCCTAGTTGGTAGGACCTTTTGGGAAGGATTAGGAGGCGTGGCCTTGTTTGGGGACATCTGTCACTGGGGGTGGGACTTGAGGTTTCAAAAGCCATCAGGCCTTTTGCACTGTCTGCTTTGAGGTCGTGGATCAAGATGAGAGCCATTCCTTTACTCTGCCGCCATGGACTTTAACACTCCGAGGCCAAATTAAATGCTTCTTTTATACATTGCCTCAGTTATGATGTTTACCGCAGCAACAGAGATGTAATTGGGACAGCTGGCTCTTCTGCTCCTGGGCTAGAGAAGAGGTGGAGATCCACAACGGGGAGCATGGGTAGCCCAATGCTGCAACCTCGCTACAGTTAGGAAGTCCAGGAGAAAGGGATGGGGCTCTGGATCCCTTTAAGGCTCTGCTCTCAACGACAGGAAGCCTCTCCTGAGGATGAGCCACTTTAGGCTTCCACCACCTCCTCTCTGTGTCAAACAAAGGGACTGAACCTCTTCCACAGAGTCTTTGGGCGGGGGTGGGGGACAATTCAGATCCAAGGTACCTACAGAGAAAATCTCCTATCCCTGGAATCTAAACAAGGGATCTAATTAAAAGGACCTCATCAAATATAATATAAACCAGGCTCCTCATACCTGATCACCCAGGCCTTCCTGCAGGAAGACTTAAATTAATCCAGGTTCTCTCATCCTGGACCTTTTCATATCAGTCACTTTTGTTGCTGTTGTTTTGTTCTGTTTCTTGTTTTTTGTTTTTCGAGAAAGGATTTTTCTATAGCTTTGGAGTCTGTCCTGGAACTCGCTCTGTAGACCAGGCTGGTCTTCAACTTACAGAGATCCACCATCTGTCTCTGCCTCCGGTCTCTGTCCTCCATCTTTGAAGGCCCCTTCCCTGTGCCAGCCAAACCTTGACCCCTCCCCGGAGGAGGGTTAAGACAGCCCACCAAAATCTTGACCACTCCCCCAGTCTATTTAAACTGTTCCCCGGAAAGTCTCCTCGTGGTCACCCCCCCTCCCGGGGGTCACGTTTGTGGCTTCCTGGTTCCCCCTCGGGGCCACCTGAGAGTGAACGAATGCCATTAAACCTGGATATTTTTAATTTGGCTTGTTGTGATTGGGATTTTTGTGCTGGCAGAGAGCTTGCGTTAAAGAGACGCCATGACCATGGCAATCCTTATAAAGGAAAACATTTAGTTTGGAGGCTTGCTCACAGTTCAGAAGTTAAGTCAGCATGGTGGGAAGAATGGCACACACAGGCAGACATGGTACTAGAGAAGGAGCTAAGCGTTCTACATCTGGAGCTACATACAGGAGGAAGAGAGAGAGACACTGGGCCCGTCTTGAGCATTTAAAATTCCCAAGGTCCACCCCCAGTGACACACTTCCCCCAACAAAATCACACCTACTCCAAGAAGGCCACTCCTCCTAATCACTGTCAAGTAGAGCTACTCTCTAATGACTCAAGTATGAGCCTATAAAGACCATTCCTATTCAAAGTACCACATCTGTGAAATAGCCATTAGTGTTTTAGGAAAGGATGAAGGCTCCATTGATGTATATTGTGGTCAAAACTATTACAACAGAAAGTCAACAGAAAACCTGGGTGACTGGCGAGTTAACTTAGAACAACTGGTGTACAAAGTATGAGTAAGTGTCTTAGTTGGGGTTACTGTTGCTATGATGAAGCACCATGACTAGAAGCTACTTGGGGAGAAAAGGATTTATTTCGTTCATAGTTTCAAATACCAGTTCATCATTCACCGCTGTGAGTACAGGAACAGGGTAGGAACCTGGAAGCAGGAGGTAATGCAGAGGCAATGGAGGGGTGCTGCTTCCTGACTTGCTCTTTGTGGCTTGTTCAGCCTGGCTTCTTACAGAACCCAGAACCACCAGTCCAGGGATGACACCACCCATCATGGGCTGGGCCCATCTACCACTAGTTAAGAAAATTCTCTACCGGCTTGCCTACAGCCTGATTTTATGGAGGCATTCTCTCAACTGAGGCTCCCTCCTCTCTGGTAACTTGAGTTCAATGGTTCTCAACCTTTCTAATGCTGTGACCCTTTAATACAGTTGTGGCAACCCCCGACCATAAAATTATTTTTGTTGCTACTTCATGACTGCAAGTTTGCTGCTGTTAAAAATTGTAATGTAAATATCTGGTATGCAGGCTATCTGCTATGTGACCCCTGTGGAAGGGTCATTTTGACCCCCCCAAAGGGGTTACCGCCCACAGGTTGAGAATGGCTGCCCTAGCTTAAGTTGTTGACATAAACTTAGCTCATACACTAAGATACTCTTTGTACTTGAGCATTTAAACTAAAATGCTTTTGGCAAAGGCAGGAAATGATGCGGGAAACGAGGTGACAAGAACACGTGTTTAGGACCACAGCAGGTGTCGGTACATTTAATTCCTGTGGTTCAGTTAGGCTTTCTAGTTAATGTCTGATCTTCATTTTGCAAAAAGGAAGCTAGGAGAAGTTAAATCATTTCTCACAGGTCACATGACTCAAAAGCAGTGCAGACTAGGTTTAACTTTAGGTCTGACTGAAAGGGTTCATGCCTCCTCAAGCAGGCGGGGCAGGGATGAGCTTTCTCACCCTGAGCTGATTCCCGAGTCACAGAAGAACCGCTCCAGCTGGTGGTTAAGGAGGCAGGTAGACCAGTTCACTATTTGGAGTAAGATGAAGAGGGCGAGCGATCAACCAACAGCACTTCAACAGATGGGCACTGATATCAGTCCAGAGAGCTTGTCAAAGGCTTCGTGTTGCTTTTTAAGTGGGAGCCAATTCAGGAAGTGAATAGAGATGAGATGTTTACTGAGAAACCTGATGTCCATCTTGACCAGCTGAGCTCCCATCCCTCTTCCTCCATCAGAGAAGCCTGGTGGTTAGTGACTGCGGCCAGGGTGACTGCAGATGTTTCTGTTACCTTTCTTAGTCAAAAGCACATGTGGGCCTAAACCAACTTTTGTTCCCCCCTCCTGGTGACAAAGTGTCCTTCAGAACGCCCACATTCATTTTTTAAAATGTTTCTTCCCTTAAACAAAATGAAACGAAACTTTTACAAGTTGCAGCATACTCCATTGTGTAGAGCATTTGTCTTTTGCAAGACCTTCCAAAGTTTCTTTGATCTGGGGTTGTCACTCCTGGGTAGAAGGCCTGCCTGGAACATATGAAGCCCTGGGTTCTATCCGTAGAGCCTCCAACACAAAAACCAACAATAAATTGAAATGATTCTGTTCCGTTCTTGGGTCAGTTAGAGGAAATGACATTTTCCTAGAAAACAGTCCCTTTCCAAGGACTCCAGTGTCCCTTGGAAGGCATCAAAGTGGTGTCTGAGGCGCCTTCTGAGACACAAAGGCCTGGTCACCATAGTAACTGTTGTCCCAAATGTCATCAGGGTCCTGCAGTTACTGCTGTCTCCTTGGTCACTTCCCTTGAGGTGGGACTTACTTTCCCTCACCCAGGAGGCAGCTGCAGACCTAACCCTCGGGACTGAGTCTGTGAGTTGTCTATGCTTGCCCAAAACAGTGTGCCCATGTTCCCTTGTGGGGAGGGCATGCAACTTGATCATTCTAGACATGCCTACTTTTCAACATAAAGTGAATTAGATCTTTAGCCTTTGTATTTAACCTTGTAAACTGCAGTTTTGATGCCCAGCGGCTTGTGGATTCTCCTATTGTAGTTACCAGATACTACATGTCATGAGGGTAGGTGCCCAGTCACCGTGGACAGACAGGTTCGGGACGGGAACACCTCTCTGTTTTTATAGTGGGGAGCTATATGATTCTGTATATGTGGTGGTGGTGGGGATTGTATAAGAACTTGGGACATACAAATCGAGCCTGTAATCTTTCATAGCGGGCTTCAATTGTCAATTCCTTGGATTCAGTCAGTACATGGTAACGTAATATACCATTGAGAAAAATTGGGGTTAGGAACATGCTTGGTCTCAGAATCACTTCTGCAAGTACAGTAGCTGTTGATAGTCAAGCCAATTCTTTATCTCTTGGGCCAGTTTATTCTCATAGAGATAGTTTTGCCATGGTGAGGCATATTCCCAGTGCTCAGGAGGCTGAGGCAGGAGGATTGCTACAAGTTTGAGGCTAACTTGGGTGGCACAGTGACTTCCAGGCAAGTTTGGGTAAGAGTGTGAGAACTTGTCTCAAGAACAAAATAAAACAACCTCACCTTTAAGATAATGGAAAGTCACTGAGGACACGCTGAAAAAAGGCAGGCCATCAGAAAAGTCATATGAAAGGTAGGAACACAGAATTTTAGATGGGGACAGAAAATCACTTGGTGTGGATTAAGACCTGCCATACAGTGAGACTCCGTGTTCTGAGTCACTCTGTCCCCTGAGGAAGTCAAGTCAGGTGGCAGGGCAGAGCTTCACAGTATAATAAATAACTCAGCAAACAGGGATTGGTTGGGGAGATTTTGATCACGATTGGCGTTGGGTTCACTGATCCAAGACAATGTTCACATAGAAAATGTCCGTGTTGAGCAGGACAACTACCTCTACTGAATGAAGCCATAGATCTGTTCCAACTTAGTAACCAAGTGATTGACAAGACAAAAAAAGGGGGGGATGTAAAAACTTTACCCCCATACCTGCGTTCTGCATCCTTATGTGAGCACTCTTACTGGCCAATCGCTTTTCATCCTGACAATTCTGAATCCACTCCACGGCTTCATGCCCAGGCTTCCTTGTAGAAGAAAGTATTTTATTTAATATGTTCTACAGGTCAGCTTTACGTGCAACAATGTCGAGCCTTCCTCTCAGATATTAAAAGGTGCCTTCATCATTTGTCATTCAAGATTTGATGGGCGAGGGGTGCATACAAAGGAGACATTTCGGATATGGTTTGTAGTATGCCTTTATAGGCGATAACCTCTCTCTTATTTGATATAAGCTTTATTTTTATATTTCCACCGGCTCTGCAGGGCTTAAATTTCACAAAGGTTTAGCAGTTTTCTCTTCAGTTAAAAATATCTAAAAGGTGTCTTGATACAGTCATCCACCCACACAGGGACCCACAGCTCCGCCTCATACGCCGTCCCACATAACCTCGGGATTAAGTTTTAGAGCGCATTCACAGTAAGAACTTTCTCTTCGGTTCTGATGATTTACTCTTGAATGACTGCTTCCCTTTTCAAGCAGAGACCAAGAGCTGTTTCTCCATGTTTCCCCCGAGAAACAGGTTGTATGAGAAACAGCTGCAGGAAGGGGAGCCAGGGACCTTGCCCACACTTGTCCTTCCTCTCCCATTAGGGCTCTGGGGTGTCACTCTTGGTTCACAGCCGGCATTAGTAAGATCATTACTAGCCTGGAGGAAGGGCTGGGATCCACAAAGGTAGAACGCAGCTTCTGTTCTCCCAGGAAGTATCTGGGAACTTGAAGGCAGACAATTCCCATCCACAGGAAGGCTCCATCTAGAAAACATTTCAAAGTATGGCAGTGACATTTTCCTCCCACCTCCGAATCCTACGAAACTCCCTGCCATTGGGCTCCAGATGAACACCTCAAGGAAACTCACTGAGAATAGTCTCAGAGGTCAGGGCTGCAGCAATCAGCAACCTTAGAAGTAAGGGTTCTGTCACTAGGCAACAGTGTGAAGGTGATCTCAGAGAGCAGTCCCGGTAAGTTCCACTAGTGCCCATGTGATCCCCCACCCGCACCTCAGAGATATGGCCATGTCCTTCTTCATGTTCAGACAAACAGATGGACTTGTGATTTCCTGCTCTTTTCTTGCTAGGCTAAGCCAGCCTGGCAATTGGCATTGGAGACTAACTCTACCGCTAGGCATAGCATCAGCACCTGCTTCTCTCTGTGTCTGCTCACCCCAGATCTCTTCGCTGTGTGCCCCGATATTACACTTATCCTTTGAGCTTTGTTTTGTTACATTTTCGACATTGGCTTTCTCTGTCATCTTTCGGGTAAATCAGATGGTCACGAGCTATTTTCTCGTCACCCATCCTAAGGATCCCCTCACCTTGCTTGGGAAATAACTCTTCCCTCATGTTTCTGCCCACATCGCTGTTTATTCTGAACCTTCCTTTGGAAGATGATTGTGTGGGAAATGACGTGTTGGAGACAAAGCAGCTACTTCTACAGTAGCATTCTGTCTCTCTGGCCCAGTGACAGTAAGTTCCCTAGTAGCTGCTTCACAAGACTGAGCCCCCCATTCCAGGTTCTGGAGGTGTGGTCCATAGCCTCTCTGAACAATGGCTACAGCATCCTTCTAGTCTGCATCCTGATTGATTCCACAGGACTGACTGGTTCAAGGTGGCAAGGCCTGGTGGGCTGTGAACAGTAATGTCCCTCGTCTCCAAACGAGTCGTGGGTCTTCTGGCATCTGTGAGGATGTAGCAGGCTATCTCATAGTCTTCAGGTGGAGAATATAAGTTCAGACCATTCATATTTCTTCGGATGTCTTACTTCGCTTCAACAATATAGTTAGCTTTTTCTAGTTTGAATTTTCTTAGCATTCATTTTTTTTTTTTTTGTTACTCATAGCACCTTGACTCCCCTCTTAAGTATTATGCATTTGGCATTGAGTGCTATCTTCAGGAATTTAATTATTAGGTGTTCTGTCCTCTGCTAGTTAAGGGACAGAGGTACGACCACACCTAACCTCAATGGAACTCACAAAGTAGCCAAGACAAGGAGACAATGGGTGCCCATTCATGGTGCAGTGACTCGCTACCCAAGCTCATCCTGCTTTTTCTGTGTGTCCTGTCTCTGAATCTATAGATGACCTGAATTTAGCTCGTGTCCAGACAGATCATCCATTCCCTATGAATTGTGTGAGTTCCTATAGCCTCAAATACATTCCTTTTGGTCTAAGTTGGTTTCTGTTTCCTTCACCCAAAGAATTCTAACACAATCGGACAGTACTCTAAGCCATTTGAAGCCCACTTCATCCATGGTCAGAATGTAAGTTTTGGGTGGTGTGAGCGGTCTCTTCCTGTAGCACGGTTATCCCCTCTCCAATTTAGGGATTAGGAACAAGACACCGCTGAAGATGTAGACACAACAATAAAACACTTTTCATTTGTAGACCTTGTGTGTCTTTCTGATCTTAGTGAGATCGTTCATTCATTCACTGACTGATATTTAATGAATACTTTCTTTATGCTAACAACTACTGGAAAGATGATAGAGAAGAAAATAGAAAAGACATGTAACCTTGATGATTCTGTTCTAATAGATATAACTAAAATGAAGGCACTATACCAAATGTAATCCTGCTGCAGCCGGGATTACACTTTTCCTTATTAGATTTATTGATTTATCTTATGTAGAGAAGTATACGTAGAGCTGAATGTGCCAAGGTGCACATTTGTAAGTCAGAGGACAGCTTAGAAGTTCTCTCCTTCCAGCATGTGAATACCGGGGATTGAACTCAAGGAATCAACATTAGCAGCAAGCCCCTTTACACACTGAGACATTTTGCCAGCCAAGAAATGACAGTGCTCTGGTTTGTCACTTTCTAGCATGATATCGAGCAGACTTAAGTGTTCAGTCGGTATTTATGGAGGGAGTAAATGAATCTACCTTCCAGGGAAAGGTGCTGACATGGCAATAAATGCATTGTTGGCCACAAACTGTGTCCAGACTTAAGATTGGAGCATAAGAATGCGGGAGGGGAGAAGCTGAAACGCTCTCAGGGGTAAATAAGGCCAATCTAACCATTTCCACTACTTATTTGTCAAATGTTCAGTGCCCGACGGGTCACAAAAATCACTCTGTGAATGAAGAATTTTACTAGATGGTAAATATGACAGCTAATCAGAAAAAGTCAAAGTGTCAGAAACACGAATGAAAATAAGCAATAGAAGCAATGCATAAAGAAAATTTAAAGTGTGTCTTACACAGAGTAGATGGCACAAGGTCCAGACCTGAAGATAAGGTCAGGTCAGCCTTCCCTGATCGGGCTTCACCATCTCATCTCGCCTTTAAAGAGGTTCTAGTTTATTTTATTTTATTTTTTAAAGATTGCACTTTCTTTTGTTTTCCATCCTGGTTCATCCATCCTCTCTTCTCTTGCTTCACTGATGTTATTTCATTTCTAATGTGTCATTAGACCCAACTGTTTCCATTTCAGTTTCTATTCGGATGTCTGCCTGTCAAAGGTCACCTGGTCTCGGATACACGCCTAGATTACCTGCAAACAGAGTTTCTGATAGACACGTAGAGACAGGGTAGGTTCACCAGGAAGTGCTTGCCTTTGATCAGGAGGGGTCTGAGTGCTTAGACTCCATCTTACTGCGCCCGTGACAGTGTTTGTCCTCTGTGCTTGGAGGATAAAGAGCAAATGAATCATTTTCCCCGACGTCGTAACTGGCTTCTAAATTCTTCTCTGTTGAAAAGTCAGCCGAAGTCAACTTAATGGTTGCCAGCCAGTTCAAAGAGTTTCGGACCTGGTATCTGCTGAAAAGAGATTAAGCAGCCAGGATGGGTGTGCAGATGAATAAGGGATGTGGGACCACCTAGCCGCACTCAGCACTATCTGAACACAGCAGATGGGAAGGCAGGGAGAAAACATACCCTCGCTTGGGCCGTGAGTGGGGTTCCTGTTTGAGCACGGCTAAGCAGAGACTATGTTCTGACAGGTGGCCTGACATAGCAGGATTTACATGGGTCTCAAAGCACACAGCTGTTTCTGAATGGAAAGAAAACACTACGGAAAGTAATCGAACCCTTACTTCGCGAAGATAATTCAGACACACGGGGATAAGGAAGGCTCGATTTCTATCCCCCAGCAGATTGCAGCGTCAGTAAGGAGCGTCTACTCCAGCTAACTCAGAAAAGGAACCAGCAAAGACAAAATATACCACCTCAGTACGAGAAAGAAAAGGCTGGGAGAGGCAGACTCAGGTCGTTGAAGATGGAGACCCAGCCAGAGAGGAGGAAATTATTTTAGCAAGGGGACGACGGACAGGATGGGGCTCACTAAATCTTGTGGGGTTGGCTAGAGGGAATGAATTGGAAGAAGTAACTGGAAAGGCAGGTGAGTCTGAGAAAAGCCCTGGGTACTTTGACATTGCCTTAGAAATGAGAGCTCCTCAGCCTCCTTCATAGTTAAGTCCTAAACTTTTTCTCTGAAGTGACTTTAATAGATCTTAATATGTCAACATGCAGCCGTATGATCCTTCAAAAAAGAAGCCAGCTGTATAGCAATTGGTAGTCGCAGAGTGATGAATATCTATCTTATACTTACTAACGCAATGTGGAAACGAAGTCCGTGAGAGTAGATGGTGGACTCGAAGCTCGTGCATCTGCTAGAATGAACTGCACGGAGGAAACGCTGGTCAACGCAACCAGAAGGGGTAACTGGTTGTCCGAGAAAAATAGAACAGTTCCTTGGCTCTTCTGGGCATCAGCCACCCAAATGGGATCTTTCCTATTAATTCAGTAGAATGACCAACTTGGCCTTCTCACAGGCATCCATGTGACCGCTGGCTGGCTGCCGGGGAAAGTTGACAGTCTCAGGTGTGGATATACAGTCTTTGCAGTGTCCTTAGAAGACACACATAGGAAGCTTTCAACTTTATGAGAAATAATGACAAGGTAACATTTTGTTAAAGTTTATATGTGCGCCTGTAAAAGTGCTTTTATTACTGAGGTATGGTAGTCGGGATATGTATGTGTGTGTGTGTGTGAGTATATGTGTTCATGTGTGTGCTGGCACACATGTGTGTGGGTATAGATGCACAGATGTGTGTCAGTGTGTGAAAACTGGAGTGTCATCCCTCAGATGCTCTTCCTGTGTTTTGAGACAGGGTCTCTCACTGTCACAGAGCTCCCGAATGAGGTTAGGCTGTCTGATAAGCCTTATGGAACTGGAACTGCCTGGCCGTCTTTTATGAAACATCGTAGCCAAATTATTAAAGACCATCAAATGTGGAAAATCATATGGTTATCTTAACAGTCTTTCTTTTCACAAGAATATTACTTTCTTAAGACATAAGGAGGATTACATTGGAAAAGACTGGGCTGCATTAAGTCTGGGTGTGCCGAGAAGCATAAGCAGGTACCATGCCAACAATGGCACCTGGCTCTGCCGTACACATTGTCGGGGCTGAGCATGGGTACCCAACAATATAAGTCTTAGTTGTTAGCACAGCACATTTGTCTTTTTCTGCTTTTGACTTGGGGTGCTGAACCCAGGGCACATGCTAAATGCATACTCGCCCCAGAGCCACACTCCCAGCAAAATGTGAACTCTTGTTTTTACAATGTTAAGGGAACCCGAAGATAAGATACTGAGAAAATTCTTTGAGAATTTCATACACGACTCTGTGTTTCAGGCTGAGACAGGACGATTGCCAGTCTGTCCTGGGGTACACAGCAAGGCTGCCTCAAAACCAAACCAATCCAAACCAAACAAAATATAGAGCCAGGTACCTGTATTCTACTCATTGGCAAGCCTAGAAAGGCAAAACTACTAAGAAATCTAGTGAGTGGTTCTTAGGGGGTGGGTGAGAGGAGAAAACTGATTGGGAGTAGGCAATGAGCCTTGAGAGGCTCAGAAAATATTTCCCAACTCAATTATGCTAGTGAATTTATCAGACTCATCAAAGCACCACAAGCTTGCTGGGCACAGTGGCATATACCTAGAATCCCAGTATTTGAGAGGCTGAGGCAGGAGAAAGTGAGTTCAAGACTAGACTGGGCTATATGAACCCATCTAAAAGGATAAATTTATTAAACAATATATAAACGTGAATTCTGGTAGATATTGCTTTAAAATAAATTTAAAGCACTTGTGCCAAAGCAAGCTGTATTTCTGTGTTAACAGGGGAAATGAAACTTAAGATGTCATTTATATCACTATCCGTAACCAACAAAGCACCAGGGAGCCCTGCTAATCATTGTCCATAGCTTTGTGTGAAAGACACATCACTCAAGTAAATATATAAATAATGAAGGAAATGAAGAGACTAAAATATATAAACAATTTGGTTAGCAACAGCTCACCTGTGGAGTCAATATCTGAAACAAAACCAGAATCTTAAAAATTACATTTTGTTTACGTGTGTGTGCACAGTTCATATATATTGAGGTCATGGCCACTGTGGGATCCTTTCCTTCTTCACTCTGTAGGTTCCAGGGACACACCTCAGGCTTGGCGTATGTACCGATACTCTCTGAACCATCTTGCCAGTCTTGAACCAGATGTTTTAACAATCAGAGTTCAAGCCTCTCTAAAGCTCTTGGGAGATGAGCTACACCAACAGAAACTAAGGCAAGATTCCGGGAGGAGATGTGAGGACTCTCAACACCCTATGAAAACGTAAGGAGCTACTGATGGTGGTAACTACCAACAGATGATGCTGGTCAAAAGCTACACATCAAAACACAATGAGGAAAGTGATCACTTTAACAGGTGATGCTGGTTACATCACTGACTCAGACCAACTAAGATATTAGAGAAAAACAGAGGACAATGTCATCAGGACCTTGGGATGGAAAAAAAAAATAAGAATCTCTTTTTGTTAACGTAAGGCAGAGTCTGAGAAGACACTTGCATATATTACCCAAAGAATGTAGTGACAATGGCAAGGGAGTCTGCAAACCAAGAAACCTAAGGGGGATCATGGGTGAGTTCTCTCCAAGTTAGAATATCCTAGTACACTTTCATGCAATGCTTAATATCATTAGTTGCCTGACAGATACAAATTCAAATATCAATGCACTATTAATACATGACTAGAGGGGAAAAAGAAAATTAAGTAACTGCTGGCAGAGACGTTGAGTGTGAGTCCAGTATAGAGTTGATGGAATGGAAATGGTAACACCACTGCAGAAGAGTGATAATAGCTAGTAAAAATATTGCTTTATTAACAACAAATGCATACATTTACGATATATGCAAAAAAACCTATGTCAGAATTATCCACTGTAAAGTGGTACATTCAGCTAACAGTGGGCTACTCTAACATTAACACAGAGACATGGCTCAGTAGTTAAGGCACCTGCTATTGAGGTGTGAAGGCCAGTTCAAATCCCCAGAAGCCACATAAATGCTGGGTGGGTGTTGCTGCTCGTCCATTGTTACCCCAGGACTCAGAAGCCAGAGATGGGATATCCATGGGCAAGCTGGCTAGCGTTGCTGAGCTCTGGATTCAATTCAGGAGACCCTGACTCGGAGAATAAAGTAAAGAGCAACGAAGACTCCTGATAGTCAGCCCTGGTCCTCCTCCACAGATACACAAGACCATACAGACACACATGCAAACACAACTGCACAGACACAGGCAAATACATACAAATACCCACATTTAAGAAAAAAAACCTTGAAAAAATGGAAATCTAAACATGATATAAGTTTAAAATTATTTTATTGTATATTGGATTGTTTTATTTATCCTGTAATGGAAAGCCTGGTAGGCAGATCTCATATCTTCACGGTAACATTAACACATATGTTGTATGATGAAAATTTCCCAGAAATGCAGTGTATTCTTGAGTGTATCTCACCATTAGCTGGCATCTTTCCAACTGCAGAGTCCCTGCCCTGTCTCTTTCCTCCACCAGTTGAATTCTGCTTGGCCAAGAAGTGTTTTTAAAACCCTATAAGTATCACTTATTCTGCTCAAACATCGCCTACATTAAAATTGCTTAGAATATTATTTTATCAACCCATCAAGTGCACAAAAATACGAGTGTAGGAAAAGTTTTCTGGTCCTGCAGCCACTCTCAAATAATCACTAAGAGGCCTAATATTAGTTACAAATGCTCGGCCAGTAGCTCAGGCTTGTTACTAACTAGCTCTTAACCTGTTTCTATTAATGTATGTGCTGCCCCAAGGCTTGTGGCTTTTACCTCTGTCCCATTTTGTGTGTTTGACTAGCTCTCTATCTGGCTGGTGACTCCCTGAGTACACCCTTCTTCATCCCTGCATCCTCCTTAGATTGGTTGTCCTGCTTATACTTCCTGCCTGGCTACCGGCCAGTCAGCTTTTTATTAGCAATGATGGCAATACATATTTACAGTGTACAAGGACTGTTCCACAGCGTATGAGTAAGTGAATGATTGCAGGAAATGATGAGTTCTAGGGAACTACATTACATCATAAAGTCATGAAGGACAAAGAACTGTTGGCCTTCTTAGGAGCCTTCCCTGGAATGAAAAGAACGTACATAAACTCATGGCTCCATGTCCAGGTCAGTGCTGGCTTCTTCTGGGGAAGAGCACACAATTTTATTTAGAAAAAAATCCACTTCTCCAGATAATTAAAAAAAAAAAAACCCAACTATCCAGGGTAAGGCTGTAGTAAAACCAAGAGACATGCATGTACACATCTCATCTCAGATAGCAGAAACTGACAGAGAGGTCTGACTGACAGTAACACTCTGTCAGAGGAAAAGAAACAGAAGCGAACACTTATCAAAGCTGTGTAAGAGATAAAGGCTACCATCTTGGTCTCCTGCCTCCTTCGGTCAGGCCAGCGTTATATCTCGCCCCCAGTTTTTTAACTTATAAACTTTATTAACTTACATCATGCACGCGTTGCTCCTTAAAGGATAAAGTTAAAACAAGACATCTTCTGTAAAGCAAATAGATTTATTATTCACTTCATGTACATTGGGATGTTCTCGCATAATATAATACAAGGGATAAAATAAACTTTACACTGTGAAATTCAATGTACATTTTAGGTTATTTATACACCCCACACAGAGCGAACAATAGAAGGAAAGCATTTGTCTGCCACTGTATTTGTGGAACGTGTTGACGGAGGGCATTAAGCAAAACAAACAGTTGCATAGCCAAACAGCACGGACAACTGAAGCTCCTGTCTCTGAAGTAAGGGGCTGTTTTTGGTTGAGGAATCTGGTAGGGGTGGGAGAGGAAGGAACAAAAGGTATTCGCTGTACACCACAGGATGCTGACTTCTGGTCCTCTTTCTCCCCAAATTTTCCTGGACCCCCTCCAGATGTTCACTTTTCTGACATTTTTACCACTTCTCCTGCCAGTGGCACTGACCTTCAGCACGGGGTGTGAAGGAAACAATACAAAAGCATTACAAACACGCAACATCCCAAACTGCTGATTTACAAAATTTAAACATTTGAATTTCAAAAATAGTTATTTATTATTTATTTGTGGGACTGTTTCTTAGCTTTGTGATAGAGCAAAAGCCATTGCTTTTCCCCAGTGTGGCACTAACCTCCCGCATCCCAAACTGGACAAGCACAGGGGGGTGGCTGCATCACTCTGGTCAGCCCGATCCTCACGTCAGAAGCCTTTTTTGTTCGATCAAAACTCCTTGAGGAATACTTATGAGAACCCTAGTTTTCCAACAGGCTCCCCTCCTACCAACTTTTCCAGGGGTGTAAAGATGGA
Source organism: Microtus oregoni (assembly GCF_018167655.1). NCBI lineage: Eukaryota > Metazoa > Chordata > Mammalia > Rodentia > Cricetidae > Microtus > Microtus oregoni. The sequence goes on along the minus strand of NW_024543069.1, from coordinate 35,440,072 downwards.
GACAAAAAAACACTTGGAGAATACAGATCCCCACTGCGATGAGCCCTTTGCCCTTTGGTCACAAGGTGCAATTTTGTAAAAGCAATAAAATTAAATAAATACAATTTCAATAATTCAAGAGTAATAGACAAACTGGCAGCTTTCGTGGTTTTCTTCCTTAGAAAGAAAAAAAAAGATATACCTAATAAGAAGGCAGAGGTTCCTCTTCTAATGCAAATGTAGTGTGTGTGTGTGAGATGGAGTCACACTGGTCCTAATATCAGGGTACTATCGACATTTTCAGAAACACTTCCTAGGCTGCCTTGCAAGAGTCCTGTTAAGTGTCATTAATCAACGTCCCATAGGGACAAGAATTCAATCCTTGGGACATTCACATTTGACTTGTCAGTATCAACCATGCCATCACCTTAACTTTGAGTGACTTCAGCAGCTATCCCTCTTCCTGGTTATGACTGGCGGGCGACACACAGGAAATGAGTTTGGCTGACATTGAAAAACAAAGCAAGGAAAGGCTTTCACAAAGACTGGAGAGAGAAACCCACAGCACAAGCCGTTACACATCTGAGCCTCCACGAACAACACGTAGTGCCTTTCACACGTGATGACCATTACTGGCCTCTCATTATAACATTCCAAAGTTTTCAGTAGTAGCAATGGTTTTGTGCTCAATTGCCAAATTCTCTTTCCCCATTCCCCCTTAGCAACAGTATGAGGAGAGCACAGAATCTCCAAGACCCGGGAGATGAACAGGACTACAGTGCTCAAGGATCAAACCGCCCTTGACTTCTATACCATCCTGCCAGGCATTTGCACAATCCATCTAAACTGCTCCACGTTCCTGAAGCTGATGCCTCCTATACCTTGGCACCCAGTCATCCTATGTGCAATTGTGCGAAGATGAAAACAGGAAAAAGAATGTGGCCAGGGACGTGCAAGCCCACCAGTTCTGTCAATGTGCTGTGACTAACCGTTAGTGGTGTCACCTGTGATGGACAGTACACTGGACATTTAGGAACATCCATCCCAGCAAGTCATTCAAATATACCCAGTTGGTTCTGACTGGGGCTAATTTGATTACGCAGAAACTGGTAAGTGGAAATAGCTCAGAGAAGTGAACATTCAATTACAATGAGATTCCATTTCATTCAGCTGAAGGAGGCGAAGGCAGCTGGTGAATGATTCAGGGACCAGAGTCATCCTTAGCTGGACCTGGAGCCTCTGTCTGCACATGTGCCCCCGGGCACTAACTGCTCTGTCCCTGAGAATATCCAAGCTTCAGGAATGGTGGTCCATCTACTCGCACGTGGGATGACAGGCGGGTAGAAGATGGCTCAGAGCCTCTGTGGAGGTAGAGCTCTTCCGCCTGTAGTCAAGAGTGGCCAGCGTCTGCCTGCTCTGTCATTCGGCCTTACACGGATGGTGCTTGCCTGGATTTAAACTGCCAGAGTGACTCTTACACCATGGAAAACTTGTCACCAAGTCATTTGTTCACCTCCATGTGGCATCAACACAGAAACTCATTTGTATCTAACGCTGAAGGTTAGCAGACAAAAAACAGTTGCAAGAATTGCTTTATTGAGTAACATCTTTAAATACACAAGAACCAGGCACACCAGACAATGCGATGGGACTGAGTACACACCACAACGCAGGAAACAATAAATACGGAACACTGTCTTTGCGGAGACACCTGACTGTGGCACATGCACATTTACAGAATGGGAAAATACTCAAAACCGGGTTTGGTTGTATTGAGGAGCTGCAGTTCACATCTGCATTTATTCGGTGTGGCGGAGACTGCTTCAGCATGGGGTTGCGCTGAGAAGGGCAGCCTTGCTGGGTAGGCACATGACAGTACATCAGGACACAGTACTGAGGGAGTCACAGTCTGGCCAGCACATCCTCTGGTGTCCTGCTTCCATCTGGCAGCTGAACGGCCATTCTGGCCACAATGCCTTCTGTTTCACAGAAGGGGAAACTGAAAAAAAAAATATATTTTTCTTGTAATGACAGTTTTAAGACCTTATAAAAGAAAATTATTCTACCACTTACCTTCTATCACATTTTTTACAGACACAGACATAATATTTCGTTTTCCTAAGAGATATTATGAGCTTGCTTGTGTGTGTGTGTGGGGGGGAGGTGTTGCACCATGACAACCAAGTATTTGGAGGAGTATTTCTGAGTGACTTTGGATTGACCATTCATCCGACCTCACAGAAGGATGTTTAGTGTTAGAAGATACTTGTAATGATGGTTAATTTGTCAAATCCCTAAACTAGATCACTGAAGACAAGAGGAGCAGAGATGGAGATGCCAGCTTGCCTGAGTGTGACCGTCACCGGAAATCAGGCCTTCTACAAAGTCGCTGGACATTAGACAAGCTGCTTAATGAAGTCTTCAGTTTATTTAGACATGGACAAGTGCCTGTGAGGGACACCCAAGGCGTACACAAGAGCTCCTGCTATTTCTCCACCCACTTTTTCCTATGCAGTGCAGCCTCCTTTGAGATGGAGGATAAAAAGAGCTATTTAATAAAAAAATACTAGTGATCTGAACTTAATATATGGTCTCTATATCCTGCCCCTAAATATGGAACTAAGTAAATGATAGCCTAAACCCTTCACTATGATCCACACCTGTTCATGATACATGCAAAACTACTAGATTTCTATCAGTTATTATAATAAAACTTGATTACCAATTTAAATCCATGGTCTGTTTCTGGGTGAAACAGGCAAACTAACATTTGCCAACCATCCGCTAGGCACAGCCTACTGTTTCCAAACCAAAGAGTGAATACTTAGAAAACAGTCCTGTTTTCCACCAGAAATCTCCTGGGGGAGGGAAATGATAATACAGGAAAAAATTCTTAGTCTAGAACTGATAGATGATATATTCATCTGCTCATCCTCCTATCCAATACGTTTTTACAAAAGACTGCCACAGGTTCAAATAGGATTAAGCACATGAACTCAGCATCGACTACACACATCCCTTCAGTCTAACATTTTGAGGGGAAAAAGGGAGAGGAGATAAAGAGTAAATAGATTAAGCGTCTATGTATGTATCACCAACTATATATTATCTGTCGCCCACTGTCTCTGTCTATCGCTATTACCTGTCATCTTCTACCTATCGATCTATGACTATTACCTATCATCTGAGCCATGTATCAACACATCCAATGTCTATTACCTATCTACATAGATTAGCATATCTATCCACTGTCTATTACCTATTAGCTATCCTATCCTCAGTCTTTGCATCTGTATATGGATCTATCAATTCTATGTTACATAGGTGCTTTGGACAGGTGCTAGAGTTTGGAGACCTCAAACTGAGCAGACTGGCTGGGATCAGATCATGCGTGCCTAGGGGAGGAACCCGAAAGTCCTTAAGAGCACCAGGAAGATGGAATTTTAACTTATGGTTCCTTCATTCTCCCCACTGCCTTCTTACCTCTCACAAGGGCGTTTCCTTCTTGTAGTTGAAGCTGGGATCAGAGCCCTCAATCTGGAGCTTCAGGGCTTGTTTAAGGTTCAGCTCTGTCTCGGAGGGAGGGAAGCCCTCCAGCACCTCTGGATGCCCTCGCTCCTGCACTGTTCGCGGGACGGAGACCCTGCCCAGGAATACCTGGTTGCTCTGCAGATGGTAATTGGGGTTCGTCATTATCCCATTCCTCTTCTTCTGCTCCCCACTCTGTTGGTGGATGAGAAACTGCGGCTGGGTGCGGCTGCCATCCTGAGCTACAATTTTACACTGAGATTCCCCTGGCGTCTGTTTAGGTGGGCTACTCCCAGACTTAGCAACAGGTCCTCTTTTGTCAAACTGGGTCATTTCATATTCTAGAACCTTTGGCTGTGAGGAATTATTTTGTTTAGCTTTCTTCCCAGCTGACCCAGATTTGCTGGAGTTTTCTGATTTGCCTCCTTTGTTTGATTTTGTTGACTTCAGACTTGGTTTGACTTGGCTCCACTCAAACTCACTACTGGGGGAATTATGGCTGTGTCCTAAGGACTGGGTTGTGGAAGAAGGGGACACGACCGACTGCCTGCTGCGGCTGCGCGGCAGCGAGTGCTGCTGGATCTGCTCCGTGAATGACAGGCTGTGGAAGCTGTCAATGGGCACCGTTTGAGCAGTGGCTGTGGAGGACGTTGTTCTCAGGGAGGAATTTTTGGAGCTTTTCAGGGAATTGTTGGACAGGGACGATTTCTGCCGATCCACAGTCGAGTCTGGAGACTCTGATGGAGAGCTGAAGGCATGAGCTGGCCCATTGGGCAGGCCACGGAGGGAAGGCTGCAAGTCACCTCCACCAGTCCCCCCAGAGCTGTTGGACCTGATGGTCAGAGACTGCATCTTGGTGGGTGCCGACTGCGGAGGCTTCTGCTCCATTGTGTGGACAGGGGAAGGGGAGCAGCCATTCAGACTGGAAGCACCGTATTTTTCTAACAACTTAATGATCTGAGAATGCCCGTTTTTGGCTGCTACTCTCATGGCAGTACGTCCAAACTGGTCGGCGTGATTGGGATCAGCGCCGTGCTCCAGCAACACCTGCACCACATCCACATGTCCCTCCTGGGCCGCGATGCAGAGGGCCGTGGCGCCTTGGTTGCATGTGTGGTCCACCACGGCGCCATGCTCTATCAGAAGCTGGACTACTTTGACGTGGCCCTGCCAGGCTGCAGACTGCAGAGCCGAGCGCTTCTCATTGTCTGCTGCATTGACGTCGGCGTGGCAGGCAATCAGCACCCGGACCATCTCCACGTGACCCTGCCAGCAGGAGACGTGCAGAGCTGTCCTTCCTTCTGCATCGCTGGCCTCCACATTTGCACCGTTCTCCAAAAAATACTCAGCCATGGTAAGCTGGTTCTCTAAGGCCAGTATGTAAAGTGTGGGCCGCCCATCAGCATCTTTGTAGTTCACATCAGCCCCGTGGCTAAAGAGTAATTCCACGATGTCCCGGTGCCCTTCCAGAGCAGCAACACGCAATGCATTCCTGCCATCATAGCCTCTCTGGTCTATGTTGGATTTGTTCTCCAGCAGGATCTGGACACAGTCATAATGGCCTTCCTGTGAGGCCAAAATGAAGGGGATGCGCCCGTCGTTGTCAATCTCATTTGTTCTAGCACCTTGTTCGATTAGAGCTTCACATATTAACCTGTGACCCTCAAAAGCTGCCATGTGGAGAGGCGTCCAGCCAGCATCATCTCGGTGGCTCTCGTCCAAGCCTCTGTCCAGGAGAGTGCGCACCACCTCCACATTGCCCTGTGCCGAAGCTATGCTGAGGACTGTCCGGCCTTCGCTGTCGATGCTGTCCACGGCTGCACCCCAGAACAGAAGCGTGTTGACCACAGAAGCATGCCCCATGGAAGCTGCAGCCAGCAGGGGCGTCCGCCCGTTGTTATCCGTGTGATCCACATCTGCTCCTCCTTCGAGAAGCAGGTCCACCACATCCACATGGCCTTCGTAGGCTGCCACCAGCAGAGGCGTCATTCCATCCTTGTCACAGTGATCGACCTCAGCCCCTCGGTCAATCAAGAGGCTCACAACTGATGCGTGCCCTTTGCTTGCAGGCACACAGAGTGCGGCCACTGAGAGAGCTGTTCTGCCATCCACGTCCTCGTGGTTGACCTCCGCACCATGGTCCAGCAGGTGCTCAACGATCTCTCTGTGACCCATGTATGCTGCAGCTATCAGCGCAGTCCGCCCCTCGTTGTCAGCCTTGTTGACCTCGGCACCATGCTGTAGCAGGTTCAGGACGATGTCCTCATGGCCACCCCAGGCTGCTGCCCGCAGAGCCGTCCGGCTGTCCGCATCTGCACAGTCCACCTTTACGCCAGCGTAAAGCAGGGCAGACACCACCTCAGTGTGGCCCCCCCAAGCAGCAGACCTCAGCGCTGTCCAACCATCCTGATCGGTATGATTAATGTTGGCTCCACACCCAATCAAACAGTTAACCACCTTCGTGTGTCCTTGTCTAGCAGCTAGCGTGAGTGGAGTGTGTCCATGGGAGTCTTCGATCTCCAAATCCGCTCCCCTGGAGACCAGCAAATTCACAACATCCAGACTGCCACTGTACGCGGCATTGGCCAACAGAGTCCTCCCGTTGGAATCACACTGGTTGACAGAAGCCCCATTATCCAGCAATGTCCGAATGGAGTCCTCTCTCTCGAGGGCTTGCCGGACGATGCAGGAAGTGCGATCATCCTCGCTGTTGACATGAGCGCCGGCTCGGATCAGCAGCTGCAGCACCTCTTGTTCCTTGGGTATCAAGGTGGACAGAGAGTCTTTGACTGGGGTGCCATTCCAGATCATCCACAGGGCCAGTTCGGCTGGCTCCAACTGCAAGTTTGAATTAATCAAGTGCAAGGCAAACTCTTGTGCTTCCAGTGGGGTCAGGTTCCGGGCCTGGCAGGTGTAGCTCATGGCCAGCATCCTGTGCCCTTCTGCCGCGTTACACAGGTACTTCTGGGTGCAGTGCTTCACATCCAGGAGCCACTCGGCAAAGCTGTGGTGAAATAGGATCTTTGTGCTGCCCAGCCCATCCACCAAGAGCTTGGAGAGGACATCCAGCTTGCGCTGGAAGTCTTCCAAGGTTAGAGACATATTTTTGGTCCACACGGCATGGTATAATTCTGTCATGGTCAGGGGCCGGCAGGCCGCAAGGATCACGTTCAGGATGGGCTGGACTTTGGCAAACTGTTTTCGGACAAAAAGTCTCTGGCAGAGCCAGAGATAGAGACCGTTCAGAGTTCCTGGGATGTCACGGATCTCTCGGAGCATGATGAAATTCTCCACAACCCCGTCCAGCACGCGCTCTAGATACAGGAAGCACCCGCTGCTCTTGATGTGCAGCTGGTTCAGAGTCTCCGCCGTCTCCTTGGTGAGGTGCTGCCGAAGAGCCTCCTCTTGATCCAGGCGGTGGAGGATGTACTGCTGTACGTCCTTGACGATGTACGCCTTCCGAAGGTCGTCCAAACTGATCTTCCGGAAACCTGCAGAAGACGGCCAGGCTGAGTAAGTAGAATACAGAGGTGGGCGCGTGTGTGAAGAGAGTGGACCAAGGCAAATAACCTGACTCACGGCTTAATACTAATAAGAGGATCTACCACTACTGCTTGTACGGAAACACATAAACAACAAAGCAATGAGGAGCTGTCTTGCAGCTCGATGCCTATTTCAACCCCTGTGCAAGAAGCACTAAGTGGAAAGAGACAGACACACACACAGCTACAGAAGTACCTCGTGAAGACACTCTGAATATCAGAGATGTGAGAGCCAAATAGGTCTGTTTTTACAGGATGATCTCTTTCACACAAATAATAGCTATTTCTGCCCATCTGTTTGACTATGTATCAGCCTTGATGTGAACGGTTTATATCAAAACAGTAACACTAGTCACTCTCTTTATACTACATTGCTTTATGATATTAAATTAAAATAATTAAATCTGAAGACTGTCAAGAAATAGCTGGAACCAATTAAGATGCAAATTTCCAAATTACATTTGTAAAATTCTAGCACTGTAAAAAAAAGATACCGAAAGTCAAACAAAGCTAAAAGCACATGGTGGTGGTTACTCTATTATCTTCAAAGCAGACTATGACAACAGCTTCTAAAGCAACAGTTCTCAACCTGTGGGTCGTGACCCCTTTGGGGGTCACATATCAGATATCTTGTAGATCAGATATCTACACGACGATTCATAACAGTAACAAAATTACAGTTATGAAGTAGCAATGAAATAATTTTATAGTTGGGGGTTTGCAACATAAGGAACTGCATTAAAGGGTCTCAGTGTTAGGAAGGTTGAGGACCACTGCTCTAAATGGACATCAGTGTACAGACCTGGATTTGTTAGCTAACTGTTTGTCTCATGAAAGTAAAGGCTACAGATAAACTCATCAAGGTCAGTGTGTGTTAGGAATGGCCATCCCCAAACCACTCAAGAGCAGAGCAGGCAAGGATGCAGACCCTTTGAGATAAAAGACACTCCAGAAGGGACCATGGCATGTCTGATAGCAGCAGCAGCCTCAGGGACATAGATCCATGCTGTGCTGGGGATTATGAGCAAAAGGAGGTCCACACAGGGCTGGATGAGTGTTCATAAGTTGAAAGTGAGCCCCACATCTGCCTTGACCAACAGGACTTGGCCAATATCACAGGTCTGGAAAGAAGACTGACCACTTCAACTACCTGAACCCAAGGCTGAAATACCTGAGGGCATTTTTTTTTTGAAAAGTACAATCTGCCAACAACAGACAAGATAAAATAACACATGTGCAGTGCCCTACATTTATAGAGTGGTACCTATAACACACACCACACACACACTACCTAAACCCTTCATATCAAAAGACAAACTCTGAAAGAGGCTGAACAACAAGGAAGGTTAGAATTGAGTTTGGCCTAAGTCTGACCTCTCCCACATTCCTAGCCATGTTAGCATGTACTTCACAGTACAGTCTTGGCCATGTTACTGCCTAGTGTGTATTCCCTTGAGCTTTTCTTCCATAAGGTGACTAATAACCTCACGTGTGTGCCTCATGCTGTAACCCTTTAGAAAATACACTTTGATCAAAGTACATTTGAAAAAAAAAAGAAAAGAGCCAGACAGTGGTGGCACACATCTTTGATCCTAGTACTTGGGAAGCAGAGGCAGGTGGACCTCTGTGAGTTCAAGGGCCATCCTGGTCTACAAAGTGAGTTCCAGGACAGCCAAGGCTACACTGAGAAACTCTTACCTTGAAAACCACAAACAAATGAACAAACAAATCAAAAAACTCCACACTTTATTTTGCTTTCATTTAGCAGCTGTATTTTAAGTGTTAGAGTTTTGTAAGCATAATTATTTTAGTTTGATAACATAACATAAAATAAACCCTTCCAACCTAAAGGAAGGCTGAGCACATGGCCAGGAATGTCTGGCACCCCACATACCCTAGCCATTTGATATGACTGGTCTCCAAACCTCTCGTATGTTCAATTCCTTGTTGTCTTTACAACAGTTCAGGGTAAAAAGGAACCCACCAGGACTGGGAAGCTGAGGCAGGAGGATTATGAATTTGAGGCCAGTCTGGAGTACACAGCAAGTTCTAGGCCTGTGGCTAATAAATAAAACATTACTAAAGTGGTATGTAATAATGTTTTAAGGTTTCCAAAGTGACGTGCACACAGGCTGATCTATGTCGAAGATTATATAACCCATTATGCATAAATATCTATAATTTAAGCTAATTAACTAAGATCATCTGATGAAAACTTGAGATAGAAAAGCCTCCACAGTGCCAGGCCTGATGTGTTCAAAGTGGGCTAAAGAAAATGCACTGAGTCAGCTTCCTTGTGTGCGGCAGAACTGGGGACTGAGTGCTGGGCAAGGGCCTTTCCCCTTGGGCTACATGCACTTTCGGTCTTCACTCACACAGCTGTCCTGTACACGGGGACCAAGGGGTCAGCATCAGGGCTTTGTGTGATGCTGACAGAGCCACAAGGAGGAAGTGGTGGAGCACGGATCGGATGCTCCACAGAGGGAATCGAAATGCTTACACTTGAAGCATGATCTTTCCTAAATTTAAGGAGTGATGTGGATTTAAGAATTTATATTTGCCCCCAGCAACAGTTATGTTCAATTAAGACATGATTAAGAGCACGGGGCAGGCAGCTTGTGCCAACAATCCTAGCACCAGGGAGGCAGAAGCAGGAAGACTGCCGCCGATTCAAGGTCCACACGGGAAGGCCCATTGCAGTCAGGGTGAGACTTAGTGGCAAAAACAGAAGAGAAATAAGATCAGAGGTTTAGTAGTGCTCAGTAGTGCAAGCTGGGCCGGCACATGCAAAGTTCTGGGCTGAGCTGCAGTACACACGCATGCGCGCGCGCGCACACACACACACACACACACACACACGCACACACGCACACACGCGCACACGCACGCACGCACACACACACGCGCGCACACGCGCGCACACACACACACACACACACAGAACTCAGTCTGTCCGCTGACCACCAACCTTGAGAACTGAAAATGACTTCACTTATTTATTGGGGGGCTGGGGATGGAACTGAGCCCCACACTCATGTAGGGGACATTCCCAGAGCCAACGCCTTCTCTTTTGAGTGAGAGTCTCTCACTGGCCTGGAACTCACCATGTATGCTAGGCTGCCTGGCCAGTGAGCCTCAAAGACCCTCCTATCTCTGCCTCTCCAGTAGGAAGCTTATCACACCCTGCTTTTTTATGTGGGTCCTAGAGCAGGTGCTCCACCAATGAACCATCTACAGGCCCATTTAACCACTTTTCTATCTTGGGTAAAATATTTCAGTGGGTATGACACTGCTTGGCATTGGCTAAACAAATGGGCTTGAGTCTCTTCTACAGTCAGTGCACAGTTGGTACTCTGATAGTTCACATGGTCAGAACCCTTCTGGGACCCCAGTCTGTGCTCACACAGTGAACACCCTGTTTTCACAGAGACTACATCCTACTGAGAGGATGGCTATGGGTAGTAAATACACACATGCGATCCAGAAAAATTTTCAGTGATACTGCATTCATGAAAGAAATGAAACCAGACAGAGTGACTGTGCAGGAGGGAGCCACAAATAAACAAGAATGGAGAACTGGATGGTCACCTAAGTGGGAAGATGGCAAGAAGTTCAAGGGATGAGCATTTAGCAGAACATCATAGGCAAACCGTAATGTGGAAGAGGCAACCTGACTTTGCAAACGCTGGCTGAAGACCATGCAGAGGGAGCCCTCACGCTGAGGCAGGCATGGGAATCACTGCGTGCATGGAAGACTGTAATACAGCAGAAGTAACCCAGGACCATGATGGTCACACTTCCTAACTCAGCAAGTCCAAACGGACAGGAGGACAGATGGTCATTGACCAAGCCGTTCTGCAACTGAAGTTGAGTATCTCATCCAAAATGGTTGGGATGGGAAGTAGTTACATCTTCTCAGATTTGGAATATCTGCTTATACATAAGGAGAACAGAACCCACCTCCCAGCACAGAACCCATCTGTGTCACATGAACATTATCCACACATCCCGAAGTGCAGGTGATATTTTAAGTACCACACAAAACACAATCTTGACCTTGAATTCTCCTTGGATGCACTCAGTTTTTGGATTTTGGAGCACTGTGGACTTTAGGGGTCAGATGAGAGGATCAGCCCGCAGTGAAAGCACAAGGAAAATCAGAAGCCAAGGAATAGAGGACGAAAGGGATGAAGAGGAGGCCTGTCATCTCACTGGATTTCTGTTACTGTGATGAAACACTATGACCAAAAACAACTCGGGAAGGAAGGGTTTATTTCATCTCATAGCTTGTACACCATCATCCAGAGAACTCAGGGCTGGAACCTGGAGGCAGGAGCTGACCCAAGAGACCACCAAACAACACTACTTACTGCCTTGTTACCCTGGCTTGCTCAGCCTGTTTCCTTTATATAACCTGGGACCATCTGCCTGGGGGTGGCACCAGCCACACAGGACTGAGCCCTCTAACATCAATCATCCATCCTCCAGTTGCCTGCACACCTGATGGAGGAAGGTCATTGGCTAATAAAGGCACTGCCCTGGCCCATTTTATTGGTTAGAGGATAGGTGGGAGGAGTAAACAGAACAGAACGCTGGGAGGAAGAGGAAGTGAGGTCAGAGACTCCACAGCTCTCTCGGGAGCAGATGCCTCAGAGAGAGACACCTCAGAGAGAGACGCCATACTCCCAGCTCCCAGGCAGACACACGCCATGAAGCTCGACCCAGGATGGACTAGGCTAGAATCTTCCCGGTAAGACCGGTGCTCACCGATTATTAGAGATGGGTTGATCGGGATATCAGAATTAGCCAGTAAGGGCTAGGGCAGAAGGGCCAAGCAGTGCTTAAAAGAATACAGTGTCTGTGTAATTATTTCGAGGCATAAGCTAGCCGGGCAGGCGGCTGGGGTGTTGGGGACGCAGCCTCGCTGCCGCCCTTATTACTTCATATGGCGCCCACATGGACAACTGCTTCCACATAAAGCCTGAGACAGCTTGGGAAGTAACTCTAGAACAAAATGAAAGCATTGTGCCTGGTTTCTTGGTAGCAGCAATTTCTCGGTTCTACTCTGCTTGCTAGAGGCAAGCAAGCGCCTCATCTAAGAGAGGCTTCCTGACTCAGCTTTAGCTGCAAAGCCTGCAGCTCATTAAGAGGTCCTGCCACGAAACACTTGTCTCAGGTTTCAGGTGAGGTTCCATCTCTCCAAAGCACACTTGTTCACAGCCAAGAACACCCAGCAGTTGAGGTCAACAACCCAAAGATTTCAGGTCAAAACTGAATTTTATTAACAAATTAAATTGAGATGACTAGAATAAGGGAATGTGTAGGAAGCCTTTACCATGCCTCAGGCACATCTAACCTCAGAGGACCCCACATTACAGACAGGAAATGGGAGGTCAGGCAAGCGGCCTGAGGTCACACAGTCAGCAGTGAGCACTAACACGTACACTTTGTAGTGAGTCATTTGTGCAAACAGAAGGCTATATAGCTTGGGGCTGGAGTGTGTGATACTCAGGGGTGATGGCATGCACAGCTTTTGCAGGGGAGCTGAGTTTGGTTCCCAGCATCTCCACTGGGTCACTCACAACTGTCTGTAACTCTACTTAGAGGAACTCAAGTTCATACACATGCATATACACTTCAAAATGAAACTTAAAGTTCATAAGCTATATAGGACACAAAATGAGCTGATGATACTGGGTGACTTGGACAGGGAGAGAAGAGGCCATGCCCTCAGCCATACACAGGAGCTGCGGCATAGCACTGGCTGTGGTCACTGCTGTGACCTTATCACGTGCGCTCCTTTTGCCACAACAGGGCTAAGTCGAGCACTTCAAGAATCCAAGGCCACAGCAGTGAAGCGCTGGGTTTAACCCTGTCATGACAAAGGGATGCACGTGAGGACCTATGGCAGGACTTCAGGGACCACAGGGAGATACTGATCAGTGACCGATGAGCTGGAAAGTATAGAGACCTACTGAAAAATAGCATAGCTCATCGCTACGTTAGGTCTTTCATGGGAAGTAGGGAAAGAGCGTTTTTTCGTATGTTCACACATTTTTGTGTGTGTACACACATGTGGAGGCCAAGGAATAACTTTGGGTGCTACTCATCCTCAGGAGGCAGCCATCTTTTTTCTGAGACACAGTCTAGGCTAGGCTGGTGGGACAGTGAGCTGTAGGGGTCTGACTGTCTGTCTCCCCAGCACTGGATCAGAAGTTTGTGCCAGCACGCCTGTAGGGGGGTTTTCATGCATGTATGACAAGTACGTTACTCACTGAATTATCCCCTCAGCCCAGGGAAAGAATTTTGAGAAAAGCTAATGTAAGTGACTCTACAACACACCATGCCTTATTAACAAGATCCTAAGGTATGGTGGCGAGAGGCTGAGAGGGTGTATGCAGCAGTTAGGCCTCCATCTGCCTACTCTAGCCTTAGAAGAAACCCAGCCTGGGCTCGGTCTTAGAACACATAACTCTGGGCGACACGCAGTCTTGCTCACCAGTGAACATTTTAGTGACTGCTCTGCTTTGCTTCCGGGCGGAGCAGAGGAGCAGTAGCCATGGGGGAAAGAACTCGTGGTGACCAGCCAAGAGCTCTGCCACAGTCCCGGAGAGGCTGGGTGATGTCTGCTCCCCTTCCATCACATTGCAGCCTTCGTCCACGGAGTCAACCAGCAGGTAGAGGCTCTGTGAGGGCGGCTTCATCCCCAGGAGCGGGAGCAGCACACACCTGTAAGACAGACAGCCAGAGAGCAGGGCAATGTCACTGACAGGGCACTGGCATTCACAGTATGCATGTTGGCATTATTGGTTAGAATGTCCTAAGAATAGAGATTTCAGATAAAAATGCATCCTCTAAGTAGTTCACTTCCCAATACGATCAGCTTCCAGTACAGTGTGTGCTGTGCACTACCCTGTGCATATTCTCTGACTCAGGGTAATTAAGGGTGGTAGGAACTGGATGAAACTAGATTTCAACACCCTTCACGGTGTTTTGAGTCAGTTTTAAAATGCTTAGATTGTCCTTGTGCTGAAAAGAGACAACTCCGAGGAGCAGGCAGAAACCTATTGTTCTGGTTTGATTTTTGGTCAACTTGACACAAACTAGGGTCACCTGGGAAGAATGAGCCTCAGCTGAGAAAAACACTCCATTAGACTGGTCTGTGGGCAAGTCTGGACTGCACTTTCCTGACAATCACTGATGTAGGAGGATCCATCCCAGTGTGAATGATGCCACCCTGGGCAGGTGGTCCAAAGCCATGATGAGCAAGCCAATAGGCAGCAGTCCTCCATGGTCTCTGAGTCAGTTCCTGCCTCCATGTTCCTGCCTTCAGTTCCAGCCCTGATTCCCCTGAGTGATACTATCTGGGCCAAACACAGATTAATAAAGGCAGGTTAATTGAGTTATAAGAGCTAGCTGGGAACAAGCCTAAGCTAAAGAACAAACTTTCATAATTAATAATGTCTCCGTGTCATTTGTCATTATTTGGGAGCTGGTGGTTCCCAAGAAAAAGCCCAACACAAGAAAGTGCTACTATATACCATCACTGACTCTACATCTGTCAAAATCACAGAACTGTACAAGAGCCACTATTACTACATGAAAACTAAAAAACATTTACATGATATAAAATATGCGAGAAAAATATAACAAGCCTCTCCTGGTAATGTGTCCCTCGGTGTGGGAGTCTGAATTCTCAGTAGTCGGCTGACTCTGTTCTTCACACACTAATGCCGAGCAAGTCAGTACACAGAAAGTCTTTGTTCAAGGGCTAGCCTGGCCAGGGCCTCCAATCCCATCATTACTCCTCAAGCTACCAAGGTCCACCCTGCCCTGGCAGCATGCTGAGCCCAACTACGGGTTTCTGTTTCCAGGCTCTGACCAATAATTGCTACTTACCCATTCCCTCCAACTCTGCGGGCCTGCCTGTGGGCCTATGAACAGGCCCTCTCACGCCAGAGCCCTCCCTGTATGCCTACTACAACGCACGCACTCCTCCTCGCCTCAGAGCTCAGCTCAGATAGACTCACAGAAGCTCAGATACATTCACAGAAGCCTGCTCACTCTGCACCCTCTAAACACACACTGCTCAAATGCCCTTAACAACTGGGACTAACCAGGTAACCCAAGGAAGCAGTAGTGTAGCATCTACCTTCCTGATCTCTAGGGAAGAGAAGGAATTGCCAGAACTCACCTTTCTCCACCAAGAGCTCATCCAGGGCCTCATGAAGATTTACTTATGTTTTCTGGGTGAATGGATGAGTGGCCTGATATATTTGTAAAACATTTGCTTATAAAGATTTTTATCCCCAAAACATAAAAAGTTCACAACACTCAAGAATAAGATACCTACAACGCCAATACTGACACAGCAGTTTTCTTCATTCCCAAATGTAAACATAAACGACTCTCGGCTGGCTACTGCTGGCTTGTGGAAGTTGGCTTTATGTGACAACTTGACTGGACCACATGATGCCCACATGTGGTCTTCTCTTCTTCTGGATGTTTCTAAGGTTCAAAATAGTGGCTCTTATCCAATCAGCCAAAAGCTAACTGCATGACTGCCTGAGTTGGGACATCAGTTTATTCCTTTCTTCAGGGTCAAAAGAAAAATCAGCTGTTTGGGTCTTGAGAACATGAGCTTTGCAAAGAGAAATTGCACCACCACTGCCCTGAGGTCTCCTACCCGCTAGCTGCATACCTTGCAGTTCTCAGCATACATCACCATGGAGGTGAATTCCTTATAATTAATCCATGCATTACAACTTCTGTGGAGCCTTTTGAGGGCTTACTCTAAAGCCATTTACCTTACTAGTTCTGAGAATGTTCTATGTACTCTGAGGATTTCTATGTGGAATTCTTAATTGGACCTATACAGCATGTTTCTATCACCCTCCCCTTTCTACAGGGAGCTGTGAGGTTACAATACTCCACAGTACTGGGGAAAGGACTCATTTTGTGATTTCTTTTAGGTTTAGTTCTTGGAATAAACAATTGAAACTATTCCCAGAGAACACACTGGACCTACAAAGGTAAGCAATTGTAAGACAGTATATATTGCTGCAGGGCACCTGTAATCCACAAATTCAGCAGGGCTGTTACAGCCCATGTAACAGTGGGGACTTGACCTTCTCAGACATTAGAAGTATCCTAAGAAATACCTGAGGCCAACTCTGGGAGTTCAGTTTCAATAAAGTAGAAGCAGAGTGACCTGATCCCTCCATTTCTGACAAATAAACATTTATTCTCATTGTTAGGACACTTTAGGACACGGCTGCTGGTGCAAACCTCAGCCAACATGATTTGGAATGGTCCTGCTGCCCCAATGCTGAGGAGGAAAATACAAATTCTGGAAAAGAGGGCGTGCGTGCACGTTTAAGCGCTTAGTTTAAAGGGCATTTACAAAGACACATACTCAGAACTAGTAAGTGAAAAAAAAAAAAAAACAGCAGATACCAGCAGCTAAAACAGGGACAAGACAAAAAACAAAAAAACAAACCTAAATCAAAGGATACAATTATTTCAAGTAGGTTGCATTAACTTTGAAAATACATTTTAAAAGGTCAGATCCTGTAATGACCTACTACAGGACAGTTTATGTCAACTTGAAACAAGCTAATGTCACCTGAAAGGAAGGAACCTCAATTAAGAAAAAAAAAAAAAGCCTCCAAAAGATTGGGCTGTAGGCAAGCCTGCAGGGCATTTTCTTAGTAATTGAGGGAGGGCCGAGCCCATTGTGGGTGCTGCAGTTCCGGAGCTGGTGGTTCTGAGTTCTATAAGAGAGCAGGCTGAGCAAGCCTGGTGAACAAGCCAATGAGCAGTACTCTTCATGGCCTCTGCATCAGCTCCTGCGCCAGGCTCCCACCCTGACTTTCTTCAGTGATGGACTGTTCCCTGGAAGTAATAAGCTGAAACAAACCCTTTCCTCCCCAAGTGGCTTTGGTCATGGTATTATTATATTTGGCCAAGAGTAACACTAACTAGGGCACTCCCCACCCTCGCAACCCTAGTGCTGCTAAACAATTCCTGGAATCTTTATTCACAATAGAGTACCAGAATCCTCTATTAAACCGGGGTGGACAGACATCAAGGCTGCTGATCTGTCTATGAGAGAGTCCAGAAAGCAGGCAGTCACAAAACTTTGGTGCCCATGCATCTAAAAGCAAACTGTGTCAGCACTTACTCTGTTTCCTATGTAACAGTACTACTGGGTTCTACTACATAAACCTGCGTTTCTGCCGGAGGCTCAGGTCTGTGAGAGAACATGAAAAGGAAAAGGGACAAGGATGGAAAGAGCCAGCGAGGTCCTGTGGACTCCGGACATCGCGGCTCTGCTTTGTTACTTGCTGTTTCCCAGCGAGAAGGTGTACATCCGTCTCTCTGAACACATCTGAGCCATCCTTTCTCCGGGCTTCCGCACAGCACTCCGTCAGTGACGAGTGGTACATGACTGGGGTTGTGCAGGCAGACTGTCCACTTCTGTTTTAAACGCTACGGTCAGACATTCTGACTTGAGGGGCTTGAGGGGATGGCTCAACGGGGAAAGTCCTTGCTGCATAGGTTGAGGACCTCAGTTAGAAACCTCGCAAACCAGGTAAAGTGTGTATCTTGAAACTCAAAACTCCGAATGAGAAATGGGCCATTAAGATAGAAGATTAAGTTCAAAGGCCAGCTAGTCTGGAGTACACAGTGGCAAACGAGAGAAAAAGGAAACAGGCACCAAGGGTGCCCACTGCCCCCTCCACACGCACACCATGGTGTATATAACTTATAAGTGGGCACTAAGCTGTTCTGACTCCAGGGGAGTGTGAAGAACCAAGATCCTCAAGTGTTTAGCACTCAGAATTCCACACAAGACACTGAATTTGGGGCTGAAAGGTCTTCAGGTCACGAGGGCAAGCCCTTGAAGAGGTCACTGGGACTCAGGCCTCCTTTTCTCTTTCAATACCCAGCCGTAAGAACAGCAGCTGTGCTTTGAACATGCTCCCCCACTGATGGCTAGCATCCCCAACAGAGGCCTAGGGATAATGGGCTCATCTGACCAGAGACCAGAGCTTGGAAAGCCTGAGCCCAAGTTCAAAGGCCTTTATCTCTGAGCTGCTTTCCCCACAGAATGTCAGAGTGTGACATTACCAGATTACACATTTTGAATCCTAGAGTCTCAAGTCTCTCTCCTCCCTGTAAAGTTCAGTATCTGAGTATTAACCACGTAAGAGCTGATGATCTAGCTCAGTGGTGGGGCACCCCCATGTAGCATGTGTGAGGGTCATTTACCTAGAAGGTTAATGCTAAATCTAGCATGTTCTAAATTACCTCAGAGGACATACTGACATTTCTACCAAACATTTTATTAATAATCACTCAGTTCTGAAAGCAAAACAAACAACAAAACAGCCTTTAATAAAATTTTTTTTCCCCTGGGGGGTTTTATTTGCTTTTTACAGAAGATTAAAAATACTAATACCTTTTATCTTGTCTTCTCTTGGGAAAACAAACTTAGATTGTGTTTTCTTTTCTTAAAAAGTGAATCACCACCCAATAAATGAAAACATTTGTAAGGGGTGTATGTGTGTCAGGGAGATGATAGTAGCTGGTATTTTCAATCATTCGGGGATAAAACACTATATATTCATTCTCTTAAACAACTGTAAAAATATTTTGTCTGTATTTTAATAAAGTTTGCCTGAAGATCAGAGAGTAAAACAGCTGCACTGATCAGCCTTACAGACCAGGCAGTGGTGACACACACCGTTAATCCCAGTAGCCACACTAGTTGCCACAGAAACCGGGCGGTAGTGGTGCTCACCTTTAATTCCAGCACTAGAGAGGAATAAATATAAAACAGGAGGAGACAGTTCTCACACACAGTCTCATTCTGAGATTCCTGGAGGCAGGATCGCCATTTCAGACTGAGGTCAAGGTAAGAGTCAGTGGCTGGCTGTTTTGCTTTACTGACCTTCAAGTTGAACCCCAATATTTGTCTCTGGGTTTTTATTAACCGTGCTACAATCAACAGTAACAACAGCCATCTGTCGATTAAAACAAGGTCAGTGATTAACCTAACGGGGGAAACCTGTTTCTGAAACCTTGACCAAAGCAAACATGAAATATGATAGCATGAAGAAAAACACACAGCAGTCAAAAGCAACTCCAGAAGCTTAGCTCTGAGAGAACTGGGCCCACTCTGCCCAAAGGTGTGCAACGACGGCCAGAGACCTGCTAGACCTGTGGCGAGCACATGCATGCAGTCCTGTGGAGGCAGGAACTGAGTGGAAAAACATCTACACACACATACAGTCCCGTGAAGGCAGGAACTGAGTGAAAAAACATCTGCACACACATACAGTCCCATGAAAGCAGGAACTGAGTGGAAAAACATCTGCACACACATACAGTCCCGTGAAGGCAGGAACCGAGTAGAAAAACATCTGCACACACATACAGTCCAGTGAAGGCTGGAACTAAGTGGGAAAACATCTATGTTAATGCTGGAATCAACTCAGGGTAGTGACTTGTAGTTTCACACTGCTACCCTTATTCAAAGGCAACAATGAGAGCAAGGCATTGCAAGTGGGGGGAGGGGGCGACAGCAAGCAGAATGGTGAGTCTGGGGATCCAGACAGAAGAGGGGTGTAAAAGACAGGATGGCCAGAGTGGTCACCCCAGAGCAGACCAGACCTAACTAACACTGATGTCCAAAGAGAAGTAATTTATAACACAGCCCAAGGACTTAGAAAAGCCAAATTAATATTCATAGGGAAAAAAAAAGCAGGGATGAACTCATTTTAAAGAAACATCACAAGGCACAAATCCATACAATGGGAAAGTTCTATGGCATTCCATCCGTGGTGACTCTGCAGAGTGAACATGGAGAGTGCCAACATCACAGGGCTGCCTGGGCCACCAGAAAAAGCAAAGGCCAGATTACAACACCTGTATCTATAGAGAGAGAGAGGCGACAAGAAGGCTAGGTGAACCACAATTCCAGGCAACAGGGGCATTTTCCAAGATGGGGACTGGCCTGTTGGTTTCGGGATATCTGAGGATGGGCGGTGTGAGTGGTCACAGGTGCAGAGCAGAAGGCAGCTGGGCCCACTAAGGGCCTCTGCCAGGAACTGTGCCCATGGGGCCGGTGGAGGTCAGTCAGGTCCACTTCAGAGAGCAGCAAGTCTGAAGTGTCTGCACACAGATTGGTTTTCCCCACAGCGTGTTTGTTAAGTCCTGGTCAGTGTTTACAAGGCTGAGGAAAGTAGGCCAAGTGTGTCTGCAGGCCAGCAGGCCAGCTCTCAGCCTGCCTGCTGGAAAGAAAAGTCTGCTTACTTTAAACACAAACAAAACTCTAGAGAGCTGGAGAAGTCTGAAGTTGAAAAGGGCAGGACGCTACAGAGCTAATCTAAGCATCACCGAGGAAGACCTGAACCTTAGAGCCCCAAGGAGCTGACATGCCTCCAGGACCTAGTCAGAAGTGTGGCAAACTATACAGGGCTTTGGCGAGACCACAAAGAGTCCTGATGATAGCCTTCCATTGGCACTGCTGGCCCAAGGAGGGAAAGGTCCTCACTGATAAGAGACACCATTAGGACACTGCTATCATCCAACACACTGACTCATACTTAAAAATTTATTGGGGGGTGAGGGTAGAGGGATGGCTCAGTGGTTAAGAGTGTTTGTTGCTCTTGCAGAGGACCTGATCAGGTCCAGCACTCATGTTGGATGGCTCACAACTCCCTGTAACTCCAGCTCTAGGAGATTCAACACCATGTTCTCCTTTCTGCAGGCAGTGCACTCACACTCACAAATCTACTTCAGGCACACACACAGGCACAAAATGAAAGAATAAAAACAAACCTCTTTTCCTTTTTATTTTATGTCTATGTGTATTTTGCTTGTATGTACGTATATGCACCATGTGTTGGGTGTCGGCTTTCTGGAACTGGAGTTACAGATGGCTGTGAGCTGCCATGTGGATGCTGGGAATGGAACCAGGGTCCTCTAGAAGAGCAACTGCTGAGTCATCTCTTAAGCCTGATAAAATATTTAAAGTAACTGTGGGAGCTGGCAAGATGGCTTGGTGGGTAAATGCATCTACTGCCAAATCTGAAGGCCTGACTCCAATCCCTGTTGCTACATGACAGAAGGGAACTGACCTCTACACATGTGTCATGGCATGGCCACACACACACGCACACACACATAAATAAATACATGCTTAAAAATTAGGAATATGGATTGGTAACCTACCGGCAAAAGAAACAACACATAGCCAGATAACTCCAGGTTATTTCCAGCACTCAGTTCCTGGTCGTCTTCCATGCCAACCTTTACAGCATATCAACCATATAAACACGGCACATGTCAGAAGACAACTCCATTAGAGGCTGCAAACACAGTTCTCCTCTAACTGTGGCCATGGGGGATGCTCCCTTTGCTCTCTTATCCTGGCAGCTTGTTCATCAGACTCCACCCACCTCAACAACAATTTCCAAGGCTCCTTCGTCTCCCTTGAAACAGACAGCACATCTCTTCACTGCTCCTCCCCTTCTACCCAGTCTTCTCTGTCTTCTGCCAACAGCACACAAGCCCACGGTTCCTCCAGGTTCTGCTAGAGTTGTTCTGGCCCCTAGGGTTCATTCACGATGCCAGTGGTTGGAGCTTTCTCATGCTGTGGCTATTCCTAAGAGTTGCTTGGGACTCGCTGCCATGCAAGATCCTCAAGTTGCAGGACTGCTTTACAAATGACACCTTTGAGCATGCTCCTCTCCTCCTATGGCAGTGATTCCTTCTTATGTCTTAACAACTACTTAATCAGAAAGGCCACCAGGTTCTGAGCCCCATGCTTCTACTCTGCCTGCTCATTTGTGGCCTTAGATGCCAGCAATGTCCCACACAAGCCTCAGCTGGATCTGAATTGCTTGCTCACCTTCTGTGCTTACACGTTAAGGCTCAGCTTTTCAGAACTCACCCTCCAGTGTCCAGCCCTTGCTGGGCTCCCTTCAGCTTCTATTCTGTAGTAACTCAAACTCCCAGCCTTCCAGTTCTCTAATCGAGATCCCAAGAGCCAGACCGTGGTTTATTTCTGGCATAACTCACATTCAACAAGCTCTCAGTTTGAGAACACACTTCTACTGGGCCCTTCACTTCTCCCAGGGCCAAGCACCTGCACACGGATGACCACACTGGCCATCTACTGCTTTCCTTGTTTGAACTCATCAGTCACGGTGACCTTATGAAGCCAGACGTCAGATTATTTTTTGCCGAAAGAGCTTCCAGGGCTTCCAATCTGCTCAAGAGAGAAATAAATGTCCTCACAACATCTAAGGAGCTTTCAGGCTCCTGGCTACTCTGCTTCCCACTGTGAGCTCTCCCCAGCCACACAACCACACCTCTGTTCCTAGACATAAACCAACTCTCCTACCCAGGCCATGACCTTGTACTTGGTATCTCCTGGGCCTAAAGGGCTCCTGTCAAACTTCCTTCTAAAGGTCTGAAGACAGAGCAGCCCTCTCTACTCTCCCAGCCCTGGCTCCTGCCCTACTTTGCTACCTGTCATTGTAACTTCTATTTGAACCATCTCCTCTAGTTATCAAGAACAGAGCCAATAATCACACAGGACGTTTGCCACACCTGCTTACCGCATATCCTAGGACAAGACTCGATGCATTCAGAAAAACAAATGAAGCAAAGTACAACAGCAGCCTCAGCCACACTGCACACCTCAGGGTACTCTCTCAATAAGACCAGGATGTAGTTCCCAACATCCCAATCAGCTGGCTCACCACTGTGACTACAGCTCCAAGGGACCCGACTTGTTCTTCTGGCTCTCAGGACATCAACAGTCTTGTGGAATATACACACACAAGCACATATGCATAAAAATAAAGTAAATCCTTAAAATAAAGTCACACAGGAAAATGTTGCCTAACGGTGCTGGCTGCACAACACCATCTGCACAGTGCATCTCTGGGGCTCCAGATATCCCAGGTCTCAGACCTCCCAGAGAGGACCAGTGGGGTGAAGAAGGAGCTCCTTAGCTGTGCTCACTTTTACTCCCTCTGAATTTGGGAGTATCTGGCTACAGCAGGAAGATGATGTAATTTGTTCATCTAAAACTCTGTAATTCATATAACTATATGTGTAAACGGTCTCACACAAGAAAATGGATTATTTAAGAATCAAATGTGGTTGAGACAATAAAAATTATATCGTTGTGGCCAATATTAGAATGCTTTATATTAAAACAAGTAGTTGGCTATTAGTTTAATAGTGATTGCTGTTATTATATCTATCCCGAAAAACCAGGTACTGCACTTGCTCAAAAAGGTAGGCAAAAAGTCAGTTAAAAATATATAGAATGACTCCAGATGGTGATCATTGAGAGAGAGAGAGAGAGAGAGAGAGAGAGAGAAGAGTAGGGCGGTAAGATGGGCAGGACAGCTGAGGGTGGGAGTGTGGCTTGGTGGAGGGTTTACTAACTTGTGTGATGCCCGAAGTATGGGCCCCAGCACCACAGGAAACAAGAAAGTAAGAGGAGAACTGAGCAGGAAGGCTTCCAAAGGTGGTAAAGACACAGACACTAAAGTGACTCTAGGAGGAACGGCCATGCAAAAATGTCTCGGCTGTAACATAACCTATCTCAGGGATGGGAGGAAGGCAGTGTGACTCAAAAGCAAGGAAAGGGGTCAAAGCATTTCAGGGCAAGGTCAAAGGACAAGGTCAGCAGGAGAACATTAAAGGCTCTGGTTTTCTTCTCAAGGTGTAAGTGGGAAGGTAACATGACCTGACCTGACACTTTCTCTCATGGCGCAGGGAAGGCTGCCATGGTTCTGGCAACACAGAAGGATTTAGCCATGGTGGGAAGTGGAAACAGGAGGTGCTGCCTTAATCTTGCAGGTGATACAAGTTGCTGACAGACTGAGTGAAAGAGTGAAATGATTAACCCATGACTCCCAGATTTCTAACGAAAGCGATGACTTCCCATTTGAAATATTCCTTTCTTCTTAGTTTTGCAGTTATTTTCACAATCTTCATCTGTATCACACACCCTGCCCCCAATGACAATTACGTATACTCTCCTTTGTGTCTATGTATGTGTTTTATCTACTCCAGGCTTGGGGTCAGGTTGCAGATGGCCTGTCTCTCCATAACTGTTATCATCTCTGGATCAGCAGGCCAACTACAGCACATTCTCACCACAGTTCCGTTGCTATGGTGATGGCAAGAAGTACCAGAGGGAAAGCCACACTGAAGCCTCTGTTAAGGCCACATCTACCACCATGGCCCAAGTCTCAATCCCGAGAAAATCAGAGGCAGACTTGGCGCTAGACCTCAGTTGCTTCAACTGTAGGCTGCAACTCCATAAGGGGTCCCATAATTCTCAAAAAATACTGTGTAGCAGTAAAGATTTCTGAATACACCACGATCCAAAATTAGATCGACATAAAATGTGGAAGGAATCCAGGGTGTGTCTGGCAGCTCGCCTATGCTGCGTCCCAGGACTTCACTGCAGCCTTGGCTCTGAACATGGGACACGGAAACTCCACACTGCACATGCTGTTAGACCAGAGGTCTGAAACACTTCGGCGTGGATTCGGAACCTGCACTGTGAATGACCTTGCATATTGCACAGACAAAGCCTTCTGCTCTTACAGAAACATGGTGGCTAATTGCAGAAGACACAGTCTTTCTGTGCTTTTCTACTTCATTCCTTGGCATGTAAGCAGCAAATCAGGATATCTCTGGATTGTACTCGCAACATGTTGGGTTTTTTTTTTATTCATTTAATAAATGTGTGACACATGTGCACACACACAGACAGACACACAGACACATACACAGACAGACACACAGACAGACACACACATACAGGCAAACACACACATACAGACAGACACACAGACACAGACACACACACACATACAGAGACACAGTGTTAGAAAAAAGAAAAAGGAAAGATGCCTTGGAAGAGAAGTGATTTTGAACAGAGGTCAGCGAGGGATAGCCAAGCGAATGACAGGTACAGGTCAGGACAGCGAGATCTGGCGACACGTAAGACAGCCGCACTGTTGACCACGTCACTAGATAAGATAGAACCATGTACATCAAGAACATGTGAGGGTGCTTTGTAAGGCAAACCTGAGAGAAACCAGAGGAAGAGCCACCAAAGAACAGTCAAAGGAGACTCCACGAGAAAGAACGATGAAAACTGTTCAATGACATCAGCTATGCAAAAAGCAGGTTGAGCTGCAAGCTCAGAGGCTGCCATTCATACACCCAGATCTCCCTGCGAGTATCCCTGACGGAAGTCACTTTCCAGTAAGAACTGTGACAGAGAGGAGGAAGAAGAGGCATTTACAGGCACAAGTTCCAGACTACCTGAGTGCAAGCCTACAGCTGCCACTCTGGGCGTGACTGACGTATGCAAACAAATGAAACTGTCTGCACGTGAACAGTGCAGAGCCAATCAGAGCATGTCAGCCCCACGTGCAGACAGCAGCTGGCTCAGACTCCACTTACTGTCAAAGAACCTTCCCTAGGAATGAACAAAAAATCTGAATGTAAATGTTAAATTCTGGAATTGGGTAAAAATATCCCAACCTGTAGGGCACAACTTTCTTCTCTCTGGTCTGAAAGAAAATCAAAGTTATACAAAGCGAACTAAAAATATGGGCACAGGAGCAACACGCTGTGCCAGTGTTACCTGAATGCTGGGATGCCAAGGATGGGAGGAGTTACAGAGAGCACTTGAGGTGCTCAGCTCTGAGTCCACCTCGGAGCAAGAGAACAGATCCGAGGGAGAGAAAGTGAGAGGCTTGAAAGAATGCACAGAAGAATGCAATGAAGAAATGGCTCCGGGATTAAGGGTGCTGACTGTCTTCCAGAGGACCTGAGTTCAGTTCCCAGCACCCACACGGCAGTTCACAACCACCTGTCACTCCAGCTCCATGGGATCCAACTCCCTCTTCTGGCCTCTGCAGACACCTGAACTCACGTGCACAAACCCACACACAAACACATGCAACTAAAAATGCTTTTTAAAAACAAATAAACATTGTAACCACCTATAACTCTAGCTCCGGGAGCCCTGACTTATTCCAATGCACATATATATGTATAATTATTTTTTAATTTTCAAAAATACTTTTTAAAAAGAATGGAAAATGACAGTTATCCTACATAGTATTAGTTATAAAAAACAAGTGATGGAAACAGAGTATTTTGCCATGAGCACACACAAGAGAACAAGAAAGCAGGCCCTCTGCCCTGAGTCCACTGTTGAAGAGAGGTGAGATGAAAGATGGGTATTTGGCTATGAAATTACCTAACGTCAATTCACACAGAGGACTAATAAAATAAAAATCACCATATTAGCCTGCTCTGCATTTAAACTAGCTTTAACAATACAACATTTCTGTTTCTGTTTTTTAACTCATTCAAAGGCTTCAGCCTTTCAGTTATGTTCGGAGAAACTTTAGATAGGCAAGCAGCATTATGCATTTATTAAGTGATAATTACTTAGAGCTGCTGACATCATGCAGAGTGCTAACTAAGCACTTGAGTAGGCAGGAAAAGGTCCTCAGGCATGAATGACATCATGAAGATGGTGAAGAGGTGGGAACAAAGGATGCCTGCATGAGTAAGAGACCCCAGGTAAGAGCACGGGGATGGCAGGTGAAATCTATCACCAGAGAGATTCAGATCTTCCAGGATTCCTGTTCTGTTGGGTCGGGGTGGGGACTGATGGCTCAGCTTGAGATCTTCTTTCCAAGTCCACTGCCCTTGACCACTGACTAACACACTTCCCTGGTAAACTCTCAGTACCTAGAGCCATTCACCCATCTTTAATATTTCCTCACAATTCTATTCCTTAACACTTAATACCAGAGGGAAAGGGACACCGGCAAATACCATCCAGAAATAAAGGCAGGGATAGAGATGAAGGCTTCTGGGCACTGTGTCCACCTGAATCTAAAGGACCGGGAAGGCCTCACTGGGAGTTTGTAGCCTAGTGAAATGATATCTGTCCTGCTTCTAAGGCACACAGGAGACCTGAAGCTACTGTCCCCAACACCTCACCACAGAGATAGTTACCATTTGCTCAGTCATAGCTGGGATTTGCTAACGGTTACAGGGCTGACAGGAAGCCCTGCCTCAACTGTTCCAATACTAGAGAAGAAGCCATGTTGAAAGCAAAACACACAGCTCTTTGTAATGAAAACCTGGGAGTCATGCGGGAGGGAGGGGCCAAAGAAAGGCCATCAGTTCTCAGCACACATAAAAATGAAAGCACTATAAACCTAGGTCCTTTGAGTAACAAAAATGAATTCTTTTTAAACCCTGTAAATATATAAAATTAATTAAAAACTAAAAGAAAATGAAAAGAAGCAATCGTGTGTTTCTGTGTCTCTTCAGTAAGTGAAGCAACACCGTGCATGGCACAGTGCTCATGTGTCACAGGGACACTCACAGGTGGTCAGAAGCAGGCCGGGTGCTACTGAGAATCTAGTCTCTCTGACAGCAGGGTTGCAGCTGCCATGCCACACACTGCTTTATCCCCAGCTCAGCTCGACTCTTCCAGATCTCAGCACAACTCCACTGTCTGCTCAGGAATGAATGAATGAACGAATGAATGAGAGGGGGACTTTGGACAACTCTACTGAGAAGCAGCATGGCATGTGTGAGGGGTAAGGGGCTGCCACGTGTACCTAGATTAAAAGTCACCCCAATAAACTCAGCCATGCGTCATGTCACGGAAGAATGTAACCAGTGGTACTACACAGTCTACCATGGACTAAGAGCAAAACACAAGGAAGAAGTTGAAAGTCAAGTGGATGAAAAAGGCATGACTGAATCTCCCTCTGCCAGTTCCCTAGCTAAGAGTTTTCTTCATCAAGGGTAGATTGCTGCCCTAATGTTTCCTGTGTATCATAGAGCCATTAATTATCAAGATTTATATGTTAAAGTAAGCTACAAAAGCTGGCTTTGAAATTTTTATCGGAAGGAATATGGATGCTTCTATTTTTCTAGGCTTACATTTATATTTTATTTAATCCTATTATCTAATTTCACTCTATGTTGGCTAGTTTTCTGTCGACTTGACACAAGCTACAGCTATCTGAGAGGAAGGAGCTTCAGTTAAGAAAAGTGTCTCTGTAAGATTGGCTGTCAGCAAGCCTGTAGCACATTCTCATTATTGATGATTGATGGGGCAGGGGCCAGCTCATTGTGGGCGGCGCCATCCCTGGGTTGGTGGCTCTGGGTTCTATAAGAAAGCAGGCTGAACAAGTCAGTAAGCAGCACTCCTCCATGGCCTCTGTATCAGTTCCTGCCTCCAGGTTCCTGCACTGCTTGAGTTCCTGTCCTGATTTCCACTGATGATGAAGTGATGTAGAAGCATACCCAAATAAATCCTTTCCTTCCTGGATTGCTGTTGGTCATGGTGTTTCATCACAGAAACCCTGACTAGTAACCTTAACTAGGACACACACCCTTAACTGTCTACTACAATGTCTCCCCAAATAAAGTAGTTATTTGGAAGCAACAGCCCTTTCCTGGGTGACCTGTTGAATGTCCAAATCAATTACATTCCTAATAAACTTTTCTGAAGAGTTCACTCCAAGTGAGTTGTGTATGTCCACTTAGTACTGTTATAACAAAATATGAGCGGGAAGGGTAACAATGGGCTTACTGGGCTTCTTACAGTTTGAAGAGTGGGACACTCAAGATGGAGGAGCCTCAAAAAAAAAAAAAAAAAAAAAGATGGAGGAGCCTCTTAAGGGACTTCCTGCTAAATGCCTGCACGGAAAGCCAAGCAAGCAGACACACAGGAAGGAGAGGTGAGACCACCAAGGGACTGGTATTTCCGCCAACCAGAAGCGCAATGTGGGTGTGGTTTTTCACCCACAGTCCTAATGTGGCTTCCTTCCCTTCAATTAGTTAATAACTTCAAATTAGGTAGGAAAATAGTAACAGAGTAAAGTCTGAAGGGGAGAGAATTTCCTGAACTTTTTTAAAAGGAAGATCACCAATATTATGAAGAAGTTGTTGCTCGGGATGAGAACACACCAAAAAAGGAACTCAGATAGCTGAAGACACACTCTAGGAGTAATTAAGATGTCACCCAGATAACTTACAGAATTATTTAAAACCTGGTTCCTTAATTACCAAGTTACCTTCAGAGAAGGCAGTAAGGGGGAAGGAGAGTGTTTATGTACCGTGTGGAAGGCATGGAGGGCTTCCACACAGGGTGCCCTCCACCAAACCTCCCACCTGCCTGAGTATGCCACAGGCCTGTACTGATTTCTTCATCAGCTTCGGAGAGTAGTCCTGAATGGGATGGCTAACAAAACAGAAGATTTGTCCAGTTTACTGGACTGTATTTACACATAACAAGTCTAGAAGAATGTCATGTCTCTCAAACCCTACCCCAAGATGACCACACATTTACACTATTCACCTTCAACCTTTATGGTGACTCTACCAACATGACTGCTTTCCGGTACTGTGATTAAATGTCTAGCAAGAAGCAACTTAAGGGAAGAGGGCTTTGGGCACAGTTTGAGGGCGCACAGTCCACTTCACTGGGAAAGGCATGGTAGCAGTAGCTTGAGGGAGATCGTCAGATTAGGAAGCAGAGAGCAGAGAGAAAATGGGGTGGGGCCCACGAACTTCAAGGTCCATCCCTAGGACCCACTTCCTTCAGTCGGGCCCCACCTCTAGGGCTGCACCTAACTGTGGTCCAAGCTTCCAAACACAGTCTATTGGGGCATCACCCATTCGAACCCCAGTCTCCCTGCCACTCTCTGGTCCATCTGAACATGGCACTAAACACACTCTCAGCTCTCCACCTTCACCACCCACAGCTTCTACTCCTCAGAAGTGCACGCAACTCCTCAGTTACAATTCTATAGAGATATACTTCAAGTGTCAGGTATGCTGTCCTGTGATATTTTTATCGTGTTTTGACAATAAAGTTTGTTTGGAGTGAGAGGGCGGAGCTAGCCACTAGCTGACTGGAAATTAACCACAGGTTTTGGAGGACAGAGGACAGATGGCACAGGAAGTAGTAAGGTGGGGTAGAGAGGGAGGAAGGAAGAGAGCAGGTAGGAGAGGATTGGTGGTTTCTCTGCTTCTCTCATCCTTCGGTCCTTACCCCCATATCTGACTCCTGAATTTATTGATAAAGGATATTTATCAACTTCCCAACCTGTTCAACTTTAGGTAATTTCCTTCTGCTTTCTCTCCCTCAGTTTCCTCATCAGGAAAATGGAATAAAGGTTCCCATGTCACAGAATTCTTAAGAAAATTACCTAGCTTAATATTTGTAACACCCTTAACATAGTAATTCCCAGTGTTTGCTATTATTATTGACTACTTTCAGTATCACCTGCAAAAGCATTCGATTTCAGGACAGGAAACACAGCTTTCTGTCATCCTCTGCAAGTCCCTCCTGCAGACACACGAAGCTCTCGGGCTTGAGAAGGACCACAGAATACTTTACACAGACTTGGTCCTGGAGGAACTGGCTAGTGCGGAGCAGAAACAGGTGCACAGGGAGCACAGGTACACAAGCAGAAGTGAGGCATCGAGGACCCCGTGACCGCTTCTACACGAGCAGGGACCCACAAGCAAAACTTATCTCCAAAGAAGGGTCTTTCCTGGAATGCAGTTTTGCATCTGAAACCATTTTCCAAAGCAACATGCTCCCTTACACCAACCCTTCTATCAGAGATTCTCAATGGGTAAAACAATGGTGTCTTCCTCACTCAAAGCACTAAGATGCTTCAAATGTTCGCTATTGTATAAATATCACCATAGATCGCTCAACTTTTCCCTTAGCTAATAGGAGAATAAACTCCATAACCTGAGCGAAGTTCCCGAGACTCTGTTTTAGAGAAGGCACCTTTCGTATTTACAGAAACTATAAACACGACTATAGACAAAAGCTGGCTTCAGTGAAATCACACCCCGGTGTCTTAGCACAACAAATTCCCCTCCCTATCTACAGGCATGGTTCAAAAAAGGAGCGTTCTATTATGAAATGGGCAACATTAAGCTTCACTTCTAAGCCACACACTATGCAATAAAACAAAGTTTAAGTTTGGCTCTCTTTCCTATTAAAACTAGGGAGGTGTAGTGAGGAGCCGTGCTTGACAGCCAACAGCTAGACAGTGTAGCCAGGGTATCTGATGCACAGATAAGCCAGCATGGCTACCTTCTCACGGTTACCTTTTAAATGCTTCCGCCGGGTTCCTCTCACACTCCCCAGGCTCTAGGAGACTCTGGACGGCTGGATCCCTCAGCTTGTCCTCATAACCTTGGAGGAGTCCACTTTGGCAGATCTGGGCTACCAGCCCTCTGACAAACCCTCCGACACACAGAGTGTCCGAGTCCTGGGCTTTGCAGAAGTGGAAAGCCAGAGCCTGGCGATGCAGACCTCTCTGCACGCTGGCTGGGGAGCTGGGCCACAGGAGCTCAGTGCACAGGGCCGTCTTCCCACTGCCAGGCCCTCCCACCAGCAACACACCCCAGGAGGCTCCCTTCCCAGAGATAGCACTAGCGTTATTCCCAGCATTCCCCACGAGGGACTGTGTGTTGGCTGCACTGGTACAGCAGCTTGATTTCTCCTGGAGGCAGTGCTGAAGTTTGTGGAAAACCCACTCCCGACAGTAAAACTGCTTCCCTTGCAGTAGACTCGTTTGGGCCATTCTGCAGACTTTCTCTTCCCAGGGATTAGTCATAATAGGCTTTGTTTTGTTTTGTTGTTTGTTGTTGTTTTTTTAAAAAAAATCTTCAGTGTGGGCTAGAATCCGGATACATTGCCACAGGCTTCATGTCCATTTGTACATAACTTATATGTTAGTTCACTGGAAATAACCAGTTACGGGGAAATTCAACAGCCCCAGACTTCATTTGGCAAAGGAATGTGCATGTCTTTATTTGGTTCCATAGCCTTAATTAGCAAAGGATATATTTATTTAATTGTCAAGCAGATGTAAAACTGGCTTGCCCCGAAGCAGGGCAACACCATTCCTGGATCTTTCGGCGGGGGGTCACAGAACTCTGTGTGGCTCAATCTGCAGTTCATGTGACGGTAGATGTTTCAAGTACACAACTGAGAAAACACATCTGGAAACAGAAGCGAACGGCCAGTGCCTGGATCCGGAGAAGACGCCCCCACAGCACGGCAAGGCTCAGTGCTCTAGCTGAACGCGAGATGCAGAAAAGCCATCCCTTATGTTAAGTGGCACCAGAGAGATTGCATTTAGACCGTAGGTAGGTAGCGCTGCGCCTCCCGCTGAAGGATGAGCATTCCGAGCCTAGTTCTCGCCAGTCTCAGACATCTGACCACAGCTAGGGAACTGTTTCAAATTAGTCTCTTATGTGGCAAAAATCACAAACCTCTGTTGACACCTTCTTAATGGAAAACAGTCATAAAATATTTCTTTTCGAGATGACAAATCCTTAATAGACCTGTTTGTAGGTTTCTCGGCGTTCCCATGTCCAGGTAGTCAACAATTCCCAAAACTAAAACGAAGCAAACAAAAATATGTTTAATGCAAAACACCGCGTTCAAACCCATTTGTTACCACTCACCCCATAAAGCACTTTCAAAAGTTACATGATTACCCCTTAAATAAGCCCATTTTCCTTTGTACATTTTTTTCTTTCCGCATGGGTATGCTTCCGAGACAGACTTTATCAGAATTAACCCAGATTTTGAAAGCCTCGCCGTCCAAACGGAAACAAAATGGTACTTTATGCCACCTACAGCACCACTCTGGATTTCAGCCCGAAAGCCCTCGCAGT
Organism: Microtus oregoni; assembly: GCF_018167655.1. Classification (NCBI taxonomy): domain Eukaryota; kingdom Metazoa; phylum Chordata; class Mammalia; order Rodentia; family Cricetidae; genus Microtus; species Microtus oregoni. The sequence continues at coordinate 35,407,217 of NW_024543069.1, read as the reverse complement.
GTAGCCGTGTCTGAGCGCCACTGAGGCAGCTCGGGCTTGCCCCGTCCGCCGGGGCTTCTTTGTTGATAGTTTGCAGACCGTAGGGGAGGCACGGGGCTGTTGCTGCACCGGACCTGCTCCTGCAGAAGGCCGGCTGAGCCCGGACAGGCAGTCCCTACTCGGACCCACTCGGACACCCGCTTCCCTTCGTGCTCCCGGCCGCAGCTCCGGCACCGGCTCGGCTGACAGACAAAGGCTCGGAACGAGGTGCAGCCCGGTGCGGCGCGGGCAGGGCGCGGCCCGTGTCCCGCCGAGGGCGCCGCCTCCAGCCCCGGGAATCCAGAGAGGGGTCTGACCCGCCTCGGCCCGGGCTCGGCTGGCAGAGGCCCGCTCCACCCGGCCCGCTGCCCTCGGTTACCTCAGTCCTTTCGGCTCCACGCTCTTGGGTTCTCCGAAGCCGTTCCACCGCCTCAGCCGCCCGGTGCACTCCTCCTCGCTCCCGCCTGCGGCTCTTGGCCGCCGCCAGCCCGGCCGCCCCGCACCGCGGCGCTCCGCCCAGCCCCCACAGCCGCCACCGCCGCCGGCGCAAAGACTGTCTCCGCCAGCGCCACCGCCCCGCCCGCCGCGCAGGGCCCGCCCCACACAGGGCCCGCCCCTCAAAGACACCGCCCAACCCCGCCCCGCTGCGCGCAGACCACGCCCGCCGCGGGCCACGCCCCTCCCCATAGGTCACGGCTCGCCTAGACCCCGCCCCTCACACTCAAGTCCCACTCCATTGGCCCGCCTCGCGCAGGCCCGGCCCAGTCTTTCTTTTCCCCACAGGCCCCTCCCAGCTCATAGCCCCGCCTCCTATGCCCAGCCATTCCCCTCAGGGCCCACGAGTCGCGGCCCCGCCCCACCCCGCCCACCGTCCGCTGCTCCCGCACGAAGCTAGAGCAGGCGGTGGCACGGGGGTGAGGGGGTGACTCGGGGTGGTTCGGCGCCCTGGTCCCCAAGCTCGGCTCAGTAGCCGCCTTTGTGCATTGGGGCCTGGGGCTCTCCCGTGGAAAACCGGCCTGTTGTCGGCCTCTGTGCCTTGCTAAATAGGCGGCTCAGTTAGGCCCGCCCAGGCTGAGGGGCGGAGCGGTATCTCGCGCACGCTTAACTCCTGCACCTGTAGTGCTGCACACCTTGTCCAGGTCGGCAGCGAACCTGCAGAAGTGACTAGGGACCCCAGAGTTGCCTGAAAGCGGATCTTTATAAAGACACAGTTTGGGGACACAGCTTTAGTCAATACTTAGCCTGAGTCTCCTACAGCATACGGCAAGACGGTAAATGCAGAGATTTTAATACGTATGTAGACTCGTTTGTTTCAGTTGACCCTGTAAGTATTATTTCTAGTAAACTAGTCGCTGAGTTAATTAAAGGAATAGTTTAGGCCTGGACCAGAAGGTGGAATACTGTTTTTGAAAGTCAGTTTTCATATGTAGCACAGGCTGGCCTTAAATGTGGCTATCCTGCCTCTAGCTCACTAGTGCTAGGATTACAGGGATGGATTATGTCCGCTAAAAGAATATCTTCAGCTATAACAGTCTTTAATCTTCAAGCCCATTTGGGTTTTAATTTTTCACTTATCTGTATCTCACAAGTCACTTATATAATTGTGTTTCTCCTAACAGAAAAAAACGTGCAATACGTTACATACAATTTTATCAAATTTATTTTTATCAATTACCTAAATACTAGAAATAACATTAGCAGACATTTGCTCTTGCTATATACATCGGTTTGACTTTGTTTGACACAGAGTCTCATTGTGCAGCCCTGGAGGGCTTGGAACTCACTGTGAAGACCAAGGTGGTCTCACTCTTGTAGAGATCTGCCTGCCTCTACGCCACTGGGTGCTGAGATTAAAAGTGTGTGCTACCAAGTCCGCTGGCTTTCATACATTGTTTAGCTAGCCATATTTCCTTTAACAAAATCTTTCTGGGAAAAGAAATTTAAAGAATTGTTTTCCTTATCTTTAAAAAAATTTCTTAACTCTTCTTCACAGTTGCAATAATTTGAAATTATTCACACTTTCAAATATATTTCCTTGTATATTAATTTTTATTTTATTTTTTATTTCCCCCCTATTAGAGGTGAGGTGCCTTTTAAGCTCAAAGCAAATTGGCTAAATATAGCCTCACTCTCTAATTTCTTTATTTGAAAGCACATTTTTCATTCCAAATCATTTCTTACATTGTTTTTGTTCCATATTCAGAGTTGTACACCTCAGCAATATGTTTGAAAACATGCTCATCATACATACTTTTAAAATTTATATCTATTTTAATGTTTTAAGATTTATGCACTGCAAAGTTATATTTCTTTTTATTTTAGTCATTTATGGATAAAATAAGTTTTTATCTGGTTAGGAACACACCTCTAACCAAAAGATTAACCCCACAAACAAAGTACTAAAAAACACAAATAAAAATTCAGACTAGAATGTTAAAAATGGTTAGTTTTCTTCTTTGGCCAAGGAAAATATCTATTTCTACCTCTTTGGCAGAGAAAAATATCCTTTTCAACCTAAACCCTGATTTCAGTCATTTCAGCAGACAGAGGCCAAAAACACCAATAACTGAGAGTTTAGAGTGCTTAAGTCAGATGCTTTGAAAATGCAGAGGACTCCTGCCAGTACTCGGAGGCAGATCCTTGGGTTCGCTACAAAGCCAAGTTAAGGACTGGGGCATCTTCAGATTATGCACAGCTTTGAAGATTGTGCTTGCTGCGGCTTCCTTACCAGATGACACGGTCTTTACTGCACACGTCCTAGACAGCTTCCATTCGATTCCCATTGAGTCTCAGGAAGGCACGCGTTGCAGGGATCCCAAGTGTGGGAGGCAGTAGCTGACTACAGCACAGAACAAATCCACAAGTATCTAGCCACACTGCGCACACACACACGTGTGTGTGTGTGTGTGTGTGTGTGTGTGAGAGAGAGAGAGAGAGAGAGAGCACTAGCCACTCCCTTAAAGCTATATTTTGTGTTTTGCAATAGCTCACCATCCTAGAAAGAAAAGAGCTTTTTATCTGGTAGGGCTAGGGAAGAAGTTGTCCCCGGTAGCCTCTCCCATTTCCCCACAAATGTAAAGAACTCTAAACAGTTTAAGCCATGCCCCACTCAATAGGGCAGAAGCTGAAAGCAATGAAGGTGCCACACCCATCCCACAGGCGCTTCAAGGTTGCTATTAGCACAGGTATCGCTACACAAACATGGGACATGTTGGTTATGCGAACTGAGCTTCACAGAAATGAAGAGCATAAAACAGCTTTTTACCATTTAAGAACATGCTAGCTCACACCTAGAATCCCAGCACTCCAAAGCTCATGACAGGAGAATTAACTGAGAGTCCGGGGCCAGTCTGGACATCAAAGGACCAAGACAAAGAGACTGGAGCTTAGTCATGGGACATCTTGTGGCTGTCCCTCTGAGTGCCTGTTGGAGGAATGCCTGTGTGAGCTTTACATATGAAAGGTACTTATTGCTTGCACTGTTCTAGAAAATATACCTGAAATAGCCTTTGCTTAGAAAATATAAGAGGTACAGGTGTTTTTCCTCAAAGGATAGGAGAAACCCCAGATAACTTGTGTTTTGCAGAATGCTGGCCCAATGCAGCTATGGTTCAGCCTCTGATTGCAAAGTTTTGCCTTTATTCTCTAGCTTTCGAGACAGAGCATCAATTGTCAGTAGACCCCAGCGTTACACCTACAGCAGACTTAGTCTCATGAAGTTAAACTGTCTACCCTTGTCCAACTTTCAGAGGCAGAAAGGAACTTTTAACGAGCAAGTTAGGGTCCTCTAACAATATGTCAGGCACTGAACTTGCGTGCAATTTTCATGATCTTCTAATTTCAGCCTTGAAGTCTTCTCCGCCTTTCAAAGTGTCTCCTGTGCTCAGAAGCATTCGCTGAACCACACCGTAAATATCTGAGCACCTTGGAAACCGACTTAGCAACAAATGACCTTCAGGAGTCCTTACATATGGCCTGGGCCATACGTTCATATACAATCATAGCGATAATCCCACGGAGTTACACCGATTTGAAACTACTGTTGAGTGCCATCCACCAAGGTGAACTTTTGTAACTTTATTATGTCTGCTACACATCCCTCCAGTGAGATGGCAACATTGGCTAAATTAATCACTTCATTAGCTTTCATAAAATTTGTTAACTTGAGCGTTCCCAGGGAAATGAGAGCCGCTGTTTAATCACTTGTCCTCAGGCTGGCTGTGCTCCCAGCAGCACACCTGACTTTTCTTTCCCCAGACTGCTCGTGTCTGCTGAGCCACACTGATAACTTCAGCCAGTGTGATAACTTCACATTGATACATTGATAGCTTGCCCTCCCTCAGAAGACTAATGTCATGGGCTAGGATGCACAAAGGTAAACTGCAGAAGTCACAGATCTAATTAGACATTCCCAAGGGCTGGAGAGATGGCTCGGAGGTTAAGAGTTACGAGTGCTTGCAGAGAACCAGAGTTCGGTTTCTAGCACCCACGTTGTTTGGCCCATACCTCCAGTTTCCAGTTGTTCCTACCCATCTGGTCTTTGGGGACACCCGCAGTCACAAGCACACACCTACTTGTGTGCACACACACGCGTACACACACACACACACACACACACACAATTATACAATTAAAAAATAAAAGTAGCCGGTTGTGGTGGCTCATGCCGGTAGGATTTGCTGAAGGAGGCAGAGGCAGGAGGATCACGAGTTCGAGGCTAGCCTGGACATTTAAGGGTTGGAGAGATGGCTCAGAGGTTAAGAGCAATGGCTGTTCTTCCAGAGGTCCTGAGTTCAATTCCCAGCAACTGCATGGTGGCTCACAACCATCTGTAATGAGATCTAGCACCCTCTTCTGGCACGCAGACATACATGCAGGCAGAACATTGTATACAAAATAAATAAATAAATAAACAAACAAATAAATAAATAAATGTAAAGGCTTCGGAGGCTCCTGTGGGTCCTACAGCCTCTGTTCTCCCCAGCACTGAGAGCTCATGGAAGTCAACTGTGATGCGATGCAGATGACAGAGATATCCTCCAACACCACAGGAGGCCTCCCATGGTGTCTGCCACAGAGCTGTGTTCCTCTTTGAGATTGGGCCACAAGGTTTGCCACAAAGCTGTAATTCATAATTTTCATAGCAAGTCAACTGGGGGTAGGTGCCTGTATTGTTGATTAGCTCAATATATTCTATCATCCTTCTTTTAAGGGTGTTAAATGAAAAGATTCCCATTCTTCAACAGGGAGGTAAAGTTGGCAATGCCCCCCCCCACACACACACCTAGCTATGGGGTTTCCTAGGTAGATGCCAAGATGCACCCTACCTCCTTCAGTGGGTGTCTTTAGGCAATCCCCTTGATGTACCCTGTTGGCCACATTAGAATGTAACAGCTTGAGCGTCCATCAGCTCCAGGATTTTCCACTGTGGGAAGGCTCACATTTAAGAACCATCACTAAGAAAAGAGAGGCCCAGGCGGTCCAACATCCCTGGATACAGTGAGGTCCCAATGTCACCACCTCCATGAACTGCACCAAGAACAGTGACAAGATTGTCCAACCGAGCCTGTGAAGCCTCAGGAACTCCAGGGTTAACAAAATGGTCTCAGCGTCAAGCCTGTACCCTGCCCGGGTGGTGTGAGAGGTCACCGAGTGACCCACAAACACAGGCTGAACGTAATAATCCAGACTCTGGAATGGAAAATGCTCCCAAAGTGAAAAGTGACGATTGCACAAACGAGAAACCCCACTCTCGACGTCACAAGGCGGGCTAAGGTCACAGTTCAACATCGCCAGGAACAGGGAATGACATCACGGGTAGCTATCGGACGACCTGTGTGAAACAGCTGCATTTTGTGTTTACGTTGTTGGTAACTTTTCTTGTTGCCACACAAATTAGCTGTCCAAAGCGGCTTTAGCAAGTAGGATGGTAAGTTTCCCATCAACGTGCAGAAGCACCTGGGAGGTGAATCCCCGATTTTGACTGGGGGGGGGGCGTATTTTGATTATGTTAATTGGCGTGAGAGCTGGGCCCACTGCGGGTGGCATGCACTTCCTGATTGGAACCCCGAACTGTATAAATGGAGACCACAAGCTGAGCACATATCATGTGTTCTGCAAATGAACGCAATAGCAAAATAGTCCTATCTCCTCAGCTAATTCTAGAATGTCGGTCAACAACTTGGCATTCCCTAAGATTCAATTATTTTAAATGAAGAAGGTTAAGATCACCTAATTTTTAAACGTTGGGTGTTGGTTGGAGTGATTTCCATCCAACAAGAAAGTCAAATTCTTAATTTATGTTGTTAAAAATTAAACTATGTTGTCGCAACCTATCTTAAGATTTTTTTTTTCAAAGGTAATTTGCTATATGACATAATCGTTGGCACTGGTGTATCTTCCTCAGAGACGTTTGCTGTTTGATACGATCTTGGTCCTGTGAGCATGTATTATAGCGTGTGGTAGTTTGATTTGGCTGAGTTTCAAGTGAAATGAATGAAGAGTATTTTATTCTTTAGAGGCCTTCATTATTTGCTTCCGGAAGATCTTAGCAAAGTCACTTGCACAAGCAACTGGCACTTTCTGTGATTGATAAGATACCAGCTGTGCTTTGCACAAGTCCACACGGCACTGGCTAAAAACTCTCCCAGAGTTCCTGAGCGGCCAGGAGAACAAGGTGTTACCACTAGATAAGGCAAACCTGAGCTGCGAGAGAGAACACAGCAACCATAGGACAAAGCAGAAACCAAAAGTTCACACACGGAACTGTCATAATTTGCTTCCTGATGCTGTGGTAAACACTGACCAAAAGCAGCATTGAGAGGGGAGGCTTTATTAGACTTACAGTTACAGCCCATCCCATAGGGAAGCCAGGGAAACCTAGAGGCAGAAGTTGAAGGGGAACATGGAAGAGTACAGTTTACCAACTTGATCCCCAGTTTTATTCAGTCAGTCAGTCTCTCTCTCTCTCTCTCTCTCTCTCTCTCTCTCTCTCTCATCTCAAACAAGTCTTTTTAAAAATGTATATGAGCCAGGTGGTGCACGCCTTTAATCCCAGCACTCAGGAGGTAGAAGCAGGAAGAATTCTGTGAGTTCGAGACCAGCCTGGTCTACAGAGCAAGTTCCAGAACAGGCTCCAAAACTATAGAGAAACCCTGCCTCAAAAAACCAAAACCCAACCAACAAAACTGTGTGTGACTGTTTGCTTGTGTGTGTGTCTGTGCACCACACGCATACAGAACTCTGGGAGATGCTGTAGAGGGCATCGGAACCCCTAGGACTGTGGGTGCTGCCGATTGTACTTGGGTCCTCTAGAAGAGAAGCCAGTGTTCTTAACCTCTGAGTCACCTCTCCAGCCCTCAGTTAACTTTCTTATATAGCACAGGTCCACTGGCCTTGGAATGGCATTGCTCATAGTAGCCTGGGCCCCACTGTTCTCAATTAGCAATCGAGAAATGCCCCACAGTCATGGCCCCAGGCCAGTCTGATCGAGGCATTTCTTCAGCTGAGGTTCCCTCTTTCCAGGTGTGTGGAGAGGATGACAAAGATCAGCCATCACAGGAGTTACCAGAATGAGGGCCCATCAAGGGGATTTCAGTCACAGTAGCCTGATGGTTTTCAGGCCGTCTCTCTGATTCTGTACTGTTGGGGTAACAAGGAAGTTTTCGTGCACCTCTGCGGGCTTGGAAACAGCAATGGGCCCAGGTAAGGATGGGACAGTGACCTCGGGAGTTCCGTGTGAAGTGGAGCCTGGCTAGCTGCCAACAGGAAATGGCTACAGCTGTAGGACACTAAACTCTCCCAGTCACGAGATGGAAGTCTGGAACAGAAACTGAAGTCCCGCAGGGAGCACCTGGATTGGGACTTAGTGGCACCTTAAACCTAGGGTCACCTGATAGAGTCACCCGAGTCTGGCTGTGTTTCTGCTGCACAGAAACCGAGGGGGTGATAAGCGGAAGTTGAGATCCTGAGTCTGTGATAACTTGTTTGCTAGCTGCAGAAAACTGATAGATCTCAGAACCACGAGGCCACCCCAGAAATTCTCAGATATGTGAGAGGCCTTGTCTGGGAGTGAGCCAAAGCCATTAGAATTTTAAGGATAATAGACAAGGCTTAGAACCTTGGCATGGTTACTAGAAACACAGATTAAAAACAAAAACAAGCAAACAACAACATTGCAAGAGAGAGCTCTGGAGGCCCAGAGGCCTGAGGAGGAACGTGTTATCAGAACAGGAAGGAGGGACATTTTTGCTTGGTGGTCAGGGCAGGCTTAGGGACATGAATTCCCGAGGCTATTTATAATATGCAGCTTTGACGTGGTGAGCTTAGGCTAGGAGCAGAGGAGATTGCTAAGGGCTAAAGGTGAAGCCTTGCCCTTTGTTTCAGTAGAGAGAGCAGCTCAAGAAAGGACTGTGAACCGCTAATAGAGAGGTCACAGCTTGGGAATTCCCCGGCTTCAGAACCGGGATGCAGACAAAGGCTGAGCATGCTCAGACAAAGACTGGTGGACCCTTTGCTGAAACCCCAGAAAGAGCAAAACCTCGGAGGTTTCAACACCAAAGACCAAAGGTAGCCTCCTGCCCAACCTGAGCATCCCTAGTGGCAGAGGCCATAAAGGAAATGTCTATCTGTTTTGTGTCTCATGGGGGCATCCATGGGAAGCCCAAAGGGTGCATGAGAACATGTAATCTCCAGGAAATCGTCCACTTGGGCCTGAAAGGAACAGAGGTTTTATAAAATAGCATAGACTCAGGAAGCCGGGGCCACCAGAACCACTCAGCTACTGATACAAATCAGTTTTCATAGAAGAAGAAGAGGGTCAGAGTGAAGATTCCAGAGGACCAGGACCAAAACCACAAAGGATGTTCCCAGACTTTTCCCAGATGGGTTGAAAACCATCCGAAGTTTCCCATTTTTGGATGGATGAGAATGTTTATTCCCCTACTTCCTCTCCTCCTTCTCCTCATCTCCCTCCCTCCCTCCCTCCCTCCTTCCCCAACTCTCTTTTTCTTTCATTCTTTCTCTCCTTCCTTCTTTCTCTGCCTCTTTCTTTCTTTTTCTTTCTCTTTCTCTCTTTCTTTCTTCTTTCCTTTCTTTCTTTCCTACTTTCTTTCTTTCCTCCTCCTCCTCCTCCTCCTCCTCCTCCTCCTCCTCCTCCTCCTCTTCTTCTTCTTCTTCTGGAGACATCCTCTCACTATGTAGCCCTGGTTGGCCTCTAACTCACCAAGTTCCTCCAGCCTCAATCTTTGGGATTATAGGTGGGTGCCACCATGCCCAGCTTGAGTCCATTTTTAATTGCCCTATAACAACCTGCCACACCTATAGTGTTTCAAAACAGTTGAAAAGAATGTCCTGTAGCTCTGGGGGATCCACTGCCTCTGTGTGGCCTCCCAGGGCATCTGCATACACAGAGCATACACTCACCAACACATATCCACACACAAACATAAAAAAATTAAATCTTAAAAAAAAGAGGCATTCTTCTTCTCTCTTGAAATTAAGAGCATAAGGCAGTGTCTCTGCTGCAGGCACCACCTTGATCTTGTGTGCCTCATCCCATGGCCTGGCCTTCTTTTACTGCACCACGACTGGGTATTTCATGACAATGCGAAATACATAAAAATGCAGAAAGTGGAACTTTTGAACCCCACCACTAAAATATGCATATATACATAGAGGGGCATATTATTAATTCATACACGCATGCATATGCATAAAGGGATGGCGTTCTAACTCTCCGTGTAACTGTCCCTGATGCTGCTGGCTGCGGTCCCTCTACGACAGGCGTTTTCACTAGCAATAGAGCCTTGTGACTTCTGAGCTTCATTGTACTGTTGCATTCTCTGCCTGAGCATGCTTCACACACACGCACACGCACACACACACACACACGCACACACACACACACACGCACACGCACACACACACACATACACACCTCAGAGTCTCTGACCCTCAGGAACACTGGTGCCTTCTCATGCTGTTCATCTTTTCTCTGACTTAAGCTCTGACTTCCTCTGCGGGTTTTCTTATCAGCTTTTTCTGTGGTTAGAGAGCAGAAGGGTACACCTCTGACACTCCAGTTAATCCCTGGCGTCCTTTTGGATGGCACCTTTCCCCGCACTCTCAAGTGCATTCATCTGGATCCCTGACGTCCAGGTGTATTTGGAGATAAGGCCGTAGGTGGTGATTCAAGTCAAATGTGTTTGTAAGCTCTGATCCGGTAGGACTGGAGCCTCAAAAGAAGAGGCAGGGATGCTTGCGCGGAGGAAATGCTAAGCAAGGGTGCAGGTCAATATGGCCATGGGCAAACCAAAATCAGAGACCTGGCCAGATTCCAAGACTGCTAAGCCTTAGACTTCTGGTTTTCAGAGCCGCAAGAAGATGCATTTGTGTAGGTCGCATCATTGTTTGCTGCTTGCTCTGGTGGCAATTCTAGCAGTGGAATCCAGGGACTGCACAGCTTCCTGCACAGTTCATATGCTGTCGTCCAATAACAGAATAGAATCCAAGCAAAATCAGCAGACACTCATAAGCACAGCTGGCTGTAGTAATATGGGGCGGCAGGGCTGCGTCCCCCACACCCGGCCGCCCACATGGCTAGCTTATGCTCCGAAATAACAACACACAAACTGTATTCTTTTAATCACTGCTTGGCCCATTCTCTTCTAGGCTAATTCTCACATATTAATTTAACCCATTTCTAATCATCTGTGTATGGCACCCCAAGGTGCGCTTACCGGGGAGATTCTAGCCTAGTCCATCCTGGGTCGGAGCTTCATCCCAGGAGCGGGGCATGGCGTCTCTCTCTGAGGCGTCTGCTCCCGAGAGAGCTGTGGAGTCTCTGACCTCACTTCCTCTTCCTCCCAGAGTTCTGATCTGTTTACTCCACCTACCTATGTCCTAACCAATAAAATGGGCCAGGGCAGTTCCTTTATTAGCCAATGACCTTCCTCCATCATTTCCCCTTTTTCGGTTTAAACAAAAAAAAGGCTTTAACATAGCAAAATTACATATAACAAAACAGTTATCAAGTAAAAGTTACAATAATCTTTATCATAACTAAGGAAAACTATAACTATAACTAACTATTCTTAACTCCATCAAAGACTCCAGAAAGATATATTACCTAAGTAAACAAGAACTAAGAAACTTCAAACTCTAGAAATGACAAAGACATCTCGCTGCCTGGACAGTCACCCAAAGTTCTTTTGTACCGTTGGGGCATCCATCCTCAGCCTTCAGGCCCATGGTATCCAGCAGACATTTCCATAAAGCAGGAAAATTCAAAGTCAGTTCAGTCACTATCTGTTGTGTCCTTCAGAATGTCTCGCAGACTCTTTCATGAATCAGGAACCCCGAAAGATCATCTCACCTTAGGCAAGTTCAGTAGTCCTCTCTCTGTGGGTTCTCTGTGTCCAGTTTATGCAATAGTCCAGGCAAGAGCAGTTTCTTGCCCAAATGGCTATCAAAACTCCATAACGAGCCTCTTCGATGCCCATCTTCCTCTTGAAGTAGATTGGTGCTGCCAGGAGCAGAGTGTCTCATTGTCATGAAAAGTCCTCAGTTATTAAAACATTAAATGTCCTATTCTGTAATCTTTGAAAGACATGAAGAATGTCTATCTAACTGATACATCTCTATATATCTAGAAAATCTAACTAACATGACTACAAGCTTTACTATTATCGATGATTATCCATTAACAACCTATATTTCTTAATTATACAGTACATATTTAAATGAACTACACAATCACAATACCTTAATCAAAATCAGAAACACTTATACATATAACAAAATTGACCTTAAATCTCTATCAATAAAGCAAAACTATACTAATGTAAATTATTCATATCTATATCATATCCCCCTTTAAATGTAAAGGAACATTTATAAACCATATTTGGGAACACGGGCGCAGTTTTTTCTCTCCAAACTGCTTCCTGCTGAATGGGGGCGTCGTTAATTAGGTCTTTCATGGTATAACCTGTGTGTTAGCTTCATCTCAGTTGGCAGTTGAGCGAAACAATTTTTTGAAGGCGTTCACACCAACCCTTCAGGAGGGCGTGGTCCATCATACCAAATCGGAATAGAAGAAATGAACAGCGTCTCATCCTCTGTGAAAACAAAAGAAGAATCTCTTTTCCAAAGTATCATATCCTTAAATCCAAATTCTGAAATCATACCCTCATGATATCCGTTCTGGTTCCACTTGGCAGCCCATATAATGAAATGTCTCTCTGTACTTAGCTCCTTCACAGTTAAAAATTTTAAAGAAAACACAATGTACATAATCCAGACTCTCTGTGAATTTTCCATTTTTATGTGGCTTACTTTTCTTTATTTCTTTTAATCTTTTAACTATCTGTACTCTGTCTCTTTAAAGACTTTACTTTTACTTTTTTAAACCATTAACTTTATTCTCTATATTCTTTTTCTTCTCTCTCCCAAGCCTATGTACATTCATCCACAGTGTGACTCATTTAGTGGTCTGAATCTGTCCTATTGTGAATCTGCAATTTTTTACTATCCAGGGGCACTTTTGATTTGCGCCTTTAAATCACTAGGCGCTTAAGAATCTAAGCTGTGACATTCCTAGGTTAACTTTTTGCTTTTTGAGCGTATATCTTCGAGCTGGAATATCTCTGTAGACCAGGCTGTCTTTGAACTCTCAGAGATCCGCCTGTTTCTGCCTCCCAGGCATTCGGGATTAAAGGTGTACACTATTACACCTTGAACTCACAGAGATCTGCCTGTCTCTGCCTTCTAGGCACTGGGATTAAAGGCGTGTGCTACCACACATAACAACTCTCTTCCTTTTTTTTTTTTTTACTTTAAAAACTTTAAATTTTAGTCTGCATATATTTTTAACACACTTCAAACCATTTAGAAATTTTCTTTGTCTTTGAATCTCTCTTTACTGTATATCTCTCTTTTTCTGACCACATGAGTCTTTAATTTACCAAGCAATATCAGTAGGATTAAAGGCGTGGCTTCGCCAGCTAGATCCAGTCCATTCCTTAGCTTTACAGCCTCATGGCGGATATACAGGCTGTAGCCATGTTTACTGCAACAACTGTATGGCATTTCAAGGTCCCTGCCAGCAAGTGAGCTACAACAGACAACAATCAAGTCCTCTCTTGGTAGCCGGCCCTCCTGCCTCAAATAGTCAGAGTTTGCCCTGGCAGGACAGCCCAGAAAGCCGGCATTTTTAAACGGCGCAGCTTTTTTCCTGCTACGGCTGAAAACCGAAAAGCATGCGTTCAGCTTTTCGTCAACACCGTTTAAGTGTTTCGTGGCAGGACCTCTTAATGAGCTGCAGGCTTTGCAGCTAAAGCTGAGTCAGGAAGCCTCTCTTAGATGAGGCGCTTGCTTGCCTCCAGCAAGCAGAGTAGAACCGAGAAATTGCTGCTACCAAGAAACCAGGCACAATGTTTTCATTTTGTTTTAGAATTACTTCCCAAGCTGTCTCAGGCTTTATGTGGAAGCAGTTGTCCACGTGGGCGCCATATGTAGTAATATGGGCGGCAGGGCCTCTTCTCCAGCACCCCAGCACCCCAGCCGCCCGCTCGGCTAGCTTATGCCCGAAATAACAACACACAAACTGTATTCTTTTAATCACTGCTTGGCCCATTCTCTTCTAGGCTAATTCTCACATATTAATTTAACCCATTTCTAATCATCTGTGTATGGCACCCCAAGGTGCGCTTACCGGGGAGATTCTAGCCTAGTCCATCCTGGGTCGGAGCTTCATCCCAGGAGCGGGGCATGGCGTCTCTCTCTGAGGCGTCTGCTCCGGAGAGAGCTGTGGAGTCTCTGACCTCACTTCCTCTTCCTCCCAGCGTTCTGATCTGTTTACTCCACCTACCTATGTCCTAACCAATAAAATGGGCCAGGGCAGTTCCTTTATTAGCCAATGACCTTCCTCCATCAGCTGGCCGTGTGAAGGTGAGATTGCAGACTTTTCTCCTTAACTTAAAAACTTGGGAAAGGCCAAGCTCAATGTCTCCAACCTTTGAGTTCTCCTAAGTTTATCATCTAACTTCTCCCCTCTGCTCCTGATAAAATCTGCTGTCAGTGGTCTCTAATGACCTGTGCCAATTTTCAGACCTCCCCCAGCTTGTCTTGATGTTCAAACAATGCCTTTATATTAGCTACTTTCCTGGTTATAACACTATACCCGACCAAGCTACTTAAGGAAGCAACGGTTTATTTTGGCTCACCGTTAGAGTCCATCATGGTGGGGGAAGTGTAGGAGCAGAGGCACGAGACAAGAAGCATAAGAAGGTGAATGCGGATGTTCAGCCTGCATCCTCCTTCCTATTTAGTTCAGGGCCCTTGACCAAGGAATGATGCCACCCACAATTAAAATGGGTCTTCCCATCTTAAATGACCCAATCAAAATTGTCCCTCCTGCTTTTCTCCTAGGTTCTCCTAGGTCTTGTCAGGTGGACAATGCTAGCATCATGTTTTTCCTGGGTGAGAGCCCTTTGGTGGAGCTGATTTCTCCTGTAATCTTCTTTTGGTTCCATTTCATCCATGCTTCCTTTGGTGTGATGTTTTCCCGGGCTCTACATCCCGTCCTCTCTTCTCTGAACACAGTCACATTCAAACGTTTAACCTCTGCTCTTGTCTGTATCAAAGGCTCCCTTGAACAGGCCTGCCTACTTCACCTCTTTTCTGCAACCACACTCTCTGACACCATCTTGCTCTTTGGTTTTGCAGAGGTTTGGAATTTTATGTGTTTAGATATTGACTGCCAACAGAAACTTTGAAAAGGAGGAAATAGAGAATGGAGATAATGAAGGTCTTAGAATTGGGGTAAAGAACTTTGCAGTACAACCTTGCCGTAGATAAAGAAGAGTTAAACAAAACAGTGCACACTGGATCTTCAAGGAAGAAAGAGGAGGATTGGATAGCTGCCAGCTCAAGAAGCCCCTAGGTCTGTTATGCTCTTGGCTGGAAGCCACCGGGGCAGGACTTAAGACATGCATCCTCTGGCAGGGAGATAGGTCAAAGGAACACCTGTAGACATTTTAAAGCAATACTAGTGAGCAAGCTGTTAAGGCCATCCGCTTGGTTTTCTCTTTTCTTTTTTTATGTCAGGCGGTCAAGTTTTTATTCTTATTTTTCGCCTCAACACACATTTATACTTTAATAGTTGTTGGATAATCATGTTTGTGCAGCTTGCAAACTGTGCTCCTATGGGAATGTACTTGCCCTATTAAAACAAAGACTGTAAATATATTCTGCTTAAATGATTATAAGCCAATTTCATGCTGATGCAAATAATATAATTTTATAAAAGTTTTGTTTTTCAAAGCAGTAATAGCTAAAGATTGGGAGACTTCAGCTCCCCCCCTTTGACAAAGCTCTCTAATGGGAAGTGCAATAAGGGACAGCTGGGATCTCTGCCTGCTGGGAAACACACTCTTGTGTTGACCTGTTCTGGCTCATATACACACCACAGCCAAGCCAAGCACAACATCTAGTTAGAAAAGGCACAGAAGTATAACAGTTTTTTCATACAATAATTAATGTTTAGCTTCATATTGCACCAAAATTTGGCAAACAGCAGCATCTTAAACATTGTTTCAAAATAGGATCCTGGTTCATTCATGTCAATTCATTGACTGGTTCAGTAAAATCTGGTTGGTCTGTCTTACACCATAACAATATATTTTACTGGCACGTATTACACTAAATCCACTTAGTCTATCTTAAACTTCAAATGGACATTTTTTTCAGACATGATTGCATAGCACCGAATTTTTATGATTTGACAAATATTCTCAGAGGCTCGTAGACACCTTCCCTTACAGAACACCCAGACTAACAAGAAACAAAACCCAGTTCTTGGGATTCCCCACAAAACTCACTCTAGAGAGAGAGAAGGAGGGGGGTTGTGTGAGTAGGAAAGGAAGTAGCAAAAGGAGCAAGAAGGGCAAAGAGGAAGAACAAGGCATGTAGGCATGCATGCATAAATCACCAGAAAGGAACACTTTACTTAGTTCCCTGCTTTGTAGGTAGACTCCTATTGACAAAGATGACCACTAGCATTCTGAGATAACTGTAATGTGTATGGGTATCTTATCTGCATGCATGTTTGTACACCAAGTGCATGCCTGGGGACTGAAGAGGGTGCTGGTTCTCCTAGGGCTGTAGTTACAGATCAACGTGAGCCTCCTTATGTGTGCTGGAGATCAAACCCAGGTTCTCAGGAAGAGCAACAAGCACCACTCTTACCCACTGAGCTATCTCTCCAGCCCTAGTCCAGTTTATTTTTGTTACACTTTGAAAGCCAACAGTTTGTCATTGGCAATCAATACTGCCCCTTGTTTCCCTGAAGGTGACAGGCGTGCTTTTCATTGTTGAGAAAACCTCCACGAGACATCCGAGGCTGAATTGTGACTGTCTGAGAACAGTCTGATAAAGACAGTGCTCGTGAAAACTGCATAGCTCAACTGCGTAGAGCACACTGAACATTTACCAAGACAATGGGCTCACACAGGTATGCAGGAGGAAATGCACCCAACTGTGAGATTTTAGTAGACATAACCTCTGTACACTTCTTGGCAGTGTTGTTAAACCAAGCTGCCTTCGTTTCTACACTCTAGCTGTGCAGTGGTTCACTTCAGTGACTTATGACCCCAGCGAGTGCTCCTACCAGTAGGATCTTGAAGCATCGACACCTTAGAACCATGAGTTAAATATTGGTGCAAAGAAAAAGCAAATTTCTGTTTAATATTTTGATGGAGATCCCTTTAGCCTTATGGATCTGTTACTAGTGTCTTAGAGACCTTTGATGTGGTTTGGAGAGATTTGTATGTATGCCTACTGCAGCCCCCCACCCCCAACTGTGGTCATTATCTTCATTAATGTCACCATTTAGCAATCAAGGCCATGACAGGAGAACAGAAATTCCAATTAGTTGCTCAAGGGGGTTGATTGGATTTTTTTTTTTTTAAAGAAAGAGTCTACCTGTGTAGTCCTGGTTGGCCTCAAACTCACAGAGACCCACCTGCCTGCCTCTGCCTTTCCAGTGCTGGGGTGTAAGGTGTGGACCGCCACACTGAGTCAAGAGGCGGATTTTATCTGTTAACATGCACGCAATTTGAGGCTCCTAAACATTTGGTTCAGCGTTCGTCCTGAGTGTCTGTGAAGGGGCGTCCAGAGGAGACTGGTGCATGAGGTGGCAGGCTGTGCAGGGGGTACCAACCTCACTGTGTGTGGCACCATCTAAAGAACTGGAGTCAGACAGAACAAGAAGACTGAAAGCCTACTTTGTCTGTCTCTTTTCCTGCCAACCTACTGAGGTATTCCTCTTTTTTCAGACATGAAAAACATATATTTTTTTTCAGAATTTCTGACCTTGAGTCTGTGAGGTTTATCAGCCCCTGCCCTTATTCGATACCATTTATCTTTGGCCTTAGAGTTCCATCCCTACTTCCTTTAGCTTGTGTGGTTCGGAGGCCTTTAGACTTGGCCCAGATAGCATTGCCACTCCTCATTCTTAGCCTCTGAGCCTCGCTAGTCTCTTGAGCACACCCCTAGCACTCAGCCCAGCCATGTTTTGACCCTGATTTCATTGACCATTTCCAAACTTGATTCCTTTTCAGCAGCATCGCCCTGTTTGATATTTCTGTTTTTATCAAGGAATCACAACTGTCCAGTGTTTCTTCCTTGTCCGGCTTTCTTCAATGTTTTCTCCATATTGCCACGGGGGGCTTTCGTTAAAAATCTCGTCGCTCAGGACTTTCAAAACTTCTGTTGTTTTATCAAACCCCTGTCACCAGGAGGATAAAGTCAGCCATGCTTATGAGGACATAAATGTCTGTGTGATTCTAATACTGCCATTGAGATGAATGACAGATCTCTCCACCTCCCCATAGTCCCATCGTAGGTTCCCGAACCACCGGCATATGTAAATGCTTTCACCCCTGAGAACTGGAGCCAGCCGATGCAATGTGAGCTTTTCCCTACCTGGTCTCTCATCTTCTGTAATATTTAACACTAATTATTTGGATGACTTTCTACTTCACACCCTGTGAGCTCCTCCAGGGCAGAGGCCGTATGTGTGCATCACGCTCGCTCCCACCCCTGCTCTTCCAGCAGGCATTATTATTCCTCAGGAACTCGTGTTGAATAAATAAATGTGCTCGGCCTAGCCCGGAGAGCCACAGAGTTGCTTTTGTAAAAACACTCTCATGTAACATCGCCACAGCACGGTGTTTTCATTTTAATCTCAGTGAACATATCTTCTCATCCCACACAAATCTGTTCTTCCTCTTGGATTGCTATCACTGTTTGGGTACATTCTCCCTTTGGCTGCTCAAATCACAAGACTAGGCATTGCCCTGTGCAGCTCCTTTCTCTTTGTTATTCATATGCAATCTCTAGAGTCACCAAAATACCTTTTCTTTGATTGGTTTTTTTAGGAGACTCTTTTTGATTCATACAATGCATTTTGGTAATATTCATCCCACCACACCCTTTGGTTTTGGAGACGGGTTCTCACTGCATAGCTCAGGCTGGTCTTGAACTCTCAATTGTCCTGTTTTTTCCTCTTGAGGTCTGAGATTAAAGGTATGTGCCGCCTTGCTGGCCTAAGCACCTTTATGGCCATGCTTCCCCACCTTCTCCTCGTTGCCCCTTGTTTTAACCAGTTCAGATCATCCACTTCCCGTCCTCACTGTTGCCTTCTGTTACTGCAAAGCATTCCGTCTCCTAACTGACGCCCACTGCTTTTCATGCGGTCTTATCATTAGCTGCCCTTCGTGGGTGCAAGGCTCTTTGAACAACTCCCCCTATCCCTGTGATGGTGATGAAACCCCACCCAGTAACCATTTTATCTTGCCTTCTTCACCTCTATGTATTTTTTATACAGGCACTAATCCACTTAGCCCTTCAGACCCCACGTTTTGGAAGGCATACATACTGAATTTTCTTCAACATTTCCTCTATTGGAATCTAGTTATTCCACAGGGCCATTCAATAATTTGATGAATTCCAAGGAAGAAAAGCCCTGCTGCTGCCAAGTACTAAGTCACACTTTATTCAATTTCCAGTGATTATCAAATCACCTTTAAAGGAGGAAAAGGGGGTAATAACCATGGGCTCCCTTCACGGCAGTGGGTGAGCCGTGAATTAAAATTACGGCCCATAAGCCAGCAGCCTCAGCCAGGGCTCTTCTGCTAGAGTTAAAAGGTGAGATGAGAACCCAACACAATATGGAGAATCATTGTGATGGAAACAATTACTTCGCAAAACTTAAAAATGCATGGAATGTTTTGTGCTCTTGAAATGTGGCAGCGTAAGTGATGGGACAACTGAGTGATGATTGTTATTCCACTGTCCTTGAAATCTCTGCTCTAAAGGGGAAACACAGTTCTCTCTCTCTCTCTCTCTCTCTCTCTCTCTCTCTCTCAATATGAACAATTTTGCAAGTATGAAAATACATTAAGAAATGCCATACTTTATATATTTTATGGTTCAGTGTAAATTAAGTCGGGCACCATTCTGTCTGTGACTCTCCCACTGTGGAGAAAAAGCACTCAGGAAATTTCAGAGAATGAAGAGGCTCCGGAAGTCTTATTATCTTGGAGTTTTTATCTCTGTTTCTCCACTAGGACTAAGGTTATGCTCAGTTTATGCCCTGCTTTGCAGATGTAAGAATTATGAATGTAATTAATGTAATTAGCTCCTGGGGGGCACTTGAGTGGCTTCTAGGGTGTTGGTCCATCGTGGGGAAGAAGAAGCAAAACCGAGTCCATGCTCTGCAGAGAGGACCTGCAGACTGTTTACCGTTGAAGCAGCAGTCCCTGGGACCGGCTTCCTCTACTAGGCTTGAGCTCATGAATTTTCCGTGACTTCTTAGGACACACCAGAGCACATGTTCATTTTAAGCACCTGTGGGAGATACTTCATGCTTCAGGGGCAAAAATTAAAACTATTAAATGAAGTCTAACACGCAGAAACTGACTAATTGGAGCAGATGCCGGCGTGAAATATGACCTAGGCACTGCCATGTCCTTATTGGTTGTTAGTCTGTTGGCTTTCTCAGACTGTCTTTCCGACTCTCAGGAGTTCTCTCATTAATACACAGTGAATATACATTGCATCAGACATTGTGGGAAGTTTGGTTTGAAGTCAAAACCAATGAATTCTCCCCTCCTTGAAGTTGTGATCCTCAGAACAATAGGTACAATGACCGCTGGGCCTGGTTGTCTACCTAGAGAACATCCCATTCCTGGGTTCTTTCCATCTGCAAGATGGTTAAGAGTTAGTTTTGGAGATGCAGGTCTCTCTCCGACTCTGTCTCTGTCTACCCCCCCCCCCCACACACACAATCTCTTCTCTCAGGATCACCCTCTTGATATATTTCTCTTTTTCTCTAGATGTTTTTCTCTCTTAGGCTTTGTCTCTCCTGGCTCATACCCATTTCCTCTCTTGAATAGGATAAGAAATGCCTTACATGAATATACCTGTCAGTTTGAGGTCAATGTGGTCTATGCAGTAAGACTCTGTCTCAGAAAAAAAGAAAGAGAGAGAGAGAGAGAGAGAGAGAGGAAGAGGAGGAAGAGGAAGAGGAAGAGGAAGGGAAGGGAAGGGAAGGGAAAGGAAGGGAAGGGAAGGGAAGGGAAGGAAGGAAGACCTTGTAGGGTAGGGCAGCCCATCATTTTAAAAATTTGGCATGCCTTTGTCAGTTTCAAATCTCAAACTCAAGAACCTTGCAATCAAGTTATTAAAAAATTATAAAAAGAAAAAAATGTAATGTTTTAAAATATGTTTATTCTTTTTTTTTTTTTTTTTTTTTTTTGTTTTTCGAGACAGGGTTTCTCTGTGGTTTTGGAGCCTGTCCTGGAACTATCTCTTGTAGACCAGGCTGGTCTCAAACTCACAGAGATCCGCCTGCCTCTGCCTCCCGAGTGCTGGGATTAAAGGCGTGCGCCACCACTGCCTGGCTTATGTTTATTCTTTTGTGTTATGCTAAAGTCATAGCTAAACACTATGAGTGATAAACTCTCATCACAAAATATTCAGGAAATATGGGACACAATAAAAAGACCAAACCTAAGAATAATAGGAGTAGAAGAAGGAGAAGAAGTGCAGCTCAATGGTCCAGAAAATATATTTAATAAAATTATAGAAGAAAACTTTCCCAACCTAAAGAAAGATATACCTATGAAGGTTCAAGAAGCATACAGAACACCGAATAGGATGGATCAAAAAAGAACATCCCCTCGCCATATAATTATCAAAACACAAAGCATACAGAATAAGGAAAGAATACTAAGAGCTGCAAAGGAAAAAGGCCAAATTACTTATAAAGGTAAACCTATCAGACTTACACCTGACTTCTCCATGGAAACCATGAAAGCCAGAAGGTCCTGGATAGATGTACTTCAGAAACTAAGAGACCATGGATGCAAGCCCAGATTACTATACCCAGCCAAGCTTTCGTTCACTATAAATGGAGAAAATAAAATTTTCCAGGATAAAAACAAATTTAAACAATACGCAGCCACAAATCCAGCCTTACAGAAAGTAATAGAAGGAAAATCACTAACCAAGGAGTCCAACAATGACCACAATAACTCAGACATCTAGAGACCCTTCACCAACACAAATCAAAGAAGGGAAACACACAAACTCTACGACTAAAAAAATGACCGGAGTTAACATCCACTGGTCATTAATATCACTTAATGTCAATGGACTCAACTCACCTATTAAAAGGCACAGGCTAAGAGATTGGATATGAAAACAGGATCCAACATTCTGCTGTTTACAAGAAACACACCTCAACCACAAAGACAGGCACCTACTCAGAGTAAAGGGCTGGGAAAAGGCTTATCAAGCAAATGGACCTAAGAAACAAGCAGGTGTGGCCATACTATTCTCTAACAAAGTTGACTTCAAACTTAAATCAATCAGAAGAGATGGAGAGGGGCATTTTATACTCATAACAGGAACAGTTCAGCAGGATGAAGTCTCAATTCTGAACATCTATGCCCCTAATTTAAAAGCACCCACATACATAAAAGAAACATTGCTAAAACTCAAGGCAGCCATCAAACCGCACACACTAATAGTAGGAGACTTCAACACTCCTCTCTCACCAATGGACAGGTCAATCAGACAGAAACCTAACAGAGAAATAAGAGAATTAATGGAGGTAATGAATCAAATGGACTTAACAGACATCTATAGAACATTCCACCCAAATAGGAAAGAATATACCTTCTTCTCTGCAGCTCATGGAACCTTCTCAAAAATCGACCACATAGTCGGTAACAAAGCAAACATCCACAGTTACAAAAAAATATTAGTAACCACCTGTGTCTTATCAGATCACCATGGATTAACGTTAGAATTCAACAACAATGCTACCCCCAAAAAGCCTACAAACTCATGGAAACTGAACAGTCAACTACTGAACCATACCTGGATTAAGGAAGAAATAAAGAAAGAAATTAAAGTCTTCCTGGAATTCAATGAAAATAAAGAAACAACATACTTAAACTTATGGGACACTATGAAAGCAGTCCTAAGAGGAAAGTTCATAGCACTAAGTGCCCACTTAAAGAAAACAGAGAAAGCTCACATTGGAGACTTAACAGCCCAACTGAAAGCTCTAGAAAAAAAAGAAGCAGACTCACCTAGGAGGAGTAGAAGACTGGAAATAATCAAACTGAGGGCTGAAATCAACAAAATAGAAACACAGAAAACAATCCAAAGAATCAATGAAACAAAAAGCTGGTTTCTGGAGAAAATCAACAAGATTGACAAACCCCTATCCAAACTAATCAAACGGCAGAGAGAGAATACGCAAATTAATAAGATCAGAAATGAAAAGGGGGACATAGCCACAGACACAGAGGAAATTCAGAGAATCATCAGATCTTATTACAAAAGCCTGTATAACATGAAACTGGAAAATGTAAAAGAAATGGACACTTTTTTAGATAAATACCATATACCAAAGTTAAACCAGGACCAGGTGAACAATCTAAATAGACCTGTTAGTCGCGAAGAATTAGAAGAGGTTATCAAAAACCTCCCTACCAAAAAAAGCCCAGGACCAGATGGTTTCAATGCGGAATTCTACCAGAACTTCCAAGAAGACCTAATACCTATACTCCTTAATGTATTTCACAATATAGAAACAGAAGAGTCATTGCCAAATTCCTTTTATGAAGCTACAGTTACTCTGATACCAAAACCGCACAAAGACTCAACCAAGAAAGAAAATTATAGACCAATCTCACTCATGAACATCGATTCAAAAATCCTCAACAAAATACTGGCAAACCGAATCCAAGAACACATTAGGAAAATTATCCATTATGATCAAGTAGGCTTCATCCCAGGGATGCAGGGCTGGTTCAACATACGAAAATCTATCAATGTAATCCAGCATATAAATAAACTGAAAGAAAAAAACCATATGATCATTTCATTAGATGCTGAAAAAGCATTTGACAAAATTCAACACCCCTTTATGATAAAAGTATTGGAGAGATTAGGGATACAAGGGTCATACCTAAATATAATAAAAGCTATATACAGCAAGCCGACAGCTAACATTAAATTAAATGGAGAGAAACTAAAAGCCATCCCACTAAACTCAGGAACACGACAAGGCTGTCCACTCTCGCCATACCTCTTCAATATAGTACTTGAAGTTCTAGCAATAGCAATAAGACAACATAAGGGGATCAAAGGGATTCGAATTGGAAAGGAAGATGTTAAACTTTCGTTATTTGCAGATGATATGATAGTGTACATAAGCGACCCCAAAAACTCCACCAAAGAACTTTTACAGCTGATAAACACCTTTAGTAATGTGGCAGGATACAAGATAAACTCCAAAATATCAGTCGCCCTCTTATACACAAAGGATATGGAAACAGAGAGGGAAATCAGAGAAGCTTCACCTTTCACAATAGCCACAAACAGCATAAAATATCTTGGGGTAACTCTAACCAAGGAAGTGAAAGATCTATTTGACAAGAACTTTAAGGCATTGAAGAAAGAAATTGAGGAGTATACCAGAAAATGGAAGGACCTTCCTTGCTCTTGGATTGGGAGGATCAACATAGTAAAAATGGCAATTCTACCAAAGGCAATTTATAGATTCAATGCAATCCCCATCAGGGTCCCATCAAAATTCTTCACAGATCTTGAGAGGACAATAATCAACTTTATATGGAAAAACAAAAAACCCAGGATAGCCAAAACAATCCTATACAATAAAGGATTGTCTGGAGGCATTACCATCCCTGACTTCAAACTCTATTACAGAGCTACAGTGATGAAAACAGTGTGGTACTGGCATAAAAACAGAGAAGTTGACCAATGGAATCGTATAGAAGACCCGAATTTTAACCCACAAACCTATGAACACCTCATTTTTGATAAAGGAGCCAAAAGTATACAATGGAAGAAAGAAAGCATTTTTAACAAATGGTGCTGGCATAACTGGATGTCAACCTGTAGAAGAATGAAAATAGACCCATATCTATCACCATGCACAAAACTCAAGTCCAAATGGATTAAAGACCTCACTATCAGTCAGAACACAGTGAACCTGATAGAAGAGAAAGTGGGAAGTACCCTACAGGAGATGGGCACAGGAGATCGCTTCCTATGTGTAACCCCAACAGCACAGACTTTAAGGGCAACATTGAATAAATGGGACCTACTAAAACTGAGAAGCTTCTGTAAAGCAAAGGACACTGTCACCAAGACAAATAGGCAACCTACTGACTGGGAGAAGATCTTCACCAACCCTGCAACAGACAAAGGTCTGATCTCCAAAATATATAGAGAACTCAGGAAACTAGACTTTAAAATGCTAATTAACCCAATTAAAAAATGGGACACTGAACTGAACAGAGAATTCTCAGCAGAGGAAGTTCAAATGGCCAAAAGACACTTAAGGTCATGCTCAATCTCCTTAGCAATCAGGGAAATGCAAATCAAAACAACTTTGAGATATCATCTTACACCTGTCAGAATGGCTAAAATAAAAACTCCAATGATAGCCTTTGCTGGAGAGGCTGTGGAGGAAGGGGAACACTCATCCATTGCTGGTGGGAATGCAATCTTGTGCAACCACTTTGGAAATCGGTGTTTCGGTTTCTCAGGAAATTCGGGATCAACTTACCCCTGGACCCAGCAATACCACTCCTGGGAATATACCCAAGAGATGCCCTATCATATGACAAGAACATTTGTTCAACTATGTTCATAGCAGTATTATTTGTAATAGCCAGAACCTGGAAACAACCTAGATGCCCTTCAATGGAAGAATGGATGAAGAAAGTGTGGAATATCTACACATTAGAGTACTATGCTGCGTTAAAAAACAATGACTTCTCAAATTTTGCATGCAAATGGATGGAAATAGAAAACACTATCCTGAGTGAGGTATCCCAGACCCAAAAAGATGAACATGGGATGTACTCACTCATAATTGGTTTCTAGCCATAAACAAGGGTCACGGAGTCTACACTTGGTGATCCCAAAGAAGCTAAGTAAGAAGGTGAACCAAAGGAAAAGCATATAGTTGCCCTCTTGGCTAGGGGAAGTAGACAAAATTGCCGGGGAGAAAATTGAGATCTTGGGGGTGGGGTGGGATGGGGGTAAGGGGAGATGGGGAGAGAGGGGGGAGAGGGGGAGAATGGGGGGAGCTTGGGGAAGGGGGAGGATTGGGATGAAGGAAGGTTGGATGGGGGAGCATGGAAGCACGGTTCTTAGTTAAGGGAGCCACCTTAGGGTTGGCAAGAGACTTGAACCTAGAGTGGCTCCCAGATACCCAAGCCGAGGTCCCCAGTTAGTTCCTTGGGCAGCTGAGGATGGGGAACCTGAAATGACCCTATCCTAGAGCAATAATGACGAATATCTTGCATATCATCATAGAACCTTCATCTGGTGATGGATGGAGACAGAGACAGAGACCCACACTGGAGCACTGGACTAAGCTCCCAAGGTCTCGATGAGGAGCAGAAGGAGGGAGAACATGAGCAAAGAAGTCAGGACCACGAGTCACCCACCCACTGAGACAGTGGAGCTGATCTATTGGGAGCTCACCAAGGCCAGCTGAACTGTGACTGAAAAAGCATGGGATAAAACTGGACTCTCTGAGCATGGCCAACAATGAGGGCTGATGAGAACCCAAGGACAATGGCACGGGGTTTTGAACCTACGTAATGTGCTGGCTTTGTGGGAGCCTAGCCAGTTTGGATGTTCACCTTCCTAGAAATGCACGGAGGGGGGAGGACCTAGGACTTACCACAGGGCAGGGAAATCTGACTGCTCTTTGGGCTGGAGAGGGAGGGGGAGAGGAGTGGGGGGAGGGGGAGAAGAGTGGGAGGAGGGGGAGGGAAATGGGAGGCTGGGAGGAGGAGGAAATTTGTTTTTTTTTTTTCTTTTCTCAATAAAAAAAAAGTTAAAAAAAATAAAAAAAAATAAAAAAATGTAATGTTTTAAAATATGTTTATTCTTTTTTTTTTTTTTGTTTTTTTTTGTTTTTCGAGACAGGGTTTCTCTGTGGTTTTGGAGCCTGTCCTGGAACTATCTCTTGTAGACCAGACTGGTCTCGAACTCACAGAGATCCGCCTGCCTCTGCCTCCCGAGTGCTGGGATTAAAGGCGTGCGCCACCACCGCCTGGCTGCACATCGATTATCAATAAGGAGAAACACCCAGTGTTGGTCACAGCTGCAATTATTTCCAGATGTTTTCCATCCGTGGGTGGTTGAAGCTACAGGTGTGTCTGACTGTAGGCTCAGAACTTGAAAGGGGATCGAGTGAGGGGCAAGTCCTGAGAGATTTCAGGAGAGCCTCCCGGGAGCAGAAGTGGGAGGAGCTGAAGGAATTGCGGGCGTGTTCCCGAACACCTCTCTGTACCTTGACTTCCTCCACTCGATGACTCCTTATTTGATTAGAACTTGCCTTTCTCCGTACTGAAACAGTCCTCATTAGTATTACAAAGGAGGTTTTAATTACAGAGCCAACAGCTGATGTGGCAGGTCTCCAGTGAGGCGAGGGACTCTCAGTTATTCACCGGGTTTCTGCAGCTCTTCATGACGCTTCTCAATTAGGCCCTGACCCATTTTTCATCTGTTTAAAACCTTTTGCACTCGGGATATTTTATTACGCCAGTCTCCTGCTTCACTGATGGAGTGAGCTCACTTTGCACTTTACAGGAAAAAAAATTAGATAGTTGCCAAAAGTCAACTCTCCTGTGTCTTTCTCCGGGCCAGCATCCCCCTAGGCTCTCCCGCTTCTGCCCCGGGACAAGCGTTCATCCCACACATGGTAAAAAGTGATGCTCTTTCTCTTTTGCTTCTTTCTGTTCTTCTCTCTCTTTTTGAGCGAGTGTGTGTGTGTGTGACTGGTGTGTGCATGCATGTGTATGTGTGCGTGTGTGTGTATGTGTGCATATGTGTGCACGTGTGTGCACATGAGCAGAGGTCAAAGGGCAACGATGGTTATTGCTTCTCTGTCACTCTCCCCCTTGTTTTATTTGAGGCAGGGTCTCTTGCAGGCCTGACACTAACCAAGCAGACTATACTGGCTGACCATCCAGCCACAGAGAGCTGTCTGTTTCCTCCTCCTTAGCACTGGGATTATAGTGTGGGCCACCCACCCATCTAATTCTTTAAATACCCATTCTGGATATGGACTCAGGTCCTTATGCCTGAAAAGCAAGTGTCTTATTCATGGAGATCCTTCTCCAGCCCCTTAAATTTTCTCCTTAATGTTGCTCATAAGCACCCCTTTGTTTCCTAAAGAAAGGAGTCAAATACAGTACACACACTCAAAAACATCTGAAATTCAAAGCATGTTTCAAATGGTGTCATCTACAAATGACTGTGTGATGTAATCCATTTAGCCATTACACCTCCCTTCCTCTGGGCTCAGGCAGCATCCTGAGAGCTCCAATGGCCAGCATCCTACCCTCATATTCAAGGCCAGCTACTTTCCAGCTGCTGTTGGAACTTGTTTGATTTGTAACCAAGCTCTTCAAAGTTTGAATGCCAACAGCAAGAAAGTCATTTAAATTCTTAATTTCACGGCTGCTAGTGTATCAAGAGTCAGTCAGAAACTCCCAGGAATATATATTCATTTTGAACGAGTCTTAGGGAGGGATGGGGGAGAGGAAAATGAGATAAATACTCACTTTGAGGTTCTGTGCTAGGCTATTCAAATAGGATATATTAGTCACCTGGTGTCACCACCACTCAGTCACCAAGGCTGTTGGGGACAACAGAAGAGTGGAGGAAGTGCTTCTGGGTGGGAGGGAACCACAGGAACCCAGCAATGGTTATTAGTTTATTAGTTATTTTTCCCTTGGAACCGTTGACTCACTGTTGGTAATATGTAATAGCCACTGTTTTATGAAGATGTTCTTTATTGAAGACATCTGAAGATTGTTAGGTATGGTTTTGGTTGTGTATGGTTTGCGTGGGAGGGTCGGGGTGTTTGTGTGTGTGTGTGTGTGTGTGTATGTGAATGTATGGTGTATGTGTGTGAGTTTGTGTGTGTGTGTGTATGTGAATGTATGGTGTATGTGTGTGAGTTTGTGTGTGTGTGTGTATGTGAATGTATGGTGTATGTGTGTGAGTTTGTGTGTGTGTGTATGTGAATGTATGGTGCATGTGTGAGTTTGTGGTGTGTGTGTATGTGAATGTATGGTGTATGTGTGTGAGATTGTGTGTGTGTGTGAGTGTGTGTATGTGAATGTATGGTGTATGTGTGTGTGTATGCAGGTGGAACTGCAGTACAGACTTAAGTGTTCTTTGTTCCTCAGGATCCATCCATCTTATTTTTTTGAGACAGTGTCTCTCATTGGCCTGGGGCTCATTCATTCAGCTGTCCGGTTAGCAAGAACCAGGAACCCTCCTGCCTTAGCCACCCCAATGGACTGTTTATTCTCATGATCTTATTATTTATATTAATAATAAGTTAATATTTTCATATTATATTAATATTATCATCGAGGGTCAGTTTCTGGCTTGGAATCTTATTTACTTATCTGTGACGGCTTTGCTCGTCCTCTTCCATGCTCTGTTGTTTCCAGTTGATCCAGTTAAAGATTGGGAAAAGTAAAAGAGGCAGACAGAAAGAGATTTGACTTTTTTTTTTCCATACCATACATTGTTCTCTTATCTCCAGAGAAGCTTGATATCTTGGGATGACCTGTGTCAAATGGCATCCACCTCTTACTGAAGCACTTGGGAGGCTGAGGCAAGCAGGACCCGAGTTCAAGGTCAGTCCCAGTGGCTCAGCCACAAGACCCTGTTTCAAAATGGTAAACCCCAAACCAGCTCCCCAGAAGAAGGATGCTGATGTATAAAACATTATTTTAACTAATTTTACTCACTATGAGAATGCAATGGAATATATTTTAGTTATGTCACTTCTGAAGTCTGCTTATCTCTAAAGTGGACATATAAAGCCAAATTACCTTATGTTTTATGGGGAAAAGATTTAACTAGAGGTCAGAACTCTTTTCATGGTGAAGCCACACATTTAAGAGAGGAAAATACAAATATCAACATGGTCTCCACTGACTTTACCGCTCACTCTGAAGACAACATATGACTGAATTAATTCCCCCTTTCTCCTTTTAAAGCCCATTTTAATTAGTAAATAAAGTCAATCAAAGAAAATCAAGAGTTGAAATCACTCTCTTTGTGTAGGAGATAGAATTGTAAAAACACCTTAAAGGAAGCTAGGATTAAGTGGACTCTGATAAATTAGATTCCACAGGGATCCACTTTGTGGATTCAGGTTTGTGTTTTTGAGTATAAACATCAGGTGGGTTTAACCTACAGTTGGTGAAATTCCCTGAGCCACAAGATCTCTTCTTTGCTCAACCCTTCTAAAGTCAGCCCCTGTTGGTGGAGACTGTTCATTCATTTCCTGGGCGCCTAGAACTGAAGAAAAAAAATCACAGAGAAACTGTATTAACTAAAACACTGCTCGGCCTATTAGCTCAGGCTTCTTATTAACTAACTCTTACATCTTAAATTAACCCATTCCTATTATTTTATATTTTACCATGAGACTTGTGGTTTACTGGTAAGATTCCAGTGTCTGTCTCCTTCAGCAGCTACAAGGCATCTCCTTGACTTCCCCATCTTTTCTCCCCTATCTCTGCTTGGAATTCCTGCCTTGCTCTATTCTGTACTGCCATAGGCCAAAGCAACTTCTTTCTTAACCAGTGGTGGTAAAGCATATTCACAGCATACATCAAGTCCCATTAGTGTTAAATGATATTACCCATCTCTCTGAGGAGAGTCAGGATGCTCAAATCATGGTTTGCACTAGAGGAATCCCACCCTCTTCCCCACATCCATCTTCCTACTTTCTTATATTCTATCATAGACTACTCACACAATCAATATTTATTTCTCTTATTTCACAAAAGCTACAATAATTTTTCTTAATAGTTGAGTGTATAATTTTACTTTAAATTATCAACTTTATTAGAGTATAATTCGCATATGATAAGAACTTTCTTCCTTGCAGTGCTGGAGATGGAGCACAAGGCCCTGAGCATGCTGGGAAAATGCTTCTGCACTTCTTCATCATACCAGACTGACACACGGAACCACTGTACACAATTAAAACAGAATACTTTCATTGCTGGTAGAGTGTGGCCATGCCCTTTGGTGTGAAATAGCTCCCTGTAATGTATTTGAACATGTACTTTTGATATTTTAATTATGAGTATGTGTGTGCATCCTTTGCAGTTAAAAAGGCTCTTTCATACTCTCTTCCTGTATAGTATCAACCCCCCTCTTTTAGGTGGATACACAGACCTTTTAGTAAAGTAATATATTCAAGTTCATACATTGTAACTTCAGGGATAAAATCCAGGTCATTTAAGCTCAGCATAACATTGTATCTGTGTGTCTCAGATTCCCTGAAACCTTACTCCCAACACAAATAGTCTATCACTTATGATAAATGTGAAGAAAAAAGCCTTGAGCTTGGGGATAGAACCGAATAGAAGTCAACCATAGAACTAAATATCAGAACAGAATATTGGTAACTGGTTATTCTGTCAGTGTTCTCTAGAGGAACAGAAATTACATATTCAATGTATATATACGAAGGCAGTTTGGCTAGATATCTCAGTGATCTACAGTGTTCTCTGGAATTGTGAAGAAGTAGGCTCCAATGCCATTGAAGGAATGAACTTGCCAATGAAAGCAAGCAGGCAAAGAAAGAGCAAAAGCTTCCTTCTTTCAAGTCCTTTGTGTAGGCAGGCGTGGCAAGATTAAATCAAGGTGGATCTTCTGTGGTGGTTTGAATAGGAATGGCCCCAATAGGTTTATATATTTGAATGTGTAGTCACCAGAGAGCGAAACTGTTTGAAAAGATTGGAAGGATTAGGAAGTGTGGCTTTGATGGAGGAAATGTATCTCTGGGGTTGGACTTTGAGGTTTCAAAAGCCCAAATCAGGTTCGGTGTATCTCTCTGCTTGTGAATCAAGATAAATCTCTCAGCTATTCCTCTAGTATTGTGCCTGCCATGATGATAATGGACTAAACCATTGAAACTATAAGACAGTCCTAATTAAATACTTTCTTTCATCAAAGTTACCTTGGTCATGTTGTCTCTTCAGAGCAATAGAACAGTGACCAAGACATCTTCAAATCTCAAAAAAGCTAGATTAAAAGTGGGTCTTCCCATTTTGCCATATTCATAGATCAGTGACTTGCTCAGTTATCATCAGAGAATCTTCCTCCTGCATCAGAAATACAGAGACCCGCAGCCAGACATTTTACAGAGAGTGTGGTACCTTGGAACCCTTAGGCTTCATTGGGTTGTCTCCATAAAATCCCTGCCAGGGAACCCGAAGAAGAGGAGGCAGATAGAGCATAAGAGTCAGAGAAAATAGGGGAATACCAAGCAAATAAGGCCCTCTAAATAAACAGGATCAATGGACAAATGAACGCACAGAGACCGAAGCAGAATATACAGGGCCTGCATTGGTCACCAGGTCCATTGTTTATATATTACATCTTTCAGTTGAGTGTTTTTATGAAACTCCTGAGTGTGTAGATGAGTAGTTCTGTTTCTTGTGTCTTCTCTTGAGTTTTTTCCTTCTGTTTGTTTTATCCAATTCAAATGTGTTAGTTTTTTTTATTATCATCCCTTAGAAGTTTGTTTGTTTGTTTAATAAGATACAGAAAGGGAGTAGATCTGGTTAGGAGGGGAAGAGGGGAGGAAGTGGGAGGAGTAGAGGGAGGGGGAATTGTAATCAGAATGTATTATGTGAGAAAAAATTTATTTCAGTAAGAAAGGGGGATGGGTCCATTTCAAATGATTTAATGAAAAAAATTACTCACAGCCACCTGGGTTTTAGTTAATTCCAGATGTATTCAAGTTGATGACCAAGAATAGCCATCACAAATCTACCCTTTCTCAATTCGACACACAATCGTGTCTCCGTATGTCATGCTTAATTTCCAAATGAAAACAATATCCGGGTCATAATGACAGTTAATGTGATCTAACTGTCCTTTGTGTAACCACAAATGCAGTACAAATTTTAGAATAGTTGGCAAATCCCTTGAGGGACATTCTTTAATAAACTTAAACATAATAAACACTGATATTTTTTAATTGATGTACAAATATCTGCATATATACATTCTTACCGAAATACGATAGAAACACTTCAGTTCATTATAATTCTTGGTTCTACAACTGGTCACATGGCCTTAGCTGGTATTTATAACTGCCCCTACTCTGCTACCCATTCTGTATTTCCTCCATGACGGAGAAGCAATCAGATCTTCTCTGATAACACTGTGATTACTTTCTTAACCTCTTGACATATAGGCATTAGAAACTCAAAGTGACCAGGCAAAAGTCAAAGTCTGAACTTCCTATTCAATGGAACGTGTTTTGTGTCTTCTTGCAATAGCGCTCCCCATTCTAGAATCAAAACTTTCAGACCAGCCTAGCTTATTGTTGTGGGAACAGGAAGCAAAACATTTCCTAGGGTGACACTGGGGGTGATAATGAATGTAACTATTTTGCTTTAAATCCCTTGATTCCTGGACCCATGGATCCTGGCTAAGGGAGAAATCATACCATATGTTGAATGCTGATTCAAAACATATACTGCCTTCTGGAGAACCATGCCCATCCTCCAGGCTCCTGCTAACTAATAAGTACTATAACTATAAGTGTCTTCAGAAGGCCATGCCATCTTTGTTTCAGGCAAGCTGTTTCAGGGTGGTAAGGAACACGGTAAGACCAGTGGATTCCACGATTATGGGATATAATAGATTTCTCTGGA
The DNA here is from genome assembly GCF_018167655.1 of Microtus oregoni. Taxonomy (NCBI): domain Eukaryota; kingdom Metazoa; phylum Chordata; class Mammalia; order Rodentia; family Cricetidae; genus Microtus; species Microtus oregoni. The sequence continues at coordinate 35,373,864 of NW_024543069.1, read as the reverse complement.
TATAAAGTGAGTTCCTGGGTCAAAAGTATAGGTGGGATAGTATGATGGTGCATAAGGCATTCTGTAAGCCCATGATGGTCATTTTGGTGGAATCCATACATGGAGTAAAGGCAAATCCACAACCAGACTAAGTTATCTACAAGGAGTTGTCTTTTCTACAGAGGAAGTGGTCCAATGTAGTCAATCTACAGTCAGGTCCCTGTCTGGTCACCCCAGGGAATGGTGCCATATTTGGGGCTCAGTGCTGGTCTCTGCTGTTGGCAGATCTGGCACTCAGCAGTAACTGTGCCAGGTCACTCAAATGAGTGGAAGTCCATTTGTTGATTTCATGCATTATTCAGATCTCTGCCATCACCGCCACTGTGTTCGGGGGCCCATTGGGTAATGATAAGAATGGCTGGGGAAAGAACTGGTCATCCTATCTACTTGAATATTGAACCCTTCCTCAGCTGAACTCACCTTTTGATGAGCATTGGTATGGGACACAAGTATCTTCACGTCCTTTGCTTATTTGGAGAGATCTATTCATATACTTCTTCTCCAGATGTCTTTTTTCACCAATTTACCTAAGGTACTCTTTTCAAGTCTCTGACCATCCAGCTAATCCTTTGACTATAATCCATGAATCAGTTGAAGAATCGTAAGAAGAGCCACCAAAGCTACTGGTAGGCCACAGCAGTAAAACACAGCTCTCAGCCTTCTGATGCCTGCATTTTTTCTCTCTGTGTTCTAATGCTGAACAGGCTAAAGAAATTTTGAATTCTTTTCTTGAAACATTAATTTACTCAGTCCAATTAATTCTGGGACTAAAGTCATATTCTACCACGCCCAACTAAGAATGTCATTTATAATACAAGTTTCCCAGGGTAATTCTGGGAATGGCCAATTAACACAATTTTGTGCTATATTGCTTCAGTTGGGGAAGACTGATTGCCTAAGGACATGGGCAGAGTCCTAAAGTTCTGAAGAGAACTTTCCTCACAGCTGGAATGTAGTTGGTAAAAACACGTTCAAATCTGTTCTCTCAAGATGCTAAGACAGCCTGTACTGATCAGTTTGCCGGTTTCCCATCAGTTAGTGATGTCCCAGGCACATGGCCTCTGTGGCAATTTGAATATAATTGTCCGCCATAAGCTCATAGGGAGTGGCATTCTCTTGGGGGTAGGTATGGCCTTGTTGGAGGAAGTGTGTCACTATGGGGGTGGGCTTTCAGGTCTCCTGTGCTCCAGTTATACTCAGTATAGACACAGTTCATTTCCTGTTGCCAGCAGATCAAGATGTAGAACCCTCAGCTCCTTCTCCAATACCATGTCAGTATACATGCTGCCATGTCCCACCATCATTATAATGGACTAAGCCTCTGAAACTGTAAGCCAGGTCCACATAATGAAAAATGGTGGTGGTCTTAAAGAAGAGAAGCAATGACATATTAAAGAGAATGAATAATACCCAGTTTCCCTGGAATGGCCAGAGGAGGCTTTATTTACAAAACATTTTAAAGCTGGGTCTGGAGAACTTGGGGGAAACACACGGGAGCGCATCACACCAAGGTCTGGATGGTAAGATGCCCCTCCCTGGATAGACCTTATGGCGGTGAGCTAGAGGAGACGAGATAACACATTAGTCACCTATTCTGAAAGCCTCCCCAACTCTGACCGTGACATCACCATGTGGCTCCTGCTTTAGAAACCATGTTACAGTGAGGGATGGTGGGGGAACTTAAATGGACTCAGAAGGAAACATCGATCTAGCAGAAAACATCTGAAAAATGCATTGTTTCCAACACGCTGTCAGGCAGAAAATTGGGTAATTCAGTGTGGAATTTTCACTTGAATTAATTGTTGAGAGTATTTAACCTAGTGAGACTGTTCTTCAGCTCAAACTCATAAAGATATCTCAGCTCCACAGTCCTCTTATCTGTACCCTAGACTGAACAAAGCCCCTGTGCGGGAATCCTAAATTTAAAAAAGCCATCATTGTCTTGTTATTAAAATGCTTTTGATTAAGCTTGGATTCTGTTATTTCAATGCAAACCAATGCTTATCAGCAAAACATAAGGCTTATCCAGTCTCATTCATCTGCATCCGGCTTTAATCCTGCAGGGCTCCACATTCTCAGAGGCTGCATATGGCTTTATTAATCCCAGCACCTCACCGAATGGCATTTGACACATGACGAGCGTTTCACACTGTCAGCTTAAAAAGTTAATGGTGCATGATTAAATATTTAAAATAAACTATAGCCCATTAGCTTAAATACACTGTATTTGATAAAAGTAAAAAAAAATGAGAAATTAAGAGTAGCATATTTGCCCAAGATTTTAAATGCATGCATTCAATCTGTCTACCTTTTACCAAACTATTAAGTGAAACCAAATTACTAAAGAGAAGGAACGGCTGCACACAAAGGAAGTGGAGCTGGAAACAGACAAGGACCTGAAAGGTAAATGTGTAAATACCTGAAAAACTTGAACCAGGAATGAAAACATAATGTGAACTGGAAAGTATCATTCACCTTTCTACCCCACATTCCAAGAGAGCAGTGTGGGACGAAGAGAAAGTCTTCACAGCCCCTTCATTACCACTAGGAACAAGCCCATACATAGCCTTGAGTGGATATAGGATGGATGGATGGATGGATGGATGGATGGATGGAAAGATGCATGAACAAATGGGTAGATGGATGGTTGATGGACAAATGTATGGGTGGATGGGTGGGTGGGTGGTTGATGAATGAATGGATGGGTGGATTGTTGATGGCTAAATGGATGGGTGTTTGGATGGATGGATGAATGAGTGGGTGGGTAGATGGATGGATGAATGGGTGGGTGGATGGTTGATGGATGAATGGATGGGTGGATGGGTGGGTGGATGGTTGATGGATGAATGAATGGGTGGGTAGATGGATGGATAAAGGGGTGGGTGGATGGGTGAATGGATGAATGGATGGGTGGGTAGGTGGATGGGTGGATGGATGGGTATTTGCTTATAAGTATGTATGTATGCATATATGTATGTGTATTCCTTGTATGCCTGGTGTCCAGAAGAAGGCCTCCAGTCCCTCTGAAACTGGAGATACAGACAGTTATGAGCAACAATACTGGTGCTGGAAATTGAACCTGGTCCTCTTCAAGAGCAAACACTGCTCTTATCTGCTGAGCCATCTATCCTGGCCCGAATTTTTTTGGATATATTTTCTTCCTAGGATCCTGCATGCTATTTATTTATTTATTTATTTATTTTTTAAAAATAGAGTGTAGCATATTCTTACAACGTACATCTCCTCATCTCTCTTTTGACATGTAATTAAATAGTCCCCAAACTTAGAAGTGACATAAAACGCCAAATTATCCCATGTTTTGTATGGGTTAGACTGAGTCTAATCAGAAGGAAAATGACTTGCAGGTGAGAAAGGAAATTCTATTTAAATGTGACGATAGCATCATGTAATATATCGCAGAAATGGAGTACAGCTTTTTTTGAGCTATATTATCAAAGAGGAAGGCCAGCGCAGTGTAGCTCAGGGTTCAGAGAGCAGAGTGTGATCTCATGGCTCGTGACTTCTTCACCACCCTATAAGTGTCCCTTTGATCTTAACAGGTGTGTAATTGAGATCATAAAAACATAGCAATTACTGAAGGAGTTGTCAACCACACCATCAACAAAGGTCTCTATTTAGCTTCGGATACATGATGTGACCTTCAGGGGAGATACATCTTGGATACGAATCAAGTTGTTGCGTTATTTGAAATAAAGAATTAATACTCATGATCAGATAAAATAGGAAAGGGAAAGTTCCCTTGCCTGTCTGAACTTCATTTTGCTACATACTGTGAAAGTTTCTAAATGCATTGCTTTCAAGCTTACTCCTGCTAAAGTCTTTCATAGTGATGATGCATGTTTGCTAAATCAATTTTGTAGTCAAGCCTTTCCCTGACAGCTCAACCGAAGAATTGAGAAACAAATATGGGGATTTTTTTTTCCTTTTTAATTTGAAAAAGATTTCGTGAGCGGAGTAGTAACTATCAAATAATTTGGCAGTGGGCCAATAAAAATGTTGATTGCTGTTTTCTCTCCTGTACCTGAACTCCTCCTACTCCTCTTCCTGCCCCACCTCGTTTCCCTCTAAACCTTCCCTTCAACTAGGACTTTATCATCGGGCTTCAATAATTTTTCTGTGGAAAATGCTTGTGAAAATGTTTTTTGTGGTTACAGTCCTTATCTGTAGAAGGCCAAGCTTGACCATCTCTTTCCAGCAGCTAAACGTCTGTGTTTGGCAGTCCTGTTCCTCCTCATCTTGCCCATTGGCCACTTCAAAGACAGCCTCAGCCTGGTGTAGGCCAAGCAAAGAGGAGGGTTTCCTACGCATATGCTTCATTTGGGATAACCTGGTTGCCAGATGCCGACATGCAGCTCCCAGCTCTTCCATCTAAAAACCCTCAAATTCCTCCCAACTCACTGCCTGTTTAGGGAACCTTTCCGTTTGGATGTTGGTAGAGACCCGGCCTGGTTTCTGAGAGGAAGTAACGAGAGCCCTAATACGGGTCTCTGTCAAAGCGAGATTAGCCAAAAAGTCAGTATGTATGCCAACAGAAGAAATGTGCCCATTTGGAATAGTTCTTATTCCTTTCCAGATTTATTTTTGAAATATAGTGAAATACTGACTCCTTTTTACCCCCTTTTCATGGATCTTTGCAATGGAATTGGCAATGTTCTCTAAAGCGGTGACTGACAAGCGTGACTTGGGACGTGGTTGAGTGATTGTAAAAACTAAGAAAAATGGCTGCACGGAGCATATAAGATATATTAAGAATGTGAGAACTTGTGTAGAGGCTGACATATAAAATAAGGGTTTATTGATTCAAATATAATTATCTCAACCTAGTGCCAATGGTTCTGAGCATTCTGCAAACAGATTTATTACACAGTCAAGGATATGACATGCTCCCGGTTACATTCTGCTATATTCTAGGTTACTAGGAGGTACCAATTCCAAGCTCGTTACACACGAACTTCAGAGCTGTGGATGAAATGCAAGTGGCTCCCTGGAGGTACGGAGTGTTTTCTGACTAGGTACTGCATATGATACTTACAAAGACGAGCTCTTTTGAGGGGAAGGAGACTACACTTCCGATGGGTACATGAAACCTCCACAATGGCACAGAGCACAAAGGAGCGGGTCTATGTGCTCTTCTCCTCTGTCTCCTTCCTCCTCACCGTGCCCCGTATTCCTTACTGCTCAGATCTTCCTCCTCCTCACAGTCCCCTCCTCCTCACAGTCCCTCCTCACAGACCCTCCTCCTCACAGTCCCTCCTCCTCACAGTCCCCTCCTCCTCACAGACCCTCCTCCTCACAGTCCCTTCTCCTCACAGACCCTTCTCCTCACAGTCCCTCCTCCTCACAGTCCCTCCTCCTCACAGACCCTCCTCCTCACAGCCCCTCCTCCTCACAGTCCCTCCTCCTCACAGTCCCTCCTCCTCACAGTCCCTCCTCACAGACCCTCCTCCTCACAGTCCCTCCTCACAGACCCTCCTCCTCACAGTCCCTCCTCCTCACAGTCCCTCCTCCTCACAGACCCTCTTCCTCACAGTCCCTCCTCCTCACAGACCCTCTTCCTCACAGTCCCTCCTCCTCACAGCCTCCTCCTTATAACGGCCCCCCTCCTCCTCACACAGACCCCTGCTCCTCACAATCCCCCTCCTCCCCAAAGCCCCCTCCTCCTCACAGTCCCTTACTCCCCAGTTGCTTTCTACCACATGGTCCTGGTATTAGAAGTGACTAGGAATTGCTTCACATTAGAAGCTTCTAGGAATTGCTGCTTGATAAGAGCAAAGATGCTATAAGAAGAATTATTTTTCTAATACAAAACAATTTTTGAATAAAAGGAATGATAACAATGGATTTCTGTGTAAATATTTATTTGTAAACACTCTCCAATTATGCTAGCTACTTTTACAATGAACATTTCACAGAATACCAGTAGCACTAAGTTCTCTCCTAAGGTCTATGCCCAGCTAACAGTACAGGCTTGAATTTTGGATTATGGAGCTTGCCTTAAGTCCAATCAGATAGCGCTTTGTCACTCCAGTAGCTTTGTACCACTCTTGTGGCAAGGCTCGGGGTTCACTGGGGAAGAGAGGGAAGGAAGAACGATTGCAGGAGCCCATACAGCAGAAGACTGCTCTGGGCAGGGTTTTCCACATGTGACAGGCACGCTGCACACAGGAACTCAGGGCTGCTGCGACTGCACACACGAACACTGTATGAGAGTCAGTACGCTAAATACCAGCGTGGGTGGGACGAGGCTTATGAAGTTCCTTCCCAGCTGAGGAGCTATTTTTGGTGGCCGATGGCTGGGAGAGGAGGGAGTGTATCGATTTCCTTCAAGGATCCCGGCACTTCAGTGGATGGCTCTACACCTGTGTGTATATTGGTGGTGAAGAGGACTCAGGGGGCTAAGAAAAGAGTTCATGAAGTTAGAAGGGTAAAGTGGTGGCGGCGATATAGATGGAAAGGAGGGAGTAGAGGCGGGTTTGGTCCAAATGCATTGTAGGCATTTCACGGGTGCAACCGTTTGACCGTTTTTGATCTAGGCTTTTCCGGTGACTACACCCGGCTTGGAACACACTTCTAAAACTTTGTTAAATGAATCTGCTTCAGATTCGAGAGCTGAGTCCCCTGTTTTAGGGCACTGTGGGTTCTGCAGATTCTCTCGGTTTCCAGCTTCAGTGTGGAATTGGCGTCGTGGGATGAGGCTCTAAGCATAGACGTGGACTACAGAACACCTTGCACACTGCGGCCTCTTCCTGCTTAAATACACAAACTCCCAGAAACTCTACTGTGTCCCTGCTGTGCCACGACTGTTCTTTCATGGATTAAATTGTGTTAGAGCAAAATAAACACAGGAAATACCAACACAAGTTTGACCTGCTTTTTCTTGATATTTCAGTAAAATTCCATTCTCAAAGTTTAGACAAAGCAAGTCTTTGAAGAAACAGTTTCACAGTCATTAAGGGTCAGAGCCAGGAAGCCTTGCACCTTTAGAACAAAACACACACGGCTTACTGATCTGAAATATCCTAATAGAGAGCTTCATGAATAAATTTGGCCTTTCTTTTTTGCCTTGTAAAAAGAATAGCTTGTCCTGTCTCAGAAATTTCTAGAACCTTCTTTGTTGAACAATAATTTAAAAAACTCAGACATTTGAACTTTTTTTTATAAATCCTCTAAAAGGTTTCTATTACAGGCAAGTTTGGTCAGTCCTGCAGAAATTAATTTAAAGTTCTCGTGTGTGTTTCAAAATATAACTCTTTAGTAGTTTTGACATTACATACAGGTTATGTGCAAGAGTTAGATGGAAGTGAGAGAAAGGAGATGGGGTCTAAGAAAGACAGTTTGAATGCTACTCCCTGGAGGGGAGGAAAGCACTTACTCCAGAGGGGTAGCAGTGGAGCTTCAGCATCAGCCTGACTGCATCTGCAGTTGCCTAGGAGACTCACCTCCGGGGGTGTCTGTGAGGATGTTTCTAGAGAGGTTTAAGTGAACAGGAAAGGCTCCTTGGGTGTGAGTGGTATCATCTACAAACTGATATCATCCTTACCAATGGGAAGGGAGGAGCCCATGTGAGTATCAACATTTGTCTCTGTTTCCTTACTGTGGGCACAGGGTGTTCAGTGGCCTCCCTCTTATATTGATATGCTCCCCTCATCATATACTGTATTTCCCCAGATATAAGCCCAGATAAACTTATGTTTGTAACTTACATGTTGCCTCTTGTTAATTATTTGGTCCCAGCAAGGAGAAGAGTAACTGGTGAACAGGAAGTGATAGCTTTGTGTAGCCTTTCAGTGGGTGCATAGGTAAACGTTAGACACCTGAAAATGGCGTCCACACACAGCTGTAGGTATAGCTTTTTGACAGGACCACCGGCTCCCCAAATAAGCACACAGAGACTTATTAGTAGCTATAAATACTTGACTAATAGCTTAGGCTTATTACTAAGCAGCTCTTTTAACTTAAATTAACCCACATTTCTTATCTACACCCTACTACATGGTGGTACCTTTTCTCAGCATGGCTTGTTCATCTCCTTCTTCCTCTGCATCTGGCTGGTGACTCCGCCCTTCTACATCCCGCCCTCTCTTTTTGTCTGCAAGTTCTGCCTAATCTCCTAGCTATTGGCCACTTAGTCATTTATTAAACCAAGGAGAGCAACGAATATTCACAGTGTACCCAAAGATTGTTCCACAGCACACAGAGACCCTCACATCCTCTTTTTCGAACTCTCAGAAGATCCTCCTAGGATTTAGCGGAGACTGCACACTGGTGAGGTTTGCAGAAGCTACTGAGGTCTTGGCAGCGAGGCAGCTGGTGTAGCACCCCACAGTACCTCCATTCCCTTCCTCTCCTAATACTAAGCACACTTATTAATATTCCTTTTTTAACATTATTTTGCCTCATTGTATTATAAAGTCTGTCATGAGAGAGATTGGGGCATTAAATATACAACACTAAGAATAGGACTTGGAAAGTAGGAGATGTTAAAACAAGCTGTCATTGATGTTTATAGATATTAAAACATAATCACCAAATAGCACTTATATTCCTACACTAAGAAAAAAAATTGCATAGAAGTTTAGTCATAGAAAATACAGCATTGTTCACATGGTGAACTTAACATTTATTGTTAACGTATGTGACTTTTTGCCTACTTTGAAAACTTATGATTCCAAGTATTTTAGTAAGGATGTATTGTCATTGTAATAATTAAGCACTGACATTTTAAGGCTGAGGCCTGAAACCAGTTATTCTTAAAGAAAATTAAAGAGGAAGATCACAGTAGGCCCTAAGACTTGGAGGTGGAACTGGAGATTGGGGGAGATAAGGAACAAATGAGCCAGCTGGAAGGTTAGAGAGCTCAGCCTCTCATTGATGGGATTTAAGCAATGGAATAGTGGAGGAGAAATGAACTCAAAAGTGGGGAATAAGGTTATAACTCCAGCTTCCTATTTTTGGCTGTGTGGGAGAGCTGTGTGGTGTTCTCAACACAGCTACTGCAAGTTGTTGCTAACACAGGTGGTTGCTAACTCAGAGATGTGTGCATATACTCACCGGTGTGTACGTACTCTCTGTGATGTATTGTGGAGAAATTATAATCACAGAAAACACAAGCAAAGCCATCCTACTCTTTGATTTTAAAATCTGGTGTAAATTCCTTCAAATTTAGTGTCTGTCAAATTCCTTGAGTTCAGACTCACAGGAAACCTTTTAGAAGGTAGTAATATTGTTGTAATTGGCTATACAACTTATCCATTGTTATATGGCTTGATTTTTTTTATCTGTTCCAATCTACATTCAGGGATACATTATGAAGTTGCCTCATTGATAAGTATGTTTATGTGTGTAGGAAATCCATTACTTGAATGCTGTATTATTTAGCAATATTATCAATAATGAACAAATACAGTTGAACCTTGTATTAGCTTTCTTTCTATTGTTGTGCTGAAACACTGACCGAAAGTAAATTCAGAAAAGAGCTGTACTTAGGCTTAAGTTTCCAGAGTCCTTACCGGCAGGGAAGCTTGGCAACAAATGGAGAACTGACATCTCAATCCACAAGCACAAAGCAGGGAGAGAAACCTGAAGTGATGCAAGCCTTTAAACAGTGACTTACTTCCTCCACCAAGGCTATTCCTCCCAAGCCTCCCCAAATGGAGTCACCAACTGGGGACCAAGTATTGGAATAGGTGAGTTGAGAGGGGACCGTCTCAGGCAACCACCACAAGCATAAACTTAAAGGCTCATTGGTATAATTTTAGGAAATGATTCTCTTATTTGTAACTGAGACTATGAGGAAAATATCTACCATCCCACTGAAATTGAACTGTTATGACTGTGGATATTAGAGTGACATTTTACACATGTACCGTCTTCTCTCTCCTCTTCCTCCCTGTGTGTCCCCCTTACATATACAAACACACATGTAAGCATATTGTTGGACTGTCTATATACTATATGTACATATATTTATATATGTATTTAAATAGTCAAATATATGTAGCTTAGACAAATGTATGCTTTACTATGGCCGATGAAGTCTTGACTTCACTATATGAGAATAAATGTTATTAATCTCCCTAGAAATGGTCACTACTTTATATGGCATATGCCCAGTTCAAGGTCAGAACTACTGATGTAATCTTCAGTGAAACATTGAGACAGTGAGACAGCTGAGATCTCCTGGTGTGAAAAGTGATACATCACTTAATTCCCAGAGACCACTACAGCATTTCCTCTGGGTATGTATACATGTGCACGTGTGTGTGTGTGTGTGTGTGTGTGTGTGTGTGTGCCATGTGTAATGTGTATAATCTTAGTTACATTTTCTATTGCTGTGAAAAGATACCATAATCATGGTATCTTTTATAAAGGAAAACATTTCAATGGCACTGGCTTACAGTTTCAGAGGTTTAGACCATTATCATAATGGCAGGAATGGCAGCCATGCAAGCAGACCTGGTGCTGGAGAAGGAGCTGAGAGTTCTATACCTTAATCTGTAGGCAACAGGAAGTGAACACCATGTACTACACTGGGAATAGCTTGAGCATACGAGAGCACAAAGCCTACCCCCTACAGTGACACACTTCCTCCAGCCTCCAACAAGGACACATCTCCTAATAGTGTCACTCCTTATGGGACAAGCATCTCAACATATGAATCTTTGGGAGCTATACCTATTCATATCTTCACATTATATATGTATGTATTTTTGTGTATATGTGTATATGCTTATAAGTGTATAAGTGTATGTATACATGTGTATGAATGCATATAAATGTGTATGTGTATTCATGTGTATCATACGTACATCTATATACATATATGTATGTATGTATGTATGCATGTGTGTGTATGAGTGTTTTTTTCTAGGTGTAACTGCTAAGATGATTCAACTGCTTTTGGACTTCACCCTCAATATCCATCCTCTAAAGATAGCAAACTTTTAAAAGCAATTTTAATAATAAGCAGAAACATAAGTAGATCCTGGCACACATATCAAATAAAGGGATGTCAGTTTGCCATAATCATGAGTTCAATCAAAACTCTCAGATATACTAACCTCTATTTGTGTGGTTTATCTATATGACTGAAAAAGGCAGTGTCTGCTCGGTTGCCCAGTTGTGGCTTGCACTAGGCACCTGTGCATGCAACGAGTCCTGCCCTCTGGGCTTCTTGTCCTACTATCCTCTTGGAAAACTTTTCCTAGGAGTTCACTTTGACTTCTTAGCCATCAGATAATAATTAGCATACTGTTTTTAAAACTCACAGTATTCACGAGAGTCTCTGCCTAGGCTGTGGAGTGGGAAGGGTGATGGGTTAAGAGCAATGGCTACTACACATCAGGTGACACTGGCCATATAAACCAGCTGTGGGTGACATCACCTGCTCAACCTCTCCAGCTGAATCCCCTTCTCTGCAATGGGCTTGGCCATTGTGCATTCTGGGAACTCACTCACTCCCTTCTCATATTTACTTCTGATAGGCAGATACCAGTGGGGCCATTAAAAGGAATAAATATGTCTCTGGTTCCTCATCTCCTTTTCTTTCTGACCTCATAACCTTGCTTCCAGGGATGTCATATTTAGCAACTGCCAACTGAATCTCCCCTTGTACCAGGTTGAGCCTGTGGCTTAAATCAGCCACTTCCCTTCCCAGCTTGCTTCTTAGCACCATTTGATTGGAAAGTTTTTTTCCAACTCTTTGCCTTAAGGTAATGTCTGTCTTTGAAACTGAGATGTGTTTCTTGTATGCAGCAGTAGGTTGGCCCCTGTTTTCATACCCATTCTGTTAGTCTGTGTCTTTTTTTTTTTAAAGATTTATTTATTTATTATGTATATAGTGTTCTGTTGTCTGTATGTTTGCTGGCCAGATGATCTCATTACAGATGGCTGTGAGCCACCATGTGGTTGCTGGGTATTGAACTCAGGACCTCTGGAAGAGCAGTCAGTGCTCTTAACCTCTGAGCCATCTCTCCAGTCCCAGTCTATGTCTTTTTATTGGTGAATTGAGTCCATTGATATTAAAGGACATTAATGACCAATATTTGCTAATTTCTGTTTTTTTCCCCATTTTGTTTTGTTAGTGGTGAAGATAGTATGTGTGTGTTTCTCATCTTTGGGATTTGCTGGTATGGTGTTATCTATTGCCTATGTTTTTGGGGATACAGCTAAGTTCCTTGGGTTGGAGTTTTCCTTCCAGTACTTTTTCTATGGCTGGTTTTGTGGATAGGTAATTTTTAAATCTTGGTTTTTTCCATCTATGGCGATTGAAAGTTTTACTGGGTATAATAGTCTGGTCTTGCATCTGTGTTCTTTTAGTATCTGTATAATATCTCTCCAGGACCTTCTGGCTTTCAGAATATCCATTGAGAATTAAAGTGTTATTCTGATGTTGCTTGCTCTTTTTCCTTTTCAACTCTTAATATTCTTTCTTTATTCTGTATGCTTAATGTTTTGATTATTATGTGGCAAGGCTATCTTTTTGGAGGCTTCCAGTCTACTTTGTGTTCTGTAAGTTTCTTGTATCTTCATAGGCATTTTCTTCTTTAGATTGGGGAAGTTTTCTTCTATGATTTTATTAAATATATTTTTTGTGCCTTTGGGCTGGTATTCTTCTCCTTCCTCTATTCTTATTATTCTTAGGTTTTGTCTTTCCATGGTGTACCACATTTCTTGGATGTTTCTTGTTTTGACTTCCTTGGCTTTAATGTTTTCTTTGGCCGATAAATCTATTTCCTCTATCATATCTTCAACACCAGAAATTCTTTCTTCTATCTTTTGTATTTTGGTGGTTATGATTACATCTGTAGTTCCTGTTCATTTCTCCAGATTTTCCAATTCTAGAATTCCCTCAATTTGTGTTTGCTTTATTGTCCCTATTTCAATTTTTGAACTGTTTCCTTCACCTGACTGAATTTTTTCTTGACTTTCTTTAAGAGATTTATTAATTTCTTCCAATTTTTTGTTTGTCTTTTCCTTAATTTTTTAAGCACATTTCTTCTTTAAGGACCTCTATCATCTTCATAAAGTAATTTTTAATGTCATTTTCTTTTGGTCTTCTGCTTTGGGATGTTTAGATCTTGCTATTGTAGAACCATTAAGTTCTGGTGGTGCCATGTTGCTCTTTATGTTGTTGAGGGTATTCTTGCACTGCTTTCTACCCATCTCTTTCTCTATTTGGTGCAGGTGGTGCCTGTGCCTCCAGGGTTGCTCTTCCTCCAATTAGTGCAGATGGTGCTTTTGCCTCCAGGGGCGGCTCTTTGTCCAATCTGTGCAGGTGGTGTCTGTACCTGGGGGGTGTGCTACTCTTTGGGCAATTGGTGTAGGTAATTTCTGTTGTCTCCAGGAGCCACTGATGCTGTGGGGAATGGATTGGGTTGGATGGCAGATTGGGATTTGTAGATTACAGGGTCAAATGGGGGTGGTGGTGGGGAGGTCTGCCTGCAGGACCTTGCCTGATGACCTGTTAGTGGGACTGTCCAGGTGGGAGGACAGTCACCTACTACTTCAGGCAATCCTCCAGGTGGTTCTCTTTCCAGATCTTTCTGAAGTTCTGCTCATTCACCTATTAGCAGGCTTGGTATTCAAGCCAGAGACTTGACACTAATATTTAAAAAATAAAATGCAATGTCAGATTCCAGAATCTATATTTCAAAGAATGGAGAGATAAATATTAGTTTTGGAAATACTTGTTTTTAGGTTGTGTGTGTGTGTTTGAAAATTTGAGCGTTTTAGTGTGTGTTACTGTGAGCATGTATGTTTGTGTTAATATGTGTTTGTGTTAGAGTGTGTTTCTGTGTTTTTCTGTCACTGTGTGTGTTTATGTGTTTGCCACTGTGTGCTTGTGTTTATATGTGTGTTTCCTGGGCTATGACTTCATATAAGATCTCCAGAAAAGTTAGAGTACCTGCCGTGGCCAAAGCAGTGAGGAGCTAGTTCAGTCTGTTTTACAGGACCAGCAGTGCTCTGTTTGCACACTCACAGGACCAAAGGGGAAACAATGCTTCCTTCTCCTAGACTTAAATTCTTCCTCAGATGAGGTCATTTTGACAGTCGGGCCAAGAGGAAACAAAACACCCTTTTACCCTCTCAACAGACTTTTTGGAGACTCTTAAAACATTTTTCTTGTTTATTTATTTTTCAATATCACTCTTGTCTTTTTCCTCATGTTAATATAGCATGAATCTGTGCAACAGAAATTTTGCTTGTTATTTTTTAAAGTAAGGAAGGAGAAAGGGCAATGAGGATTGCAGGCCAGGATGGTCCATGTCCGAGGACACTGGCTTTCCAGCTGTGTTATTCCATGTGATTTCTTCAGCAGTCCTCAAGCCCAGCTTCCTAGTTCACATAGGGTCAAAGACGTTTTTACTTCCATCTCCATCACCCAGTGTGCACACCCATCACCTCTTGCCTGGGGTCAGCCTCCCTGTGGTGTCCCTCATTTTACCTTCTGCCCCCAGTCTGACTACATGGGGGAAACAGGGATCTGGGAAACCCCAGTAGGTTCATCCCAATTTCCTTTACAGAACTCTGTTGAGGGTAGGCTCTGGTTCGGTTTCATTTCATTTTTGTCTTACTTGTCCCTTAGCTCCAGCCTCAGCACACCATGCTCTGAGGATCACTCAGGGCAGCACAATGTGCCCTGAGCATTAGGTCATTGTCCCTCCAAAAGCACCGACCTCCGTTCATGTTGCCGTTCCCAGCTAAGCACACTGACCTCTCTCAGAGGGGATGAGAGGAGACTTATGCATTTGTTAAAAACGACACTCTTCAAATCATATCACCTCTTCTCCTCTTTACTCCTGTTCTCTTTTCATTCTTTGCTGTGCTAAAATATTCTGACCAAAAGCAATATAGGGAAGCTTAGCTTATTCGGCTTAAAACTCCAAGTTACCGTCCATTGATTCAGAGAAGTCAGGCCAGGGACTCAGAGTAGCGCATCCACAGTCATGAGCAGAGAGAATAAACACATCTTTACCTGCTTGCTTGCTTTTGTCCATTTAGCTTCCTTCAAGCTCATACAGTCCAGAGCCCAGCTTAGGGAATGGTGTCACCCACAGTGGGCTGGATCAATCCACGTTCAAGACAGTTCTCCATAGACATGACTACAAGCCAACCTGCAATCCATGATCAAGACAGTTCTCCATAGACATGACTACAAGCCAACCTGATCTAGGTTGTTCCTTAACTAAGGCTCTCTGCCCCAGTGATTTCAGGTTGGGTCAAGTTGACAACTAAAAATAACCAACACATCCCCTTTCCTTTCTTGAATATTTCCACTAGGTAACATTTTATTACATTTTTTGTTTATTGGTCTATTATCTGACCTACGTCAAAGAGTATAAGTTTTTTTCAAGAGCAAGCACCTTGGTTAATTAATAAAAACAACTTAAAATTTAAAAAAAAATTGTGTAAGATGAGGCACATAAGCCATGGCCTACAAGTGGAGTTTAGAAGACAGCTTCTGGAGTTTTCTTTCTCCTCTCATCAAAGTCACTGGGGACAAGGATCTTTATTCACTGAGCCAACTTACGAGGTCTGAAAAACCAATTTTATAATAAGTACAAATAACAGTTCACTCCTGGAACTGAATATGAGTGTTAAATAAGCTAAAATGTTTAGTTCCTTACAGGGTTGACACATGCATTAAATACTAAGGGTGGGTGGCAGCACTTGTAAGCTCACAGCCTTTAACGATGATGACTGCTCCTGCTGTCTAAGCTCAGGTTCCTGTTCTAGTGCAGCAGGTAGAGGCAACACTGGGGCAAAACATAGCAGACATTGCTATCCTGGATCCATTAAAATGCTGTGATGCTTGACCGTGTCAACCGGATGGACCACAGTGCTCGACTATAAGGTCAGATATTCTGGAGACTTCTATGAGGTTGTTTGGATAAAGACTTTTACTTTTGAAACTTTGGTATCCATGGTGAATGAAAATTTGGGCTTAATTTGCTATGGAGCTTATCTTAGTAATGTTACCTAGAAAGAATACACCCACCCACACATGGACACACACACGGACACACACACGCACACACACACACACACACACACGGACACACAGAGAATAAAAAGAGAAAAGCTGGCCTAGATAATGTGAGACCTGCTGTGCATGCCTCCTTAGGGCTCCAAGTCAGCTGACATCACCACAGGAAGCCTGTCTGCCTGGGCCAGATATGATCAGGTGATGGTTTCAGAATCAGAGCTCCGATCTAGTGGGTTACCGAAGAGGTCAGAGCAGCTCCTGGCTGACCTGCAGGGAGACCAGCATCCGTATCCAGAATGGTGTAGGAGAGAATCACTGAGGGAGGCTCTGTGAGAAATCCCTGAGCAAGGAACAGACCAGAAGCTAAAGGAAAATGAAGGCCTCAGTCACAAGGAAGTGGGTGCACCAAAGGTCAGCTTGCTGGAGCTAGCCTAACACTCTGAACTCCTCTGGTTGCAGAAGAGGAGGAAGGGAAAGCCTGTCAGTGAAGGCGAGGCTGGAGATGGCCCAGTCAACAGTGGCTTGAACAGACTGGAGCCTGGCACAGACTCGGAGGCCCTAGAGGCCTGAAGGTGGCTTGCGGCTCATTTACTTTTAAATGTACCCTGGCTGTTGGTTTAAGATGGTAACAAGAAACGTGACTCCTGGAGTTGTGTGTAAAACATGGGTGAGTTAGCCCAGGCTATGCAAATGAGCCCAGAGGTTTGTGCTGTGGGACAAGGACATCCCATCCTTTATACAGTATGGCCCTTGAACTCCTCAAGTTTCCTTCGGACCTGGTCCATTTCCTCCCTCAGAAGTGTGGCCTTTTCTAACCCGCTGTCCCCACTGCTGCTGTCCACACGTCTCTGCTCAGTTCTTTGCTCTAGGCGCAGCATCTCCCCTGGTGCCTTGCTATCTCTGCTCTCCGCAGACCTGTGCAAACTGTAGAACCCATCTGTCCTGCCTCATCTTGGCATATCTGTGGCAATTCATTATACAGTATGTCTTATATTAGGAGAGGAATGGATCCAATCATTCTGAAATTGAATTAACCTTCTGAGTACGTGAAGCGATGGGATGTTAAAGTCACCTCTTCTAGACGCCTCTCAATTTGATATTTAAAAACATAGAGGTTATTCCCTCCAATTTTAGCCCTGGTGCTGATGTGATCATAACAACTGGGGTACCAATCACTGAAGTAGGGAAGTCACAGAGGAACAAATTTGAGGGCAAGGATGGTGAATTTAGTACAGCTAAACAAAATTTAAAGTACTGGGGACCCATGCAAGTGATGAGGCAGAGGAAGCGGAAGACACAGAAAGAGCCTGATAGAGGAGCTGTGACGCAGACAGGGACTAAATGTCATGAGGACACGCTGCAGAGGCAGGTTTCCCCTGAGGAAGAGGTCAGTAAAAGACAAGCGGCACACAGAGGACACACGGTGGATCTCAGAAGGCAGCAAGTGGGGAGGAGAGGTTCTGAATACTATGTATTCAGACAAATGAGAGAGCACAGCAAAAGAGATTTTGTAAAGATGCCTATGGCGAGTACTTCTAGCTCTCCCCACCAATGCCATGTGACCAATTATGACAAAAGATGGCTTGAATGTAGATCAGTGAAGCCCAGAACAGCATCGGCAAATCAACATGGAAAGCTTGGAAGCGTGCATAGCATTGAGACGCTTTCATTGTACATAAACTCTGACTAAAAGGGGAACGGAGGTTGAAAAGGGGTTATAGGACATTAACCACTAGGTGTCATTTATTGGTTTTCTGTTAATAAGTTGCATAAATGATTTATCTGTTATACACAGAGAGATAATAATTGAATTGGGGTTCAGGCAGGCACTTCCTCAGAGCCTCCTTATCAGTATTATAAGCAAACCATATATGATGTGTACTTAAAACATATATACATGATACCTAAGCAAATGAGCTAAATTTTTTTTGAAAATTTCAATGAAATTAACTACTTAATATTTTTCTCAAAGACTTGCAATACTTTGAAAGTGTGAACCCATTTATTCTTGTTATAGTTTCTTGGAAAATAATTTGACATTAATTTTTCCAGTATGAAAACAGGCTAATTCTCTGCCCTATCTCTTGAGCTTTCATGAAGCCAATAAGTGAATATGTGTGTGTATGTGTGTGTGCATGCATGTGTATGTAATATGAATAGTTATATATGTATATAAATAAATATGATGCAATATATAGTTACATACATATATTGCATTTAGTTGTCTGACACAATGATTCCCACTGCAATGGTTAAGGTTGGAGAAACTTGACTCAAGGCTCCAGCAAGCATAGTCTGCTGCAGGGGAATCTAATCAGTGTGGATTCATAATAGCCTAGAGGACAGACAGTTGTATCCAAGGTCTTTTAAAATATATTCACATAAATCAAATACATTTCCATTTCTTCAGCACAATAGGGGCTGTGTTTCGAGAGAGGATCTGCAGGGTGGATGAGTGAGTGAAGACTGCTCTCACTGAGGAGCAGATGGGGGGCAGGAAGCAGTCTTTACTAAATATAGCACAAGCATCGAATTCAGGAAGAATTTTAGGTTCATAAAATCGCACAGAAAACACGATGGCTGACAGCTTGAGGGTCTACAGAAAAATAGGGTACTATGAGTGAAGGTCAATTCAAAGCTACGACTGGGTCATTTTAGAATTTTTAAGCTTAATGGTTTAAAATAGCGCTCCAAACCAGAAATCTTACAACACAGTACTGCTATGAATTAGCCCCTTTGATGGTGGCTTCTGTTTCTTAGCAATCCTGGTTAGAATTCTGCATCTGACCTCCAAGCTGTTCCATTCGGTCTCAACTGTTCTCACTCCAAAGCTTAACTAGTAAGGACATTCTGTGCAGAGGGTGACTTCAGCATCCCAGCTCACTCCCATTATTCCACCCTCAAACCCTGCTCCCCACAACACTTGAGCAACCTAGAATCCCAGTTCATTCCCCATAAATCTCCAGCATCCCAGCATCCCAGCTCATTCCCATTACTCCACCCTGCTCCCCACAACACTGGAGCAACCTAGAATCCCAGTTCATTCCCCACCACACTCCAGCATCCCAGCATCCCAGCTCACTCCCTGCATCACCTCAGTGTCCCAGTCCACTTTCAGTATTGGTCTAGAATCCCAGCCCACTCGAGCTGTAAGCTGTCAGGGTCATTGTTCTTTTTGTCAGTCACACGCAGCAAAGACTATACACTCTTTACATTGGAACAGTGACACTGATATCAAGTAGAGGAGCAGTGTAGCAAATATGTTCTGGTGGTCTGAAAGAAAATGGGCCCCTAGAGAGTGGCACGATTATGTTTTGTTGGAGTAGATGTGGTTTGTTAGAGGAAGTGTGCCACTGTGGGGGTGGGCTCTGAGGTTCCCTATGTTTAAGTCACACCAAGCGTGGAACAAAGTTCACTTTTTGTTGCCTGCGGATCAACTCTGAGCTCCTTCTCTAGCACCGTGTCTGCTTTCACGCCGCCGTGTCCCACCATGACGACAATGGACTAAGCCTACAAAACTATAAACCAGCCCCAGTTAAATGTTTTCCTTTATAAGAGTTGCCATGGTCATGGTGTCTCTTCGCAGCAATAAAAATCCTAACACAAATATTCTAGAAGTTCAATAGTGAACACAATGTGTCACCTGAGAATGAAGTGGAGGACTGTGGTTTCCAGCTCCGACACTGTAGGGTTTGGGGAACCATCCACCGAGCTGCTCCCTCATAAAGATTTGCGGGTTCAGTTACAAGAGCTAACTGTGGCTCACATAGTCCTCTTTTCAGGCTAGCATACTCAACAGTAGAGGTATTTCTTACCCTCAATTTATTATTTCATCGTCATAGGTATTTGCCTGTGCCTCAAAGGTGTTGTTAATTTTGTCTCTTATTTTACACCCTATTTCTAAACAGTCTTCACACTGGCATTGCTGCGTGGAGCAAGGCCACCAAAACGACAACGTGAAGAATGCCGGTGTCTCCTGCACAAGGATGAAGTGTGCATTTCTTTAAAAAAAAAAAACTTTGGGGGTAGGCGCTTTGTCTGCGAGCTGCCCAACCAGCACGGAGGCCTGATCTTTCGGCGCCAGGAGACCCAGCATTGGGGTGAGTTTCTGGCCCACGGCGCCAGCCTGGGACGGGGAGCTCGGGGGTTTCTTGGCCCCCTGTCCTGCTTGGGCTCTCTGCAGGGCCTCTACTCCCCGGGTGCTGCCTCTTTCTTCCTGGCCCACCCAGCTTCCGTCCAGAGCCCTCCCCACTTCGCCCCCACTGCCCTCTTTTGGCGCGTGGCATCGCCCAGCCCAGCCTATCTGGGCGCTGAGTCCGAGTACCCGGGGCTCCCGGGGGGCAGCAGTTCCTTTGTTTCTGTGGCCTGCCTGCACCAAGCGGGGTAGGCGCTTTGTCTGCGAGCTGCCCAACCAGCACGGAGGCCTGATCTTTCGGCGCCAGGAGACCCAGCATTGGGGTGAGTTTCTGGCCCACGGCGCCAGCCTGGGACGGGGAGCTCGGGGGTTTCTTGGCCCCCTGTCCTGCTTGGGCTCTCTGCAGGGCCTCTACTCCCCGGGTGCTGCCTCTTTCTTCCTGGCCCACCCAGCTTCCGTCCAGAGCCCTCCCCACTTCGCCCCCACTGCCCTCTTTAGGCGCATGGCATCGCCCAGGCCAGCCTATCTGGGCGCAGGGTCCGAGTATCCGGGGCTCCCGGGCGGGCAGCAGTTCCTTTGTTTCTGTGGCCTGCCTGCACCAAGCGGGGTAGGCGCTTTGTCTGCGAGCTGCCCAACCAGCACGGAGGCCTGATCTTTCGGCGCCAGGAGACCCAGCATTGGGAGAGCCAACATTGGGGAGAGACAGTGTTTGGTAGGCAAGGAGACCTAATCCGGTAAAAGAAGATCCATAGGGAGCATTTGGAAGAAGAGATGGGCCGACGTCAAGGCAAGAATTCGCCCAACAAGCTGAAAAGCAACATGAAGCTACCAGAAACAAGCAACCTCACAACGGGAGGACAAGAACCCCTTAATCAAGAGGAAGGAGAAAAGATTGACTTCATGAAAGTGATTGACACCCTTAAACAGCATGTAAAAAACGCCCTTATAGAAATGGATGAGAAATATAACAGAAAGTTTGAAGAATTGAATAAATCAGTGAATGATACCCTAGAAAACCAAGGAAAAACAATCAAACAGATAATGGAAACAGTTCAAGACCTGAAAACTGAAATGGAGGCAAAGAAGAAAACACAAACAGAGGGCCGTCTGGACATGGAAAATCTAGGTAAACGAATAGAGACTACAGAAACAAGCATAACCAGCAGAATACAAGAGATAGAAGAAAGACTCTCGGATTCTGAAGATACCATAGAGAAAATAAACACACTGATCAAAGAAAACAGCAAGTCCAACAAACTCTCATCACAAAACATTCAGGAAATATGGGACACAATAAAAAGACCAAACCTAAGAATAATAGGAGTAGAAGAAGGAGAAGAAGGGCAGCTCCATGGTCCAGAAAATCTATTTAATGAAATTATAGAAGAAAACTTTCCCAACCTAAGGAAAGATTTTCCTATGAAGGTGCAAGAAGCATACAGAACACCGAATAGGCTGGATCAAAAAAAAACATCCCCTCGCCATATAATTATCAAAACACAAAGCATACAGAATAAGGAAAGAATATTAAGAGCTGCAAAGGAAAAAGGCCAAATTACTTATAAAGGTAAACCTATCAGACTTACACCTGACTTCTCCATGGAAACCATGAAAGCCAGAAGGTCCTGGATAGATGTACTGCAGAAACTGAGAGACCATGGGTGCAAGCCCAGATTACTATACCCAGCCAAGCTTTCATTCACTATAAATGGAGAAAATAAAATTTTCCAGGATAAAAACAAATTTAAACAATACGCAGCCACAAATCCAGCCTTACAGAAAGTAATTGAAGGAAAATCACTAACCAAGGAGTCCAACAATGACCACAATAACTCAAACATCTAGAGACCCTTCACCAACACAAAACAAAGAAGGGAAACACACAAACTCTACGACTAAAAAAAAAATGACCGGAGTTAACAACCACTGGTCATTAATATCACTTAATGTCAATGGACTCAACTCACCTATAAAAAGGCACAGGCTAAGAGATTGGATAAGAAAACAGGATCCAACATTCTGCTGTTTACAAGAAACACACCTCAACCACAAAGACAGGCACCTACTCAGAGTAAAGGGCTGGGAAAAGGCCTATCAAGCAAATGGACCTAAGAAACAGGCAGGTGTGGCCATACTATTCTCTAACAAAGTTGACTTTAAACTTAAATCAATCAGAAGAGATGGAGAGGGGCATTTTATACTCATAACAGGAACAGTTCATCAGGATGAAGTCTCAATCCTGAACATCTATGCCCCTAATATAAAAGCACCCACGTACATAAAAGAAACATTGCTAAAATTCAAGGCAGCCATCAAACCGCACACACTAATAGTAGGAGACTTCAACACTCCTCTCTCACCAATGGATAGGTCAATCAGACAGGAACCTAACAGAGAAATAAGAGAATTAGTGGAGGTAATGAATCAAATGGACTTAACAGACATCTATAGAACATTCCATCCAAATAGGAAAGAATATACCTTCTTCTCTGCAGCTCATGGAACCTTCTCGAAAATCGACCACATAGTCGGTAACAAAGCAAACATCCACAGTTACAAAAAAATATTAGTAACCACCTGTGTCTTATCAGATCACCATGGATTAAAGTTAGAATTCAACAATAATGCTACCCCCAGAAAGCATACAAAGTCATGGAAACTGAACAGTCAACTATTGAACCATAGCTGGATTAAGGAAGAAATAAAGAAAGAAATTAAAGTCTTCCTGGAATTCAATGAAAATAAAGAAACGACATACTCAAACTTATGGGACACTATGAAAGCAGTCCTAAGAGGAAAGTTCATAGCACTAAGTGCCCACTTAAAGAAAACAGAGAAAGCTCACATTGGAGACTTAACAGCCCAACTGAAAGCTCTAGAAAAAAAAGAAGCAGACTCACCTAGGAGGAGTAGAAGACTGGAAATAATCAAAATGAGGGCTGAAATCAACAAAATAGAAACACAGAAAACAATACAAAAAATCAATGAAACAAAAAGCTGGTTCCTGGAGAAAATCAACAAGATTGACAAACCACTATCCAAGCTAATCAAACGGCAGAGAGAGAATTTGCAAATTAATAAGATCAGAAATGAAAAGGGGGACATAACCACAGACACAGAGGAAATTCAGAGAATCATTAGATCTTACTACAAAAGCCTATATGCCACAAAATTGGAAAATGTAAAGGAAATGGATACTTTTTTAGATAAATATCATATACCAAAGTTAAATCAGGACCTGGTGAACAATCTAAATAGACCTGTTAGTCGCGAAGAATTAGAAGAGGTTATCAAAAACCTCCCTACCAAAAAAAGTCCAGGACCAGATGGTTTCAATGCGGAATTCTACCAGATCTTCCAAGAAGATCTAATACCTATACTCCTTAATGTATTCCACAAGATAGAAACAGAAGGGTCATTACCAAACTCCTTTTATGAAGCCACAATTACTCTGATACCAAAACCACTCAAAGACTCAACCAGGAAAGAGAACTACAGGCCAATCTCACTCATGAATATCGACGCAAAAATCCTCAACAAAATACTGGCAAATCGAATCCAAGAACACATCCGAAAAATTATCCATTATGATCAAGTAGGCTTCATTCCTGAGATGCAGGGCTGGTTCAACATACGAAAATCTATCAATGTAATCCAGCATATAAATAAACTGAAAGAAAAAAACCATATGATCATTTCATTAGATGCTGAAAAAGCATTTGACAAAATTCAACATCCATTTATGTTAAAAGTCTTGGAGAGATTAGGGATACAAGGGTCATACCTAAATATAATAAAAGCTATATACAGCAAGCCGACAGCTAACATCAAATTAAACGGAGAGAAACTCAAAGCCATCCCACTTAACTCAGGAACACGACAAGGCTATCCACTCTCCCCATACCTCTTCAATATAGTGCTTGAAGTTCTAGCAATAGCAATAAGACAACATAATGGAATCAAGGGGATTCGAATTGGAAAGGAAGAAGTTAAACTTTCGTTATTTGCAGATGATATGATAGTGTACATAAGCGACCCCAAAAACTCCACCAAAGAACTCCTACAGCTGATAAACAGCTTTAGTAATGTGGCAGGATACAAGATCAACTCCAAAAAATCAGTCGCCCTCTTATACACAAAGGATATGGAAGCAGAGAGGGAAATCAGAGAAGCTTCACCATTCACAATAGCCAAAAACAGCATAAAATATCTTGGGGTACATCTAACCAAGGAAGTGAAAGATCTATTTGACAAGAACTTTAAGGCATTGAAGAAAGAAATTGAAGAGGATACCAAAAAATGGATGGACCTCCCTTGCTCTTGGATTGGGAGGATCAACATAGTAATAATGGCAATTCTACCAAAGGCTATTTATAGATTCAATGCAATCCCCATCAAGATCCCATCAAAATTCTTCACAGATCTGGAGAGGACAATAATCAACTTTATATGGAAAAACAAAAAACCCAGGATAGCCAAAACAATCCTATACAATAAAGGATCTTCTGGAGGCATTACCATCCCTGACTTCAAACTCTATTACAGAGCTACAGTAATGAAAACAGTGTGGTACTGGCATAAAAACAGAGAAGTCGACCAATGGAATCGTATAGAAGACCCGGATTTTATCCCACAAACCTATGAACACCTGATTTTCGATAAAGGAGCTAAAAGTATAAAATGGAAGAAAGAAAGCATCTTCAACAAATGGTGCTGGCACAACTGGATGTCATCTTGTAGAAGAATGAAAATAGACCCTTATCTATCACCGTGCACAAAACTCAAGTCCAAATGGATTAAAGACCTCAATATCAGCCCGAACACACTGAACCTGATAGAAGAGAAAGTGGGAAGTACCCTACAGGAGCTGGGCACAGGAGATCGCTTCCTATGTATAACCCCAGAAGCACAGACATTAAGGGCAACATTGAATAAATGGGACCTACTTAAACTGAGAAGCTTCTGTAAAGCAAAGGACATAGTCAATAAGACACAAAGGCAACCTACTGATTGGGAGAAGATCTTCACCAACCCCACAACAGACAAAGGTCTGATCTCCAAAATATATAAAGAACTCAAGAAACTAGACTTTAAAATGCTAATTAACCCAATTAAAAAATGGGGCACTGAACTGAACAGAGAATTCTCAGCAGAGGAAGTTCAAATGGCCAAAAGACACTTAAAGTCGTGCTCAACTTCCTTAGCAATCTGGGAAATGCAAATCAAAACAACTTTGAGATATCATCTTACACCTGTCAGAATGGCTAAAGTCAAAAACACCAAGGATAACCTTTGTTGGAGAGGCTGTGGAGGAACGGGTACCCTCATCCATTGCTGGTGGGAATGCCATCTTGTGCAACCACTGTGGAAGTCAGTGTTTCGGTTTCTCAGGAAATTCGGGATCAACTTACCCCTGGACCCAGCAATACCACTCCTGGGAATATACCCAAGAGATGCTCTATCATATGACAAAAGCATTTGTTCAACTATGTTCATAGCAGTATTATTTGTAATAGCCAGAACCTGGAAACAACCTAGATGCCCTTCAATGGAAGAATGGATGAAGAAAGTATGGAATATATACACGCTAGAGTACTACGCTGCGGTAAAAAACAATGACTTCTCGAACTTTGCAGGCAAATGGATGGAAATAGAAAACACTATCCTGAGTGAGGTGTCCCAGACCCAAAAAGATGAACATGGGATGTACTCGCTCATAATTGGTTTCTAGCCACAAATTAGGGCCACGGAGTCTACAATAGGTGAACCTAAAGAAGCTAAGTAAGAAGGTGAACCCAAGGAAAAACATATAGTTATCCTCTTGGCTAAGGGAAGTAGACCCAATTGCCGGGGAGAAAATTAGGATCTTGGGGGTGGGGTGGGATGGGGGTAAGGGGAGATGGGGAGAGAAAAGGTAGAAGGGAAGGAGGGGGGACTTGGGGAATCAGGAGAATTGGGATAAAGGAAAGGTGGATAGGGGAGCACGGAACCACAATTCTTAGTTAAGGGAACCACTTTAGGGTGAGCAAGAGATTTGACCCTAGAGGGGCTCCCAAGTGCCCAACATGAGGTTCCCAGTTAGTTCCTTGGGTAGCTGAGGATTGGGAACCTGTAATGACCCTATCCGAGAACAATACTGACGAATATCTTGCATATCATCATAGAACCTTCATCTGGTGATGGATGGAGACAGAGACAGAGACCCACACTGGAGCACTGGACTGAGCTCCCAAGGTCCCAATGAGGAGCAGAAGGAGGGAGAACATGAGCAAAGAAGTCGGGACCACGAGGCGTGCACCCACCCACTGAGACAGTGGAGCTGATCTACTGGGAGCTCACCAAGGCCAGCTGGACTGTGACTGAAAAAGCATGGGATAAAACCGGACTCTCTGAACATGGCGAACAATGAGGGCTGATGAGAGGCCAAGGACAATGGCACGGGGTTTTGATCCTACTTAATGTGCTGGCTTTGTGAAAGCCTAGCCAGTTTGGATGTTCACCTTCCTAGATATGGACGGAGGGGGGAGGACCTAGGACTTACCACAGGGCAGGGAACCTGGACTGCTCTGTGGACTGGAGAGGGAGGGGGAGAGGAGTGGGGGGAGGGGTAGAAGGGTGGGAGGAGGGGGAGAAGGGTGGGAGGAGGGGGAGGGAAATGGGAGGCTGGGAGGAGGTGGAAACTTGTTTTTTGTTTATGTTTTTTTTCTTCTTTTCTTAATAAAAAAAATTATAAAAAAAAAACTTTTTGAAAGTCAATGAAACGATTCCTAATGATGTTCTGCTGTATTTATTGTTGGTACCTAGCTCAACTGTCAGTACAGAGGCTTTACCCAGCAATTGATGGAAACAGATACAGAGAATCATTTCAGCCAAACCTTGGGCAGAGCACAGGGAACCCTGGAGAGGAGGTGGAGGAAGGACTGTGTGGTCCAGTGGGATCAAGGGCATCACAGGAAAACCTACAGAATCCACTAACCTGGGCTGCTCCTGAGGGCTCACAGAGACTGAACGGACAGCCAGGGAGGCTGCATGGTACTGACCTAGGCTCTCTGCATATATGGGACAGCTGTGTAGCTTAGTCTCCCTCTAGACTCCTAACAGCGGGAGCGGGGGACTGCCTGCTTTTGTGACCCATTCCTCCTACAGGATGGCTTCACCCGGCCTTAACAGAAAAGGAGGTGCCTGGTCTCAGGGCAACTTGATATGCCACAGCTGGCTAATATCCATGAGATGCCAGCCTGTAGCTGAGGAGAAACAGGAGGAGGAGTGGATGGGGGTGGGGGTGGGAGGGAGGAACTGGGAGAAGAGGAGAGAGGGGAAACTTTGGTTGGGATGTAAAAACAAGACAAAAAAAAAAAACAAGCAAAACAACAACAACAAAGCCTTTTTGGCGGGACATTTGCAGCCCCTCCCCTGCATCTTCCACCTAGAACGTTCTCTAGCCCTCTCGCATCTCAGCCTATTGGGTTCCATCCTGTCACTGAGGTCCAACCTAAGAGTTCAGTTTGATCTTCCCTGATTCCACTTTTGTAAATGACAGGAGGCCTAAAGTCAAGGCCAAATATTGTGAGTTATATTGATAACTGCAACGGGGGGGGGGGGGGGGGAGGGGCGTCTCAGATGACCTAACCGAAAGTTTCCCCCACTATATCCCTAGAGATAATGTTCCTGGTTGAACTAAACCCTGCCAAAGGGAGCAGGCATAATCCCTACTTATTTCTGGGTTCAGTTCTGGCAGCTCCTGAGGTTCCTTCAGGAGACCCACCACTTCTCTGCAGGTGCTGTGAAGTGCCATCCTCCTGCTGAGGGCTACAAATCGCCACACTCTGGCTACGGTCATGGTGTCTCTTCACAGTGATAGAAGCCCTAACTAAGACACCTGGGGAAGGCCAGTGTGAGCATCCAGAACCCTGATAGAGAATTCCCCACAGAGGTAACCATGGATGTAACCAGCACATGGTGTTGGAAGGGGAACTTCTAAACACGGTTTCGATTAGCTCCAGTGCATGCTGCAATTTTCTTGTTTGTTTTTGGTTTTGTGGAGAAATAATTTCGAAATGCAGAAGAGGAGTATGAGCATTCAACAAGTCTCAAAGGCCTACACAGAGGGGTTAGCAGGGTTTAAGGTCAGAGCCAGTGCCCTGGAAGGCCCAGTAAGACAGATGTGGCCTCTTTAGTGAGAAAAGGAGCAAAGGGGTCCAGTGACAGCTCCCGCCCCCACAGTCCATCTTCTTAGTGTTGTCCAGGTTTAAATAGCGAGCAAGGGATGTGCAGAGCTCAATAGCCCTGCTCATAGTGTGGTCTCCATCACGGTTGTTTGGGCTGTACATGCCCCTGCGAGTGGTCGGACAAGTTATCAGGGTTGTATGAACTCTCTTTCCAGGAGACGAGCCCTCCCTCCCTCCCTGGCTGGCAGCAGGCTCCAGTAAGTTTCTTCTCCCAGCACGAGACTCCAGGGGAAAATCTGGGTCCTTGGGTGCCTCATCTCTAAGTCTGACAGCCAAAGGGAGGGGTGGGGGTGTCTCTACAAACATCTTTATTTCTGCCAGGACTGTTAAAGATCAGCCCAAAAAGTTCCCATCTGTGTGCCATTTTAAAAATAAATAGTACTGCCTTTCTTGACTGTATTCTTATATCAGTTTACTATATTCAATCCATTTAAACCGACTTAGTTCTAACTAAAATTTTGGTTATTGTCTTAGTTAGGGTTTCTATTGCTGTGACGGAACATCATGACCAAAAGGCAAATTGGGAAGAAAAGGTTTTGTTTGGCTTACACTTCCACAGCTCTGTTCATCATTGGAGAAAGTCAGGACAGGCATTCAACCAGGGCAGGAACCTGGGGGCAGGGACTGATGCACCCATCATGGCTTACTGGCTGGCTTCCCCTAGCTTGCTCAGGCTGTTTTCTTACAGAACTCAGCACCACCAGCCCAGGAGTAGCCCCTCCCACATCATTCTCTAAGTAAGAATACAAGAAAATGCCCTACAGGCTTGCCTAGAGCTGGATCTTAAGGAGGTGTTTCCTGAATTGAGATATCCTCCTTTAGGATAGCTCTAGTTTGTGTGTCAAGTTGACATGAGACTCGCCAGAGCAGGGTCTATACTTACTATACGCCTTAGGTATAGTAAAATATTACCACGTGTCTCTTTTCTTACCTTATAAACGCACACCGTTGTTCTTTCGGCACGATTCTCACTGAATTGACAGTTAAGTAGCTGAACTGTTGCTCTCATTAATTCTACCTGCAGCCCCTTTGCTGTGCTGGCAGAACTGTTTCTGAAAACAGGAAATATGAAAAGATGTTTTTCAGCCCTTCCAAAGTGACCTCATGATCTTGTGTGAGTCGCTTTTGGCTCTGCAGAAGATCGTGACCTTCCACACATATCCACGCTCTCTCCCTATGTTAATGGTGTGTACTGCCCCAGTTTGTGGTAAGGTGGAAGCTGGGGGAGCAGCGGAGCTCTGGCCCCTGTAGAGTACTATTAGTATTACATTCCATGGCCATGAGATGCTGTTAGTTTTTAATATAAACTTGTAATATCTAAACCCTATGAAATTTGTTATTAACCACTAAATTATGTGTAGTGTTCATTTGGCTCAAGGCTAAAATATTAAGTCAAATCATTCATTCAGTCATTAATAGGGGTTATTGTTCTACTCACGCTTGAGAGTCCACTTTTCCATTTAACTGTGGTCACCCTTCGTTTGCCCACATTTGATGGGATAGTCTAATCACATACCTGTGCATGAACATGCTTGTAAGTCTCCATGTGACAGGCCAGCAGAAGCCAGAGAGAGTGCAGGGACTCCTCAATGCCAATCAAAGGGACATCTTTCCTGTCCCAGCTGCTCCTTGGGGTCTTGAAGGGTGACTGCATGCAGAACACCAAAGTTTCATTTTAGTGTCTTTGAGGAAGGAAGAGGGACATAGCTCATCAAGTCCCTTGTCAGATAAGAGAGGGAAGGAGTCAAAGTGAGGAGAGAATGGATCTCCAAAGAAAGAGACCAGGGTAGGACAGCAACTAACATTTATAGATGTAGTGACTGGAATAGAGGTACACAGAAAACTTCAGAAAGGCTTGGGGACACAGTGAGGGATTCTACTCCCTGGACCTGGGTGACAGAAGGGTTGCAGAGTCCTAGACAGAGAAACCCAATTTTGTGGACATCATTGTGGAGTTTCTTTTTTTAAAGATTTATTATTATGTATACAGTGTTCTGTCTGCATGTTTGCCTGCACACTGGAAGAGGGCACCAGATCTCATTATAGATGGTTGTGAATCACATGTGGTTGCTGGGAATTGAACTCAGGGCCTCTGAAAGAGCAGTCAAGCAGTCAACATTCTTAACTTCTGTGCCATCTCTCAAGCTCCCCATGGTGGAGTTTTAAAGAGCAAGGGAAATGAAAGAACCTAGGTCCACTGTGAAATGAGAAAGAAGACCCAGAAATGAAGGAGAATTTGACTCAGAAGTAGTATCACTCTGTGATATCAGAAGTGACCCCAGGCCAGGTCTCTACCCTTTTACTCTGGCTGGAGATGCCAACATAGGATTTAGGTACATCAGTATTAATAATGCCATTAGACTAAGTCAGCACTGTCTGTTTCCCAAGAGGTGCAGAATTTCTATGTTGTTAATTTAATTAGATGATAATTAATTCCCTTTTATTAGAATGATTGAAAATATTAGCATGATGTTCAAAAGACATCACAGGCAAATGTGATTCACAGCTTATGTCAGAAAAGCCCCATCCCAGGCTCAGAGCCAGAACACGAGAAACTAACTGTCGAGTAGTCTGAGTCTCCCTTACCGTTACTCCATGTTATATAAAACAGCAGCTTCAGGCAGCACCTTGCCCCTTAGCCCCATTTAACTTGTTCCATTGGCTCTACTATTATACGGACTCAGGCAGGAGGACTCAGAACCTTGTTGAGTATGTAGACTCCACCCATGTCCAGCACCGCCAGGAGGCACAGACTGGCAGAGACCATATTCCTAATGGTGAAAAAAGTGCCACTCTATAAATCTACCAAAGCAAATTGATCAAGATCATATCAGGAAAAGCAGGCATCGGGACCCCATAAAGAGGAGGACCCCTGACATTGGAGTTCTGACAACCCTACAACCTGTCCTTAGACCCCTCTCTGAGTACACCAAGGGGCCAACAGGTTGAGATCTCCTAAGTGCTCCCAGAGCCCTACCTCAGCACGGCTCTGCCTCTAATGTGGCCCACCTGAGTTCTGTCCACCTCATCTGTCTGGACCTGGCCTGGCATCTCATCTCTGTGACCCTGTGACTCTATGGTCCTAAATCTTGCCTCTCTAACTAGATCCCATCCATTGGCCTAGGCCAACCATGGTTCCCTATGGTTTGGCTCTGGGGTATCCTCAGTTGTCCTCTAAGCTGCCCACCACTGAGCTGACCCTACCCTTTACCAGCCCTGTACTTCCACTGAGGCCCCTTGGGATTCCTTGGACATGGTTACTTCTTTTTCAAGTGTCCTGTAGCTTACACATACTTAGATGTTAAAATTGAAATAAAAGAAACCAAGTTTGCTAACGGCCAGCTCTCAAGTGAAGTCAGGCTATTTGGCACATTGAAGCCAACAAAATCCATACAGGTTGTGAATTTATCACTGGTCAATAAATTCTGATATTTTGAAAAGACACCATTTTACCTTATGACATAAATGTTCTAGACATTAAGGACAACCTAAAATAAAATGACGTAGGAATCATGAAATCTCTTAAGATGTTGCATGAAATCTTGCAATTTGTCACACGATTATTTCTGTGTGTCTCTGAAGGGCGTAATTTGAACCTAGATGCTCCAGAGACCTTGAACTTAATGTTGGCTTTGGTCATTAGTAGGTAATCATAAAGTATCATATTTAACAAAAACCTTATAATTATCTTCTTTTAGGGAGGCAGTTTTCAGACTTAAATTTTTACCATTGTACATAAAACTAGAGTCAGCAAGATGGCTCATGTGGTAAAAGTGTGTGCAGCCAAACCTGACGGTCTGAGTTCAATTCCTAGAGTCCACATAGTGGAAGGGGGAAACAGACAGTGTCCTCCGACTTCTACATGTGAACCACTGGTACACACACACACACCTCACACACACACAAAAGAAAGGGACAAACCAAACCTGCAACTTTTTCTTCACATATGAAGACAAAAATACATTAAATATTTTTCTTAAAAAGCCTTCATCTATATCACTTGGGTATTTTCAGGTTACTGAATCTGGCAATAGAAGAAAGGAAGAATTAAAGGAAGGGAGAAAGAATCCAATCAATCAATCAATCAATTAACTAACCGACCAACGGACCAACCAACCAACCAACCAACCAATCAACCAACCAACCAATCAACCAATCTTGTCTATATTGCTCTGTAATCTTAAATATCCCTTAGCCCCAAAGTCTAGATGGTAAAAGTTGGCAACTGACATTAGTAAGAGAAGCACTTCAGTGCACTTCCAGCTGACTCATGCCTTGGTGTTATTCAAATTAGATGCAGGTATGTGTTCATCCACACAACAGATGGAGACAGGAGCACACCAGCCAGTCACTGAGTCTTTGGGAAGAAGCTACTCAGCAGTGATGTTGGCCTAGCTGCTTGTGTGATGAGCATCCAACCTTAATACTCTATGGAGGGAAATAAGTCACACACTCGAGATAGAAATCTCCAATGCCAAGTGCCCCAAAAGCTGACACATCTTTTAGCAACTTTTAGATCTCTAGTATCTTATCCTTTAGGCTGGTGGCATTATCATTTCATATATGAAACAATCCAACTCTGACACTTATAATAAGCCAGTTTGATTACAATGAAACATTTCCTGTTGTACCTGGTGTGTGAACCATGAGTATTCTTACATCTTTTGAGGTGGGATTCCCCTCTGTATGCTATAATTATGTTTTATTGCCATTGGTTAATAAAGAAGCTGCTGTCGGCCAATGAATTAACAGAATATAGCCAGGCTGGGAAAGATATATATATAGAGAGAGTAGGTGGAATAGCGAGAAGCCATGTAGCTCCACCAGAGACAGATGCCAGACAGAACTTTACCTGGTAAGCACAGACATGTGGCGATAAACAGATGAATGGAAATGGGTTAATTTAAGATCTAAGAGCTAGCTAGCAATATGCTTAAGTGATTTGCCAAGCAGTGATTTAAAAAAAAAACCATTGTTTTTGTGTGATTATTTCGCGTCTAAGTGGCCAGGAATGAATGAGCAGCCTCCCCCAACAATTCTTCACATGAACCCATTGGAGGGATAGATAAATTATGACCATGACGGCAGTGGAGACGGAACTCAAGTCATCAGGCTTTTAGTGACAAGCACCCTCACTAGCTGAGCCATCTTGCCAGCCCTTTCCTTCTGTTTCATGACACCAGTGTTTGTCACGTGAAGATTGCAGAGATGTCTTAAGTGGATGGTTAGAACACACTAATGATCCATCTCTGTTAATGTCCATTGCTGTAGCTTGGCTTCCCCTTGACCAGCTGTGTTTGTATTTCTTGTTAGTGTTCCATATTTTTAGAATAATTCTGATGTTTTTTAGAGTAACCCTGAAACTAGTTTTAACATTTAAAAAACATTGTACACTTTTAACATCATTTAAACTTCTTTTGTATGTCATGCGTATGAGTATTTTGCCTGTATGTATGTGTGTGTACCATGTGCATGCAGTCAGGGCCTATGGGAGCCAGAAGAAGGCATCTGATCCCCTGGAACTGGACTTACAGGCTACCATATGAGTGCTGGGAATTGCATCTGGGTCCTCTGGAAGAGAAGCCTGTGCTCATAACCCCTGGGTCATTTCTCTAGGCCCCAATGAAATATTTTTGGTTCGATGCTTTTGTTGGCAAGTCAACTTACCAGCAGCACTAAAGAGGGAAGAGAAACTGAATAGAACTGTGGAGAATGTAATATTATTTAATAGATCAATAGTATCAGAATGAATAAGGCGTCTATAATGCATGAGTCATCCTTCTAGATGGTGTTAAGGGATGGTACTTAGTACTAAGATTTGTACTTTTTCTTGTTACTGTCATGAATTGTTCACTGTGTGTGTGGGGGAATGTCTCACCTTTCTGTACAGAGCTTTAACTCTTCACACCTTGCTTATTATTTTCAATACTATCTTCATTTTGAAAAATAGTTTAGCATTAATTCCATTTTAATTAGGCATAAAATTAATTTGCACCCAGCAAACTCTTCATATCATTGCAGACATCTGAATAGATTTGTCTCTGTTGATGCTTTGGTTTCAACACTGAAGACTAGCTATTAACTTATTGATCACTCACAGGCCAGTTCAATTTAACTAACTGGCTATTTTATACTACGCTTTATATTGACACTACTATTGTCTGTGGCCATTCAGACATTTAAATCTATTTAAATAAATTTTCTACTATTTGATACCATGAGAAAGACAAACCCAGTACTGATGGAACAGACTCGTGCCTCAGCTTCCAAAGTACTGAGATTTCAAGAATGCCCCAGCCTTCCCTGTGTCTTTGCAGGACTCACGTGTCAACAACTTTTTGTTAGGTACCCTTTTCTTTGATTGCTACATTCTCAGCTTTTGTTTTCCCTTGCTCTCACTTCTCTTCCATTTCCGGTCCCACCTGGTAGGAAGTCATGAGGGCTCCTGGTCCTCAGTGTCTCCCAATGTCGCTCCTCTCTATTTCTGTTCTGTTTCTGGAGTAAGCAGTTTGATCGATGACTTTGGTGACATCAACACCTAGAGGACAAGTTACATGATAACACTAGCCATGCCCCTCTCTGTCCCCTCCCTTGAGTGTGAAGACACCCAGCGCAAGGAAAGCTTAGAAGTCCACCGCAGTGCTCTCTGAAGCATGCTGACTCTGAGCAGTTCCCAAATCTGAATCATTTCCTAGACCTTTGAGACGTTTTAGAGAAGGCTGCTCATAACCTGTGGCCTTTAAAGGACTCAACCGCCGGGACATTTTAGAAGTCTGAGCCAGACAATAACATGGGATTGAAGTGCTATCTGTTCAATCCCGGGCCAGTTTCCTCATGACTGAGGGCCTGGGAAGTCAATAAAGTCCTTTGAAAAGAAACATGGACTTGCACTTGGTTGGGAAGAAGCTTGTCAGGTCTTCCAGAACATTCTAGTGCCCTCAAAATTAAAGGCTGGAGAGTTCCAATTGACTTGACACAAATTAAATCTTAATTTTCCGTGTCAACAAGGGGCATGGGGACAGAGTGTTCTCCGGTGACAGAGAGGCTGTGGGGGAACTTCAGAGCCCTCTTCATGACCATGAATATAGTTTACTTGGGGGTGAACCCTCAGCACCAGTAGGCTCCCATCTTTGTCCTCTGTCTGTTTCTGGAAGTTTGTGTGCTTCTCATTCTGATCCTGTCTTGCCTGCCTCATCGGCTGGCTGTCAGGCGCCACCATGTTCTTCATACTGTCCCTGAGTTTCCAGGAGACTAAACATCTACTTGTCCCTGTGATAAATAAAAGTCACAAATGTAGCAGGCAGTGCAGCTGTTGCTATGCCCCAATACCCCCTCAAAACAAGCTAAAAACACAAACAAAAAAACAACAGCCTGGGAGCGGATATTAACCTCCTGTTGTCCCAGTCTCTCTGAAAGTGACAACACAGGTAACAGAGCATCATCTGGGCTGTCAGTCCAGTGTCTCCTCAAACCATCCAAGACCTCACAGGACATCTGGCAGACCCTGCCACCTCATTAGCTACCACATATGTTGTTTGGGATCCAAGAATCACTGCCAAAGTCAATCTGTTTCCTCCAGACAGAAGTTCATTATGTCCTTCATCGACTTTCCAGGTTCATTTTCTTGGCGTTGACCATGTTTAGTTTGTCCTACACTGGACTGAAGGGGACCTCAGGGCCTTTCCGTCTATAAACTCCTGTTACTTACAGCAATAGGCTTCCACCATCAACTAAAGAGCCTTGCTTCCCTCACCAGCACGTCAAGGAAACTGCATCCATAGGTAGAGTCCATGCCCTTCCTTGGCCTGAAGCAAGTATTTAACAAGAGGCCTGCCCTCTCCCCACAACAAGCTTATCGGGGCAGCCCATGCTCCTTGAGATGAGTTAGACATGGACTCTCCAAAGAAAAGGCTGGTGTATTTCATGACAGTTAAAAGTGCCTATCTGTGGCTCAGTATCCTGGGATTCTGGAGAGGTTTGTTTTTATTTTGTTTTTTCCTTCTATATCAGGTACGAAGATGCTAAGAGGGTTTTCCTAACTGTGACCTATTCACACAGTGGAAGCTCTGTGTCCCCAGAGGACCTTGGCTGCATTTGAATGTCATTAGCCTTGTGGTTTGGCCCACTCCTTGTGGGATTTTTCGAAAGGTTCATGGGAAGAAATACCATGATTAGAGAGTGGAAAGAGGTTACCCACTTCATGAATAATGGCATAAATATACATAAAACTCCTCCAAGGGTAGCAAACACAGGGCTGGCACAATGGCTCAGCAGGCAAAGCTTTTGCTGGGTGGGCAAGGCTGATGGTAGTGACCTGAGAGTTGCATGCCAGGAACCTACTTAGAAGGGGAAGGAGAAAAGTGACTCCTATTGGTCCTCAGATATCCACAAGTACACTGTGGCAAGTGAAGGCTGATACCTGCACAACACACACATAAACACACACACACACACACACACACACACACACACAATAACAATAAAAAACCTACTTTTGTGGTTCACTGGCTCCCGGGTCTTCGCCCTTTCTCTTATTGCTCTCTCTGGATTCTTGTTTCCATTAAAATTTTTCTATCATTGCAAAACACAGATATTTACTGTATGATTCTTAACAGTAGCTAATTTTATTAAAATTATTAAATTGGGGGGTCACCACAACATGAGGAACCGTATTGAAGGGTTGCATGTGGCATTAGGAAGGTTGAGAACCATAGCTTTAACAGATTAAGACTCATCTTGGACCTTCAAGTCCAGTAACAAATCCATCGTTTGCTTTTAATCAACTAAATGTGGCAGAGACGAAGGTATGTTACTCCTGTGATGTTCCATTTTATATAAGGCTGTGTCAGGAGAATGGAGTAAGAGGTTCATGTGGGGACCTTGGAGAAGGAGCTAACAATGGTCTCCACTGCTGCATGGCGTGGAATCCAGGCAGGAATCAGAGTCTGAGAGCTTGAGTTGTACCAGTGCAAAGGGATTAATTTTCCTAACAACCATAAAATATTAGAAGACTTCATTGAAATCCAGAGAAGGCATAAACTTGCTGAAATCTTCTTTGCAGTGTGGAGGACCAGCGAAGGCCTGTGTGGCCTCCAGACCTGCAGAAACAGAGAGGCAGCAGGTTTGTAGTTAATGGTGACATAGCAAGAGAAAGCAAATATCAATGGCCTGTCCCTGAACTTTCTCATTACAACGATCAAGGATTTTATCAATATGGTTAAAGCTAGAATTGACTGTTCTGATTTTTTTTCTTTTTGGTGAAAGAGGCTATTTATAGTTCATGTGCTTTGCATTTTTAAACAGCAGGATTATCACATTTGTGGAAGCTTTGATTGCTTTCTGCTTTGGTTTTTTTTTTAACTTTTTCAGTTTGATCATAAGTTTATTTCGGGTCATCTTCAGCTGGCAGACCCTGGAGATGGTATCTTCAACCACTTCCCAGTGTGACAGTCGTGGGACTTCTTTTACAGATGACTGGGGCCCCGCTGAGTTTTTAGTGAAGGGTGAGTGGTCAGCTTGGCCCCTGCCTTCTCACTGCCTATGTGCTGTCCTCTGTTGTGATGATCTCTGTGTGTCACGTGCATGTGTTCATGTACATGCATGTACAAGTGCGGAGGCAGGAGATCAACCCTAAGTGCTCTCCAGCACCTGGGTGCTCCTCAGGAACCGTCTCCCTTCCTTCTGAGACAGGGTCTCTTATTGGCCTGGAGATCACCAATTAGACTAGGTTGGCCAGCCAGTGAGCTCCCTAAAATATCCACCTGTCTCAATCACCTAGTGTTGTGACAAGGGGCAGATGGTGGCACCACACACAGCTTTTTTGTGAGTTCTGGGGTTGGAACTCAGACCTCCTGCTTGTAAGGCAGCACTTTCTGGACAGAACCATCTTCACAGAAAAGTTTGGTTATTTATAAAGGATTAGTCTGGCACCTCCCTCCTCCCCCTATCCATGCAATGCCCCCTGCCATTTTCGATGCATCAGAGAGACCCTTGCCAGGTGCCGACCCCTTACTTTTAAACTTCTAGCCTCCAGATCATTGTAAATCCTTCAGGATCGGCCATAGCACAGAGGATGATGTAATGACAGGTTGCTTCTCTCAGAG
Source organism: Microtus oregoni (assembly GCF_018167655.1). NCBI lineage: Eukaryota > Metazoa > Chordata > Mammalia > Rodentia > Cricetidae > Microtus > Microtus oregoni. Next base: position 35,335,350 of record NW_024543069.1, on the reverse strand, counting down.
TTCAGTAAAATTTGACCCTTCCTGGATTTCTATTAGTGTGCTTTCTCTCCAGTGAGCCCCCACCCTCTCTTCATGCTCCATCCAGTATCGTCTCTTCCTTTCTTTTGTAAATTCAAGGTCCAGTTGAGATCCAGTTCTAAGGAGCTGTCCCTCCCTGGAAGATGGGGTAGGCTGCCTCCACCTTTGTGCTCCTCACGTTTTGTTATAACTGCCCTCGTGTCTATTCTCAGTGGTGTCCTAGACCAGGGAAGGGGATGATCAAGTTTTTTCTTCTTTTTTGATATGTCCAATACCTGACCCAGCGTTAGAACTGATCGATGGCTGTTCCATGAATAAATGAGTGGCTTAAGATCAAACAGAGGCCTTGCAAGTTTTAGTATCAAAAGTTAGAATTTCAGAGACCCAGCCCCCTGGGGCATCACAGGATGGTCAGCTTGTGTCAGCCAAGTTAAGTCCTGACATGAGAGCTGCTACCCAGCCTTGCTTTTTTTGTTACAGAATAGGAGCATTGTTCTCACCATGCCAAGCCTCACTTTCTTCTTTGGTAGCTTCATGTTGTAATCACTTCAACCACAAAGGCATGTCCATAATCTTTTTCTAGGTGATATCAAAAATAGCATAAATTCAGAAGTCATAAACCCTAAGGAAACCCAATGTCCAAGTGCCCAACATCCCAGTATGCTGAAATTCATTGGCTTTTTCTTAAAGTCCTAAACAGAAGACTCCTCTGGACCTCTTCTAAGTCTACTCTTTATTAATAAAACATTAATTTAAGGAGTCTGTTTTCAACTGTAAGAGTGCATTCATCACGAAAAACTTTGTGTGTATATGTGTATATGTGTATGTGTGTGTATGTATGGACATCAGAGCATGACTTTCAAGAGTGGATTTGGTTCCTTGCTTCCACTGTCATTTCTGGAGATTGAACGCTGGCCATCAGGCTTAGCAGCAAGTGTTGTTACACACTGAGCCATCTTGCTGACCCCTCTTGCTTCCTTTCTTAGAAGAAACCACAGGGGAGCAATTGGCATCTTCTTCGTGCATCTGTAAATGTCTCTACTTTTAAATCAAGACCAATAGTCAAAACAAAACTCTTGAGCAACTGCTCTTGGGTGGTCCCTAGAATTACAGTTAGAATTTATTGTTACCAGCTTGCTGAGTCAAGATGTGTTTAGAACACTTTAAATGGCTTTGACTATACAACAGCATGCTGCTGTGAGGGAAAAGGAATAGTTTTAAAGTAAATTAGTGTAGTCAGGGGCACTCCAACACAGGAAGTCAAGCTTATGATGTTTCCTTCAGTGGGTAGAAGTTCATGGTCTCAAATTAATGATGCTCATATCAGAAAACAGCACACTTGGGGCTGGAGAGATGGCTCCGAGGTTAAGAACATTTTCAGCTCTTGCAGAGAGCATGAGTTTAGTTCCCAGCATCAACACTGGGCAGCTCATAACCCACCTGTAATTCCAGGTGCAGAGGATGCCAACCCCCTCTTCTGGCCTCAGAAGGTACCCGCACACACTCACTCACAGAGGCAGCCAGCCAGACACACACACACACACACACACACACACACACACACACACACACACAAATAAATCATAAACCTTTAACAAGAAAACAGTATCTTCTTTGATAAAAATAAGCAAGAAAGTAGCACTTTTATCATTTATGCAAGCAGAAGCAAATCTCCATGGTAAGTAAGTGATTTTACAGGTCAGGAAAAGAAGTAAATCATCTCTGTGCAAAAGATTCCCTTTCTTGTGACTTATCTCCTCAGTATTTGAAAACTACAATGATCTGAATCTCTTAAAGCATCAAGAAATCTGCACTGCCACGTTAGTAAAAACAGTCTGGTTGTTATGGAAAGCACCATTTTTATTGATGGCAGTTAAAGAGGTTTCGATGAGTCTCAACACCCGATAGCCTGACTGTCGGTCTCAGGCTCCTGCTTCCCTGATGCAATGGGCAAGCATAGAGAAACATATTTTACACTGCCTTTAGTAATGAAAGCTTTCTCTGGCACTTATACACATGAATCTAGACCAGACCGTGAATTCCATGTTTAAACAAGAGTCAGTGTGGGGACCTCTTTCCTTCTTTGGAAATGAATCCCTTGAGTCAGGCTACTTAAGTCATGAGTTAAACTTCCAAGCACTGCGTTCTGGTAATAGGTATTAAATAGCTCGCTGGCTGAGTTTCTGCACTGCCCCTTTCTCTCCAGGGGATTCTGACACTTACATTTGTGATTTATGGGAATCGTACTCAGAATTGATCTTTACTCTTAGAACGCATGCATGGGGCACTTGTGGGTCTGTTATCTAACACCAAAAACTCCAGGCCATACTGGAAGTCATGCTTTTAGGCTGCTCTATTTTCCTGGCAATATTTTCATGTATTAATGCTCATGGAGCACAAATTTTATAGCAGACAGTCACTGCTGTGGGTAGCAGAATCACAGCCTCAGAGATAACCCTGGCGTTGATGCACCTACAATCCTGAGAGATTAGTGAACCACAGATACAAGGCACATTGTAGCTGACGAGATACACCCGATCCAAGCCAGTGTGACCTGATGTGCACAGAACAAGATGATGAGGACGGAAGGTAATGATTTTAGGAAGCTGTGCTAGCTATGTGATATTGATTGTTTACCAAAACCCGAGAACAGAGCTTTGGTGAATAAATGGCAAGCAAGTTGTTGGTTCTAGATGGTGAATAAAACCAGGCAGTGGCTCAAAGAAGGGTGATTCTCTGTTATCTGTAGTAACAGTTAAATGAATATTTCGTACTTGTTAAACAAGGTTGTATCTCAAGACAGCTACCAAATGGTTTTGTGTTCGTGGCTTAATCCAGGCTTTCTTGAGGCCCAAGGAGGAAGCCATGTGTTTCAAATGGTAAGGTCCTTTGGTCTTGGTTCATGGGGTGTATTCTTGGGCAGAAGTACAGGAGTTTTAGATGTTCCATGCTCTGGAAGTCAGGAGTACGGAGCTCCAATCTGAGTTCAAATCTAAATCCGTCATGTGTCTGACATGAATCTGCAGCGGGAGCTTGTCTTAGGGTTTCTATTGATGCGAAGAAGCGTCATGGACAAAAAGCAAGTTGGGGAGGAAAGGGTTTATTTGACTTCCACTCCCACATCACTGTTCATCATCAAAAGACATCAGACAAAAACTCAAACAGGGCAGGAATCTGGAGACTGGAGCAAAATGGCTTTCTGTGCCTTAAAACTTCGCAGATTTTAATTCACTTAAACAGACACCTTTCAGGACTACAGAAGTGCAGCTGATAGAGGCTTTGGAGGGGTCCTGCTTACTGTCTTTCTCCTCATGACTTGCTTAGCCTGCTTTCTAATAGAACCCAGGACCACCAGCCCAGGGATGGCACTGCCCATAGTGGGTTGGGCCCTCCCTCATCAATTACTAATTAAGAAAATGTCCTACAGGTCTGCCTACAACCCAATCTAATGGAGGCATTTTCTTGATTGAGGCTTTCTCCTCTCGGATGACTTCAGCCTTTTTAGTTTGGTGTCAAGTTGACCTAAAACTATCCAGGACAGATTAAGTATCACCAGAAGAACTAACTTGGATCCACTCCTCTTAGTGATCTTGAGGACCCTTTCTGACTCCCCAACTCTTGCCGTGTCTTTTTAAAATATTCACTTTTAGTTTTATTAATGTGCATTTGTGTGTGGGGGGAGCTCAGGAATGTGGGTTCACTTCAGAGGCAAGAAGAGGGTGACAGAGGTGGAGCTGGACTCATAGGGGAGTGTGAGCTGCCTAGAGAGGGTGCTGGACACTGACCGTAGGTCCTCTACAAGAGCAGCAAACACTCAATCACACTGAGCCATCTTTCCAGACCCACTAATCTGGCCGTGCTAAAAGAGGATAACTTACCCAATTGTACCCAAAGCTTCAAAGCTGCGGACAAAATGCCAAGATGAGATAGGACACAAATTTCACATCCAAGATTGGACTGAGGTCCACTTACCAGAGTGCAAACATGGCCTTGTCACCATCTCTCCTTTCGTTTGAAAGCTTGCAGCTTTCTCACTGAAAAAGACAATGTTGGACCATGATGCTAATTGATTGGTTAAATCTAAAGGAGTATGCAAATGAGGAACCATCCATCTAGCTGGATGCTCACCATGCATTCAGCCCAGGTTTTCAGACAGCCACGTGACACACACCAGCCATTATCATGAAATTCTGTGTAATCAGGAAGTGTTCATGGTATAACATAAAGTTTCTATTCAGTTCATGCTAACTAGTAACAGGGGCGGATATAACTCTCTCTGTGTGTGTGTGTGTGTGTGTGCATACGTGCATGTGTGCACACACGTGCTATATGTCTCCTCAGCTGAGATGTTTTTCAGATTTTATACAAAGCAATTTGTTTAGAATCCTACCTTCCATCAATTCCAGTGCACTGAAGTCTGCTGCAGACTCTCTGACGCTGCAGAACTGGCTCCTTCAGGCTCTCAGAGCTCTGCTTTCTCCTCTAACCTCCAAGTGATGACCTTACCCTCTGCATCACCCCATCTTGACCCCTTCCCTACGCCGGACTCTAGAATTGGTGTGCTTTTCAGTGCAGAAATAACTCAATCAGATTAATAAAACAATCAAGCTTCAGTCACAGCACTCACTGAATGAGTAAAATTAAATTAGTAACTTTCAAATCTGTAAGTCCTGGCTTATAATAGTTAAACCGATCAGCGTTTGAAATGTCCCACAGTGTCCTGGAAATATGTGGGTTTGCTTGACACCTTCTTTTCATGTGAAAACAACACAATTCAGACTATATTAGCCCTAATTGGGAAATAGAATTTTCTACAAAAATTACAATATATAGTATATATTATGTATCACAGTTTTATCTAAGATTTTATTATTAAGATTCAGGAAAAGGCTGGGCAGCAATGGCACATATCTTTATTCCCAGCACTTGGGAGGCAGAGGCAAGCAGATCTCTGAATTTGAGGCCAGCCTGGTCTACAGAGTGAGTTCCAGGACAGCCAGGGCTACACAGAGAAACCCTGTCTCAGAAAAAATAAACAAACAAATAAATAAAAAGCAAAATATTCAGGTTAAAATGAACTCTTCTTTTCCTCACATTCCCTCACTGTTGGAGCTTGGCAGAGCTATCATTTATGGCTTGTAAAGATTGTCTTTAGTCCTCAGAATGTAGGCTAAAACTGATTAACTTTCTAGACACAGTTTAACTTGTAAAAATTCATATACTTTTACTTTACTTGTGATAGTCCCTTAGGATAAAATCCAAGTCTTGTGTGTCTGTATAACTCAACACAGTGCTAAACACAAGGACTTCCACCTGGCAGTTACCTTATTTGAATAGTCCAAATACTAGATGCACACCTGAACCATCTCTTTTATAATATTTCTGTGCCCTATAGTCTCAGGACAAGCTGGCAATGGTTTCATTGATGCAATGTGTCATAGATGCCTCAGCCATCCAGAAAGGAAGTTTTTTAGGCATTAAATCTTATTCCATAAATGAGGAACTTCAGTGTCTTTTGCCTCTCATGCTCCTGAACACTGAAGAACTAGTGGAGAAAGTCAGCTTCTTCCTACTGTACCAGAGCAGAGGGCTGGCTTAGCAGGAAAAGGCACTTGCAGCCAAGTCTGAGTTCAATTCCCTGAGACCCACATATTGGAAGGAAGAAAGTGACTCCCAGACATTGTCTTCTGATGGCTCCACACACTCACACACATACACATAAATAATTATTTTAAAAGGTAGCATTTAGAGGTTTCTAAACACGAGTTAAATCCATGGATAGGATGAATGCTTGATGCTATGGAAGCCCTTGACAGGTTGTTAGTGACCTGATAGCATAAAGATCAAATTCCTGGCAATCAGAAGGCACACATCTGGGAACCATCTTTTTATTATGCACAGAGAGAATTTTCCTATGAAACCGAACTTTGAATACGCTAGAGCTCAGAACTATTTTTATTTTCTTGACGCTCCTTTTAAGGAGTATTTTAAAATAACATATTCTGGTTATTGTCTCCCCATTTTCTTCCTTCCCCCTCCATTCAGGTCCCTTTCCCACATTCCAGTCTTTTTGTTTTGTTTTTGCATCTCTCTGAGTTGGGGCCTTGTAGGTGACTATGGGTATAAGACCTTCCAGTGGAGCCTGGTGGGCTACCCAGTGGGAAGACAGTGGAAGACAATGACTGCCCCTCCCCAGACTCTATCAATAGTCGATGGTTCATCAGGGAAGGGTAAGACCCTTTCCATGACTGACTGTTGACTGGGCCAGTCTTGTGCAGACCAGTGCTGGCAATCACACCTGTGGGGATCATGATGGCAGTGGGCACACAATGCCCAGCAGATAGCACCTCACATCCCTCCTCTCTGTCTTCTGGATCTTACACTCCTTCCACTTCCTCTTCCTTGATTATCTCTGAGACTTCCAGGGGGTGGTAGAAATGTCCTGGTTAGGACATTAAAGTCTGGTGCACATGGGGGAAAATTTCATTTTGATAAAGGGTTTGGGCCACATTTCAAATAGCATGAGATCATGATTAGTCCAAATCAAAGAAGAGAGAGAAATTTGCATAGAATTGCTATTCTGCATGCCAAGTCATTTCAATGGATGCATTGGCTTAGAAAATACGGTAAAATTACAATCGTGTATAATAGTATGCTTTTAAAAATCTTTCATTTTAATATGCATCAATCTCTACATTATAAAATCTAAAAAAAAAAAACAGTCAACCAAAGAGATCAGTTGTCTTGTGATTTTGTAAGAAGAGGGATCTTTTAAAAGGGGTCATGAAGCCCAGGTGTCTTGATCCTTGCAACTGGATTTGATTACACATGCAGCAGGTGCTAAGAGCAGAGGTGGCTGTGCCTCGGACCCACCATATTCTCATTCTGTAGGAGAGATGCTTATGAATAAGTAACCATGGTAACAGGCACACTGGATGCTCGGTAGAGCTTGAAAGTACTGTGAGCATCACAAAGAAGGTTTTCCCTAGGGAAATCCAGAAAGATCTGGAAGCTGTAAGGTTGGAGACACAATTTTGACGAGAAAAGGCAGGTACGGGGCTAAGTGCAGAAAAACCTAATCAACAGGGAAGGGTAAAACTGAACTAGGTATCACAGGTCTGTCATCCCCACCCTATAGAAAGGCAGAGTATCTCAAGTTCAAGTCCAACCTCTGCCATTTGATGAGACTATCAGGAAATGAAATATAGAAAGAGAGGCAGGGCTGTAGTTCAGTAGAAGAGCATTTGACCCAAATGTATAAAGCCCTGGGTTCAATCCATGATGTTGCAGGAAACAAAACCAAACAAAAACCCTACAAAAACTGTGGTTTGGATTGAGAGCGGGAAAACACATAGATTCTTTGTTTGGGATAAATAGCAATTAAAATATATAATGTCCACGCTTCACAAATCTAGCTTCTCTGATGCCAAAGCAGTATGATCTGTTATTTTCCCAGTAAAAGGCATTTGCACTTGGTTGTGGAGGGCAGGAGAGGGCTCAGTACATTGTGCTTGTAAGGGAGTAATTTGCAGCAATTGTCCTGGTACTCGGCCTGCTCGGTGAATGCTGGCTGGAACCCATGTTCCCTCTGAAGAATAATGATGGCTAATTTAGGGGTTGCAGTGATCATCATTACTCAAGACTGCAGGTAAAGATATTGTTAGCCTTGAGTCTGCCGACTAGGTGGAGATATTGAGTGGAAAGGGCATCAGTTTTAACAGGTGTGCCCCAGGCTCCTTCCCCACACCAGGCTTGAGATGGCAAGACGGTTTTTATGGACTCAGCATCCAGGGACCCCAAGTGTTAGGAAGGGATGTGTGGGAATCTGAGTGCTTACAACACAGCTGATGTTTCCCAAGTTCCTGGGCTGTTTACAGCTGAAAGCCCTGCATTCCTTCATACAGGGCCCATGGGATGTGACTGCTTCCCCTTCTTCCCAGCAGCAGCGCTGCTGGTTCATATTCCATAGTTTCAGTCACTTGAGCAACTCGGTTTTGCTCCTCTGTAACAAGCATAAGAAAAATCGCCAGCAACCAACATGTACTCCCTCAAAATTTAAGAACCATGTTTTAGTGTTTCATAGATTGTAATTCATATAGACACAATATGTGGATATATTTATTGTAATACATCTAAATATAGATTTATATCCCCCAGGTAAAATTTGGAAAGTCCAGAAAACAGTCATAGGTAGATAAGCCTTGAACAGGCCACGGACTCTTAGGTTGTCTTAACCTGAGTCAACCATGGAGGTGACAGCTGGTGAGTATAGGCAGGACTTCCTTTATAGGAGGGAGCAGAGTCACCGGAATGCAATGTTCCCTAGATCTTGTCACCCAGTCACGGTTCAGTGACCCTTGATACATTTTGACCAATGGGATGATCTCTTTTTCTCATCTTGGGGCCAACAGCCTACTCTACATCCAGAACTAAATCACTAGTAACTGTGAAATGCAGTGTGTGGCTGTAGCTAGGGTAGAGTGCTCAGGGAGCACGCGTGAAGGATGCCGGATCAACAGCAGTCTGTAAAAATGAGCATGGTGGTGCATGCTTGCAATCCCAGCCCATTCTGGAGGTAGCGACAGGAAGTTCAATGTCCCCAACCTTACAGCAAGTGAGAAGCAAGCCTGGGAGACAGGAAGCCCTGTCTCCAAGTCAACCAATCAATCAACAAACCAACTAAAAGAAAATATGAGATTTAGGCCCTCCTTGAAAGTCTTCATCAATCAGCGCTTCCATAGTGTTAGGATTTCCTCTGTAATATCTAGAACAATGTCTAGGTGTTTTTTTTTTTCTCTAAGAAGCACAATGTAGAGAACTATTTCATAAAAAGCAAAACAGACTATGTTCAGAAATTTCATTATTTTCAAACCCTTGTGATGCAATAAGGGCACTGTAAAAACAGAGCGACAATTGTTCTAAAAAGATTCCTATGGCAAATAGGAGATAAAATGTTTACTCTCGTGTGTATATGTAATGCTTTCCTAATGCAGTCACCACACTCCAGAATCGGTTGGTATTTCTATGATTCCTCACGTCTCTTAGACTTAAAACATTAATCCACCACATGGCATTTCACTCTTAGACTCCTTTTTCATTTAACTTGAACTAATTATAGATTGGTGGGCAGTGCAAGAAGTATTTAGTAAAGGACTTTATAAACCTGGGGTTATCTCAAGATAGTGGCTATGCATTGGGTCCTGCAGATTCTGCCTTAAGACGCAATTGACATCACGTCTTGGCTGTTTTCCCATCGAGCATCCTTCAGACAAAGCTGCAGATGCATTAGGGATTGTTTGCTACAGTCTTAGGATGTTCAGCCAGGACCTCAGAGCTTTTAAAACCTGATAACTGGTTGCTTTTTAAAAAACGAATTTACTTAGATTTAGCAGAAATGGAATTCTCTGTATTTCAAATAGTTTTCCAAGCAGCTAGAAATGACTCACTCACCAGTTCCCAGAAAATATGAAGCATACCACGGTAAGGATTAAAGATTCTTAAGTAGAACATCTCAGTATTAAAAATGCAAAATATTAATAATTACAGGAGTGAGTCCTGGGCAGCTGCTCTTTAACTGCTGGGAGAGCACAACAGATAACAATCTCCTTGAGCATCTGTGCAGAGACCTCTCCTCATCCAGTTCCAGCAATGAGCTGCTTCTTCTCTGTTCACCTGTCAACACCTGACCACATCCTAGCACACCGGTAGATAATCAGAATTGGAGGTTTCCCGATGCCAAATGTTTTTGTTTGCTTTCTATTGCTGTGATAAACACCACGAGCCAATGCCACTCTGGGACGGAAGGGTCTACTTGGCTTACAGGTTTTAGCCTAACACTGAGGCAAGTCAGGGCAGGAATGAAAGAAAGGCAGGAGCTGAAGCAGAGGCCACGGAAGAACACTCCTTACTGGCTTGTCTCCATGGTTGACTTAGCCTGCTTTCTTATGTAAACCCAGGACTACCAGCCCAGGGTTGGCACCACCCACAGTTTGGGCCCTTCCACATCAATCATTAGTCAAGAAAATCCCTTTACAGGCTTGCCTATAGGCCAATCTGATGGAGGCACATCCTCAACTGTGGGGCCTTCTTCCCAGACTACCCTGACTTATGTCAAGTTGAGCCCCCTCCCCACAAAATCAACCAGGACAAGGAAGAGAATCCCAATACAACTTCAAAGATTGCCTACATTTTCCAATTAGCACCTCTGCAATGTCCTCCAGCTGTCCATAAAATGATTTATAAAGTGTATTTCATATCCTTACATCTGTCTATATGTAAAAGTAAGTCTGAATCACAGGATCTCATATTGTTCTAAGGAACTATCACGCTCTTCAGTACGTAAAGAGGATGTGTCTGCCTTCTCTTGGCTCTATGTAGCGGTCTGTCAAACACACAATTCTCAGTTCAGTAAAAATTTTATGACACATTGTATATTTCTATTCAACATAAAGCATTCTCTGACTCCATCTTTAGTGAGACCCAGATCACGTGATAGAAAGAGCGCTCTCCTTGGGAAGCCGGCTGTACCATAAACCCCACGTACACTGCTCCCTTCTTCCTTTTCCTGCCATCTCAACAACACAGGCATCAAATTCATTCATTACCCCATGTGGTTTTAATGATATCATACAGTATGCTTGCTAGATGCCCATCCCCTTGCTGAGCTGAATTGCCAGGATCTGCTTAGAAGGCAGAATGCTCACAGAGGAAGTTTGTGTGGGCTCCTCCAGCCGCTTATCAGACATCTCCATTGGCTGCCTGATGGTCAGTTGTCAGTGTAAGGTGGTAATTGGGGTGGTTATGTTAATTGTCAACCTCACACAACCTGGGATCAGCAGAGGACAGAGTCTCAATGAGGAATTGTTTAGATTAGGCTGGCCTGCAGGCAGGCCTGTGAAGAATCTTCTTTTTTTTTTTTTTTTTAAGTTTTTCCGAGACAGGGTTTCTCTGTAGCTTTGGAGCCTGTCCTGGCACTAGCTCTTGTATACCAGGCTGGCCTCGAACTCACAGAGATCCACCTGCCTCTGCCTCCCGAGTGCTGGGATTAAAGGCGTGCGCCACCACCGTCCGGCCCTGAAGAATCTTCTTAATTGGGTTAATTGAAACAGGAAAGTCCACTGGAAATGTAGGTGGCACCATATCCTGGGCTGGGTCCTGGGTATGGAAGTAGAGGAAGCTAACTGGGAGCGAGCAAGCATACTTTAATTCCCTGCAGTCTGCTCTTGACTGCGTATATGACTGACTACTTTGAATTCAAGCTGCCTTGACTTCCTCACTGTGATGAACCATAGCCTTGGCCATGAGCAAACAAACGCTTACTGCCTTAAATTGCTTTGTCTGAGTGTTTTATCTCAGCAAGAGGGACTGAGGCTGAGCCTGTAACAAACCTGACGTCACACTTCCTAATTCCTCTGCTAATCACGCTCATCTTTTCTTAACGTTGACCTCTTTCTAGTCATTCACACTAACCTGTCCTAGACGGTGTGTGGGTGGGGTGGAGTGGGGGTGTGGGAGTGGGAGTGGGTTCTCATCTCGTGCTGCCCACCCTGAGAAACTTACAAGTGCCACTTCCCTTTACTCCTTGATTTTTTTGGGAGTTTCAGAATGTTGTCATAGTAATTTTTCAAGCCATATTTGTAATTGTTACCCTATACTCAAAAAATAAAAGCCATAGTTATTGACCTCTGTCCAGATACGTAAAACTTCTTAAGATTTGGAGTCAAACACAGTCTACAGCCTGGCTCCAGTGGACACTTCCAAGATCACCTTCTTAGCATTCTGCAACATCAATACACTGGTCCAGAAAATAGTCTCGGTGCTTATAATGAATTAATTTATTCAAGAGGTATCTAATAAAGGCAGAGTCCCAGGCACCGTGCTAGTTTCTGGGACTGTAGATTTCTGCCCAGGCTGAACCAGCTGACAGGTAAGGGAGAGCGCCAGTGGCTGGCAAAGGTGACGTCCTCACACGATGACAGGTGAGAAGCTGCAGACATAGTGGCTGACCTAAAGCCCATTGCCTGGTGCGGAACAAGCATGAAGGAAATGCTCTCCGCACGGCAGGTGTGACCGGCGCAAAGGGAGACTCAGCCATCAGTCATCTGAAGAGTCGGAGGTCACCAGTGGAACCAGCTGGAGTAGTGATCTCTCACCCAAAGCCCAGGGCGTGCCACCTGCCACCTACTACTGGCTTGGGACAGAGGCCAGTCCACTTTCTTCCTGATGACAGCCAGAGCTCTGAAATCTGACTGATGACATACAGACATGGACATGGCTCCATCTCTTGTGGTGTAGAGTAGTCAATGGGTCAGTCATAATATAATATGATATCTTATCTAATAATCATCCTCAAGCATTAATTGGGCGCCTACTTTCCAATTGATAAATAACTCATAAAATAATCATCATATCTTCATAGTGGCCAGCAACTTAGGTACTTTTATTTCCCCACACAAAAACAATGGCTAAGTCTTAAAAATAAAAATAACAACAAACACAAAGTCAAGTAATTGATTAAAGGAGACTGTTGGGCTTCTAGAGTTATCCACAGGTACAGCTCTTCGTGCAGGCCATCTGTTAACTCAAGGAGCAGACTCCAGCTGCAAGCACCTGTGAAGTGAGGTAGGGTAATCTAAGGGGATGTGGGAAGAGAAAGGTATCCCTCACCAGGTGTCTTAGTTCTGTTACTGTTGCTGTGATGAAACACCATGACCAAAAGCAGCTTGGGGAGGAGAAGTTTCATTGGCTTACATATCCCAAGTCACAGTCCTTTGAGAGAAGCCGAGGCAGAACTCAAACAGGGCAGGAACCTAGAGGCTGGAGCTGATGCTGAGGCCACCAGGAGAGGGGTGCTGCTTACTGCGTTAGTTAGCCTGCTTTCTCAGAGAACCCAGGACCACCAGCCCAGGGATGGTATCACCTACAATGGTCTGGGCCCTCCCACATCAATCTTGAATCAAGAAAATTCCTTACAGGCTTGCCCACAGGCAAGTCTGGTGGCAGCATTTTCTCAGTTGAGGCTCCCTCCTCAGAGATGACTTTCCTTTGTGTTAAGTTGACAGAAAACTGGCCAACACAACAGGAGTCAGGTGAAAGTTCCTGTTGGTGAGAAGCAAGAATTCGAGAACAATCAACAAAACTTGACATGAGGCTGGTCTAAATGGAGATGAGATTGCCGGGTCTTTGCTCAATGTATTTGTCCCTGCTTGGGGGGAAGAGTGTGGATTAAGAAAGAAATAGACAAGAGACTATGGAACAAGAGACAATAGAACAAGATAACAGATGAAGTCGTGAGGGCATCTAGTGAATGCTGAGATTTGCCTCGTGTTTATTTTGCAAAGTCTTTATATTCCCCAATATAAAAAAAAAGGGGGGGAAAAGCAAAATGCTTCTTCACCAAGATACAAAGAACATGCAAAGTAATTGCATTTTCAATAACCAAAGCATTACATAACCACACCCTAGGTCAAAACTGTTAGGAATATTCTTAAGATGAGCCTCTCCAACACAAATAATTCCAATTAGATCAGATTAGACCAAATCAATGCCCATATTTACTGCAGTGCTTCTGGGTGGCCAGGAAAGCATGATGGGGAGAGAAAAAGAGACGGGAGGTGGCATGTAAAACCCAAAAAACACTTGTTAAATAGCCTATGGGAGTGGTCCTGACCCTCCCTAGGGAGGGGTCAGCCCTTGGAGGGCTTTCTGGAGGTGGAGTTGGTCCAAGCAACTTCCAGGGGGAGGGGGCTTGAGGTGGAGTTTTCTGCTCCATTGGCACTCCATTGACACCCCAAGGATGAATGCCAGGGGTTGTCTTTCATCCCAGACTTCTTGGATATAGAGGTGTTAGAGGGCTGGGTGTCACTTTTAATCAAAAACATTCCGTTTTGACCACATCTTAGGTCATAACTCCTGTCATATATCCTTGAAGGAACAAGAATAGCTCTGTACTCTCTGACCTTCAGTCGAGGTGGAACAACTTCATCTCTGTGGGCTCCCACATGAGATTCCTTTTATACAGCAAGATTTTAAATCAGAGTGTTAAAATTAGAACTGGGTCTAAGGCCTGAGCATGTATGATCTTCAAATATGGCGTATCCCTTTCTCAGATGTAAACCTGACTCTTGGGGACTCTTACAAACTAGACAACAAACTTCTGTTGACATAGACGTATCTTGAGTCCCCATGAAACCTTTCTGAGACAGGAACCATGGTGTGTTCTCATGTGAGCTTCTTAGCCACCCTTTGAACTGTAACTTCAGCATCCTCCTGTATCATACATGCGCTTGTGGTAAATATGGTAAAGAATGGCTTTCTCTTGAGAAGTCTCCCCCTCCCACACTCGGGTGTGTCTAATTGCCCCCCCCCCGAACCGGGTACCTTTCTTTCTCTTAACCCTTGTGCGTAAGTCTATGTGAAAGTCACTCCTTCATGATCTCCAACTCCGCTTCACAGTGAGTTGTCCTGAAATTCTTTTCTGCGGTGGAGTTCTGGGTCTTGATGTCATCCTTATAGAGGTCTCTAGAAAACATGAGCTTCTGCAACCACTGTGTTTTTCTGGCTCCCACCCCACTGCTTCTGCCAGGAAATTGTGTCTTCCCAAACCAGTTTCAGTTTCAACAGTCTGCTAGCCTCCCAGGAATCACTGAAACCAATTATACTTACTTCTGTGTTTATTACCATCAAAGAACACGCAGAAGAAAAGCATGGACCAGAACCAGGGAAGAGCATTCCAGAAGTAAAGCCTCAGTGTGGTGGTGGTGAAAAGGGATGGGGGGGGGGGGAGAGCTTTGTTCTCTTGGCTTGGAACCCTGCTAATGTAGGAAATGTACCAGAGGATCATCAAACAGGTGTACTGGGCTTTCATGATGTGGGCATCTGTGGTTGAATCCTTGCCTCGTGTTTGAGCACCAGCTCCAGCCCTTCTTCTTCCTTCTCCTTGCTGAAAGTGGAGACAGCTCCAAGCCAAAACTAATTAGCATGACCAGCCCCACACCGAGTTACTCGTTAGCATTAGCATGAACTATTTTAAGATGAATCCTGGAGTCACCGTATTAGCACGACTGTCAGGTGGGTCTCAGGTCATCAACACCCGAATCGGACCGTCTCTCCTGGGAACCACACAGGTTGTGCATTTTCTTTGAGTTCACCTGGCACAACTCTGTAACCAGGCAGTTATAGCCCTCTCCTTTGTTAAAAGAATCAACACCCCAGCTGGGCCCAGGAGGCAACTGAAAGCTTGTGGGAGCTTGGGGGGGGGGGGGGGTCTCTGCAGTCACTCTGTGTCTGTTAGGCTGAAAACACAGGCGACCTTTTCTCCTGAACTGCTCTGAGCTCTAGGAAGGGCAGATCCTCACAGCTTCTGTGACACAGGAGGACAAGCTGCATCCTCGGTGCTGAACAGAAGGAAACTGTAACAAACTGCTGGACCAGCTTTCAGGACCAGAACTGAGACACAGTGTGGTCAGTCGTGGGCTGCAGCACACTTTGACCCAAATTGTTAAGTCATACACCCCGCTTTACCTCTGTTTAAACCTAAACCCATGCCGATGTCCTCCAAAGCCATACTGGGGCCAGTAGACCCTGGCATTTGTTCCACTTCCCAATGTGACTACAGTGCTAAAACCCCCTGCTTTTACCACTATCAGTTTTTTTTTTTTTTTTTTTTTTTTTTTTTTTTACCAGCACATTAGCATGGTGGCTAAACCTAGCTTGCTGAGGCTACCAGAACCCAGGCTTTTGTGATAAACCTCACTAACAATACCTGTCAAGCACCCGTCTTCATTACTTAAATGAAGGACAAACGACATATCTCCCCTAACAGAGATACAGTAAAACTCCTTGTTAAGCACTGATATAACCAAGATGGCATGATTTCTCTTAGGAGTGAAGTAAGCTCTCGGAGTCATGTGTTACTTTTGAAAAAAAATAAATAAGAGGGTTGGTGAGATGGCTCAGTGGATAAAGGTGCTTGCCCCTAAGCCTGCCAACCTGAGTTTGATCTCTAGGATGCACAGAGAGGAAGGAGAGAACCAGCTCCAGCAAATTCACACACACACACACACACACACACACACACACACACACACACACCCATGCATACCCACGCACATGCATAAGCACACATACTCACATTCACATACATACACACACTCACATGCATATGCACACATCCATGTATACACACACATGCACACTTATACACACATACATACACACACTCAAAGTTATAAAAAATAAGAGAAATTTACCATATTATCATAAATTTACTATATTATATAATAATACATTTTTAAAAGTTTTTGATATGATTTTTTTTAGCCAAAATACAGCTCCATAACTGAAGACAGATGAGCAAGAGGAAAGAAAGTGGAAGTATATAAATGTGTGTATTCTGCACCCACACGAGAGACAGACAAAGCATGAGATGGTGGCCCTGGTGGCTTTTAGTGACACTGCCAGAAACAGTTTTCATGAATAACAGTAACTTTGGAGAGCAAAGACGATGGAAAAAGACCCATCTGCAAAGATGGCAGTTCATTTAAAGGCAAATATAGGCAGATAAACGCTACTTAAGCATCACCGCGAGGCCTATCAAGGTTAGATGCTGTCCACAGTAGCTAACCTTCGCCCTCCGTGGTCCTGATGCTGGGAACTGTGTGGCGGCACGACATGCGATACCTTTGCGGATCTGTGTCTCACCTTCATCCGAGCTGGTCACAGTGCACCTGCTCTAATTCCTTTGGGGTGGTCTGTCGTGGTCTCTCTCGGGAAGTACTGTTTGTGACCTAGGCAGTTATAGGCGGCACTGAACACAAATGGACCACAAGTTTCTCTTGGAGGAGGAATTTTCTTCAGGAGACATTTGTCACGAGAGAGGCTGGGTGGAATCGGGTGAGGTCTCCTTAAGTTAGTGTAAGTTCTGCTATGTCTTTACAAAAGCACTTACATTTAAGTAAGATAGAAGTTAGTTAAATATGCATTATGATGGAGAAACTGAGACTCTTAGTGTGTGTATGTTGTGTGTAACCTGTCTGCATTATGAAGAGCAAGCTGAGACTCTAAAAGTGTGTGTGTGTGTGTGTGTGTGTGTGTGTGTGTGTGTGCATTTGCTCACACACATGCAGTGGGGAAGTAGGAGGAAGAAGAAAACCTTAGGATGGAGAGGGGAGCAATTTCAAACACACCCCAACCTCTGCATTTGGCCTTGGAACAAAGCTGTGATATTAAAGTTAATTATTGATGCTTGTTAAATCTCTAGCTCAAAGCAGACAGTAGGAGCATGTGAGTCTTCTCTGCTTTGTCTTCTGCCCTCCCCTCACATTTTTCTGACTCAGGTACCGTCAAAATGAACCCAAAGATGACTCAAAACTCAAGGCTCATTTTAAAGCCCTGAATCTCAGACGAAGGAGAAGGGATGAATGCCCTTTGAGATGATGTATTGCTTGGAAATATTCTGGCTGTAATGTAATCACCACCCCAGGCAGTAAAACAGACAATTCTGAGTGGATTCCCAGACTCCAGAAGCCACGGTTTTGAAATGACTTATTGGGTTCCAATGATGTCACTCATGACCTTGCACTCTTGGCTGTAGCTAAGCATGGTGCTATACTTTTATTAATTCTGTCACTTTGCAGTAAAGAACTGACTTCTTTCCTTTATGTTCTGGAAACCCAGATTCTAGCCGGGTGTCATGAAATATCCCTTAGCCGGTGTTGCCAGTCACACATACCTCCCACTGTTCCACTGACAGTTTAGTCATTAGACCCATGCTAAAAAATCTTTAATATTTCATTTATAAGACATTGACCTTAGGAATGGACACTCTCAGCAGCACAAAAATTTTCTCAGCAAATAATAAAGAAAAACTATTTGGTTACAAAATACTTTATCAACTCCCCCAAGTTGTAACTACTTGATATGTCCTTTAGATAACTCTATCAAAGCCATTACCACATACAATGTGCCTTGTGCAGTATGAGAGAGAAAGTTCTAGCAAACAAATTTGTATCAAAAACTGCAAAGGTGCTTCTAAGGGAAATGTCTTCCCTGAGTTTATTTTGTCAATATCTGTCTGCTTTTTCTCAGAAAGCCAACAAGCAAAGGGAAATTCTCCTGGGTATTGCCACATGTTTGTGGGTAAAGGCACAGACAAAGGCTGAGGGAGAAGTAGGTTTTCTTAACTATGGCTTTGGAAGCTACAAAATTATTGTATAAGTTTGCAATTAAAAGAAGAAAGCTGTGGCCCACGAATGCTTCAGAGTTCAGTTCATCTTCATTTAAATTATCATGAAATAAAAGAAGAATTTCACTTCAATATGATTCTGCCTGTGTAGCCTCCATTAGACCCACATGAAACTTTGGAAGGTGGATGGAGCAGTTTTCATCCTTGGCTGCTGAACAGAATCAAGACATGGTCCAAGGACCACCATTAGCCCAGCATAAAAGACAATGGGCACAGAGCACCGTACCCTTTCTATAACAATAGGAAACAAATTCATATCAAATATTCAAAACTCCAAAGTTTTAAAAGCGGTGTCCAAATCTATATAAATAAAAAAGAAAAGAAGAAGTCATTTGTGAGATAATCACAAAATCGAAGGTCCCACGGACGCTCCCGCTCTCCTTGGGGTTTTCTGCCTGCTCACTGACAAGAGCAACCAGAGACTCGCGAATTCTGCTACCAGGCAAGATAAAATTTTTGTCACGTTCAGTGTGTCTAGATGCTCATCAGACCGTGCTAGCTCTGTTCTTGGGTGTTTCTGCTGTAGTGATGTTTCGCCTGCTATTATTTTCAAAGAACACACATTCTGTAACCAGGGGCTCTTTTGACCACCGGCTGCCAGAGCCAATTATAATTTAAATAGCCCAAGCAAAGAAAATTTAAATCTGAACCAGCAACTAGCTGTCACCAGCATATAAGTGCAACAAAGTCATCTGGGGACCCAAGGAAGCACATTGACATTCAGGCTCAGCCACTCTGAATGAAGACAGGCTGAATTTAAAATAGCAGGGCTTGGTGTTTGGTTTTTTTTTTTTGTTTGTTTTTTTTTTTGTCCAATAAATATGCTTCTTTAAAAAAAATAATTTGGAAGGAATCAATGAAATAGAATTATCCTGAACACGAGGCACACTTGAGTGAGATTGAGAACAGAGATTGAACAATAGAGGTTTAACTGTGAAATATTCAAAGAATGGATGATTTTAACTTCCAGTGGCTGGATCTTTAAAAGGAAACGATACATTTTGTTTCTCAATAACAAACAGGAAGCTTTAGAGGTCTGGGCAGGAAAGTCCCGCTCATCATTCAGCGGGATGATGAGCTTGCATTTGTCCTATGACTCTCATCTGTCTCCTTTGTAGCAGAAACATTTGCTCTGCAGAAACTGATTCGATGACGGAGAACACCCGGGACTCTATAGACACAGAACACCCAGAAGAAAGAACACCTGGTGTCAGGAGGGGGGAGGATCCTTAGAAGTAGGGTTCCCAGCAGGCTTTTCAGCATTTCCTGGGAGGTTGTCAGTAGGTTTAATTAAGAAGGAAGGACTTCTGAGAAGAGAGGGCTGTTACCTGGGATTCACCGCTCTTTAGTCTCATGGGTAGGAGAATCTAAAACCATGTGCAGCAGGAAGCTTGGGAGGGTTATCTTATTAGAGTTGGGTAGGAAAACAGCAACCGGGCAGGCAAATCTTAAGAGCTGCTGGGAAAGAAGGCTGATGAAGCTAGCCATGCCCTTGAAGTACGGCTCAAGAAAGCAGGCAAGTTCAGTAATGGAGGTCACCAAGCAGCTGCCTTAGGAGGATAAGGGAAGGGGCAGGGCTGCTGAGAACTGGAAGAATCTGGTGTCATGCATGGGCAAGCATGCTTAGAATTTGGGCTTGGATAGGAAGAAGAGCCAGAAAGGGGGAAGGAGGAAAGTTACACAGGCTTACTAGGGAGCTCTAAGAGCTACCGCCTTCAGAGAGGGGTTCCTGCAGGATATGCACATTCTCTCATTAAGAGGGTAATTATTCCTCTCATTTTCTTATAGTGACTTCCAATGAATTGGCTTTCCAGGGGATTGACAGACCCTGTGGAATTAACTCTTAGGGGAGCTGCCATCATATGTAATCTCTGGAGAGGTTAAGACTGTCATGTCTCTAGCAGCGTTGTCTGTCATAGCCAGAACCTGGAAACAACCTAAATTCCCCTCAACCGAAGAATGGATAAGGAAAATGTGGTACATTTACACAATGGAGTCCTACTCAGCAGTAAAAATTAATGACAGCTTGAAATTTTTCAGGCAAATGGATGGGAACATATCACATTAAGTGAGGTAACCCAGAAAGACAAGTATAGTATGTACTCACTCATAAGTGGCTTTTAGACATAAAGCAAAAAAAAAAAAAAACAGTCTACAACTTCACAATCCCAGAGAACCTAGACAACAAAGAGGACCCTAAAAGAGACATACATGGATCTAATCTACATGGGAAGTAGAAAAAGATAAGTTCTCCTGAGTAAATTGGGAGCAGGCGGATGATGGGAGAGGGTAGAAGTAGAGGGAAGAAGGGCAGGGAGTGGAGAAAAATATATAGTTAAAAAAAGAAACAATTAAAAAAAGAAAGAATGTCATGTCTCCTTATAGGCCAAGGGTAGACTACTTATTTTGAACCCAGCAGCACATTTAACAGACCACAGTGAAGCTCTGGTATTTTTATCACTTACTTCTCATATGGTATTTTAAATCTTAAGGAAGATCAAAGTTTTTATATTGAAAGAGTCTACTTGATACCCGTCTAGCTTCCCCATGAGATGAAATCCTGGGACGTGCTATGTGTGTGTGGAGAAGGATGACGTAGCTAGGAGCTGTAGGAGATACTGATGGTGACTGATTGGGCTAAAGACAGGTAGAGATGGCTTGTTTTGGACTGAATGTGAGTGACCATGACCCAGAAGAATGGATTGCTATTTGCTCCAAACGACTTGTTCCACCATGGAAGAGGTTACGTGGATTTTACAGTCACAGAGTAAAATTCAGTCCTAAACCAAGTCATTTGTCAAACACATTGCTGGGACAGCAGGGAGCTCGGTTGAAGCAAAGAGGAGGGGATAATGTTTTTATACCAGGAGCTTCCTAGTGACATTCCTAGCTGCTGGGTTGCTGGGAGCAAGGAACCTGCTACTTCAGTTTATTTCCAAAGTTTTAAATGTTAGAATTAATAAGTTTTGTTTATTTGTTTGTTTGTTTTTCATGAATATATGTCTGTGCATCATGTGTGTGCCTTGTGCTCTCGGAGGTGAGGAGAGGGCACTGGATGCCTGGAACTGGAGTTATGCATGATCGTGAGCTGATACATGGGTGCTGGAAATCGAATCAGGTCCTCTGCAAGAACCAGGGCTCCTAACCGCTGAGCCATCTCTCCGCTCCATTATTTTTATTCATTTTTAGTATATGTATTGTTTAGTCTATGTATGGCTGCGCACAGGTATGTTTGCCTGTGTGCGGGCTCACCTGTATGAGCGCATGCAGATGTGTGTACAGGTATGTATGGAGATCTGAGGTTGATATTGTATATTTTCCTGGACTACTCTGCACCTTACACACTGAAGGAGTTTCCTATGGAAATGCCAACTCTGGCTAATGAGTCTGGCCAGCCTGTTGGTTCTGGGAATTCCTTATTTCTGCCTCCCTGGTGCCGGGGTCGTATCGTGCAAGTATTTCACCAGCTAAGCCATATCCCCAGTCTGTGTCTCTTAAAATCAGCCTCCCATCAAATTGGAGGATGTCGACAGAGGGTGGCCATGTTTCTAGCCACTGCGAGAAATGGCATCTACCCCAACTCCTGACAATTTTTCTCTCCCAAAATGGTAAGAGAGGAGTGTTTCCTTTGCACATCCTGTTGGCTTTCTGGCCTGAGCTCCTCTCAGAACCACCAGCTCTATTTCTCCATCCTGAATCCCAACTTTTCCAACTTCCTCCTACAAAGCAGTTTCCAAGGCCTAAGACCCAGGGGGGGGGGGGGTATATGGAGTCATGGTGGCTGCTTTCCTGCCATTTTCTGTCTTGTTAGCTTTGCTGATCTGATAAATCCCTCACACAAGCAGCTCAAGGAGGTGGGTTATGCATCTTAGCTTATTATGAGACATCCATCCGAGAAGACAACCTAGACACAGGTCCCAGCTCATGGGAGTCTTTATTAGCTGGCTGGTGACTATGCTGGGGATTCAGGACCTGAGTGCAGCACCAAGCCTTTTTCATAGTGAGCGCTGAAGTACAAAGACCACATCGTGGATTGACACCCCTCAGTTAGTCAGAGCAGTTAACCAGAAACAGAACTACAGAGGCCGAAAAGCGACGTTAGTACATTTAGGAACCTTTCCAGAACTATGGACTTGGATGGCTCAGCCTTCGTTCTCATTTCGGCAGGTGACACTGCCTACATGCTGGGTTCCCAGGTCTGAAAGTCACTTCCATCGTGTTACCAGTTGTACTAGGGTCTGTTACAAGTTCTTATGTTCAGAGGCTTCAGTCCACAGCCCCGGGCTCTATTGATTCAGGACTTACCTGTGGTGAAATAGCGACATATTTGACACCAGAAGAATGTGGCACAGATGACTTACCCCACAGCAGACAGAGGGCAGGGGACAGGATCAACGGGAACTAGGGATAATTTTTAAAAGCCTGTTCCCCAGGACCTGCTTCCCGCAACACCTAAGGTGGCGGCTCTCCACCTTCCTAACCCTGAGAGTCTTTGACACAGTTACTCATGTTATGTGACCCCCCAGCCATCAAATTATTTTTATTGCTTCATAACTGTGACTTTGCTACTCTTACAAATGGTGATGTAAATATCGGTGTTTTCCGATGGTCTGAGGTGACCCCAATGAAAGAGGTCAACCTCCAAAGGGATTTTGACCCACAGGTTGAGAAACATTGTTCTAAAGTATTCAGAGCTTTTCTTTTTTCTTTTCTTTTCTTTCTTTCTTTCTCTCTCTCTCTCTCTCTCTCTCTCTTTCTCTTTCTTTCTTTTTCAAGACAGGGTTTCTCTGTGTAGCTTTGGAGTCTGTCCTAGAACTACCTCTTTGTAGATCAGGCTGGCCTCAGACTCACAGAAATCCACCTGCCTCTGCCTCCTGAGTGCTGGGATTAACGGCGTGCACCACTACTGCCCAACTTCAGAGCCTTTCAAACTAGCGCCAGCTGCGACCAAGCATTCAGCCCACAAGCCTGTGGAAGATACTTCATACCCAAACTGTAAGAGGAGACTCACAGTAAAAACTGGGGTGGGGGAAGGAGTGATAGCTCCTGGATCAAGTGCTTTTTGACTCTTGCAGAGGACCAGAGCTGAGTTTCCGGCACTGCTATCAGACACTCATAACTTAAAATTACAGCTCCATGGGATTCACTGCCCTCTTCTGGCCTTGGTGAGCAACACAATCTCTCTCTCTCTCTCTCTCTCTCTCACACACACACACACACACACACACACATACACACACATACACACACATATACACACACAAACATGAGAAGATAAAATATTTTTTTTCTAAAAAACCGGTAAAGCTTAAGTAAATATCCTATTATAATGTGATATATCATATATTGTATATAATGTGATATACAATGCACCATAATATTATAATTACAGATTCCAAAGCATTTTAAAAATTGCCTTCAGTGGGATAAGAAGACACAGATACTGATTTATTTTTTTAAGCGTCTCTCATGACGATACATTCCTTTGTAAAGCTGTTTATTGTGACCTCTTGACATTTCAGCATGAACTTCCGGGTTTAGCCATGCCTGCATCCTGGTATTATAAACTATGATTATTCCCCAACTGCGAATAATGCTTTATTTCTTAAAAGTAAAACCAACTACAAAAC
This sequence comes from Microtus oregoni, assembly GCF_018167655.1. Lineage (NCBI taxonomy): Eukaryota > Metazoa > Chordata > Mammalia > Rodentia > Cricetidae > Microtus > Microtus oregoni. The sequence goes on along the minus strand of NW_024543069.1, from coordinate 35,311,458 downwards.
AATGGCATGTGTTTACATTCCACGTTAGACTGCAGGGAATGAGCACGCAAACGGCCGTCCTTCGTGAAGCATGGCTGTGCCCTGTTTATCTTTAAAGGGAATTTAAACTGCATTAACCGTCCTTCCTTAAATTCTAGGAATTGCTTAATTATAATTTTAGGCATTTCATATTTTTGCCAGAAGAATATTTTGTAGTGGCAGCTAGTACAGCTTTAACTAGAACTGGATATAAGTTCAGGAATGAAATGACTCCCAAGAGTGGCAGAAAAGAAATCCTAAAATTTGGGCAATGTGCAGCCTGGTTGCCCCTGGCCCTTGGTAACTTTAGAGGATGTGGGAAGTAGCTTGGCGTGGGCCCTGCACATTCCTTAAGCTGCTCCTTGGTTGAATTCCTGCACTTGTGAATCTCAATCTTTGCAGATCCATGCTCACAGATGGAAAGTCCACTCCTCTGCAAAATAACTGATTTACTTCATTCTTCTCCTGGGCCTTGTGAGGAATGAGATGGTGGTGGTTGGGCAGAGGTAAGATCCAGGCCACTAAAGTCCCAATGTCCCCTCCTTTCTATGCACGTGGGAGAGACTAAGGAAAGACTGGGAATCCAATCCAGAGCCCATTTACTTGCTGAGAGGAACAAAGCCTTCGGGAGATGTCTTGCCTTACAGGGGAACACAGACCTTGGCATGGTGGTGTCCTAGAAGTAATCTTGCCTGAGAAGCAATCATGAATCCTCCACTAGGTTAGAAAGTGAGCTTGCTACGCCGGGGTATAAATGGCCATGGTGGCCAAGTGAGCAAAGGCATCTTCAGATCAGAGTTCATGGAGAGAGGCCAAGAGGCCACTGGTGAAGTTGCAGCTTGTGGAGACCCCAGCGTATTAGGGACACCAGGATGGTGGAACCTAGGAATGGAGAAGTCTTAGAGACAGGCCAACTCAATCACCAACGAATGGCCTCTGTGGTCAAGGAAGCGAGACTGCACCTACTCACGCCATGTTTGAATTCTTGATGGAGGGGTTCATGAGAAAAATGAATGTTGTTTTAGGTGCTCAGTGACAGAGCTGTTTGTTAGTCATTAGAAGATTAAAAACCACAGACACAGTCCTGATGTGTCTGGCTTGGTGCTATTTTTAAATGTATATATATTCTTACAGAATGTGTGTGTGTGTGGTGCTTTGGTTTAAATACATGTTTTAATGTACACCTCAATTTGTTTTCAAGTAGACACATGCTCTGGCATCTGCCCATGTCATCGGATACACACACAGCTGCCCAGGCTTTTCTTTTATTGTGCACACTCACGTTTTCACCGACACATTTTGTCTGTTTGTTTCCAGGTTGCCTCCAACTCCCAGATGCTACGTGTAACACTCAGAACAATATCCTCAGAATTCCTGCTGCCGAGTTGTGTGAGGATGTCTCTCTTTGGAAGAGTGGAACAGCTGCAGCGTGGCTTATGTCTTCTTCACTCTGAAACGTGTCCTCTTGCTCATTGTCGGCAAAGTAGCCAAAATGAAGTCTGTTCTTAACCCGTGTTTTTCTGACGGCAGTTACATTTTGTGCTTCCTTAATTGCAAACTACTCGCTTGTTAATTGTTGCTACTTTTAAAGACTGATGCCCTGTTCTTGCAGTTTTTCCTTTAAGTAGTTGTTCATGTATAGTGGAATATTTGAAATGTTACAAAAATCTATTCTTTTATTGGCTTGTTCATATTTACTATGGTTTGCATCTGTGAATAGACATTCTTATTTTTATTTATTGTTTCTTATATGTGTGTGTCTATGTCTGTGTATCCCATATTTGTCCAGAGGGCTCATTGTACATGAGAGTTTGAACACATTTCGAACTCAGTTTTTCCTATGGCATGCTTTATAAGCTCCAGTATCTGTCTTCTAGAAATCCAACTTTCCCTCCACCACATACAGAAGAGACTTAGTCTTTCTTCATTGTGTGTTCTCGGCTGTGATTGCAAGGGGTTCCTCCCATATTCTTCATCTTCATGATTAGATTATATGTATTTATAACATCGGCCATACTGATCATAACTGCTTTGTATAAAGCTTTTAACCCTTGAGTGTGACGCCTTCTGCTCCACCCTTTTGTCTTCTGGGGAACATTCCTTAGATTATTTGAGGTCTTTTGCATTTTAATTTAAATTTTATGCCTTTTAAAGTTATATCTATGAAAAATGGGATTAAAGTTGTGATAGGGCCATCTTATTTCAGGTAGTACAGATTTTTTTAACAATATCGAACTTACAAGCCACAAGATGGATTTTTGTTTCTTATATAAATGCTATATGTTCTTGTTTCTTTGTGTTATGATAATCACAGAATGGATTTTTTTTCTTGATTCCTCCTCCTCCTTCATTCCCCATTGCTGCTTGTTGTACATTGTTTTGTTTCCTCAATTTTTCCTTGCTTTAAAAAAAAAAAAAGCTTTAGTGAGTTGTATTGGAGTCTCCGTGTCTTATAAACATGAGATCATGCCATCAATGAAGAACGATAATTTAACTTTTCTCTTTCATACAGAACATTGTGGGTTTTTTTTTTCTTCTCTTACTTGATTGCTCTGGCTAGCATGCATGTAATCTGTTAACTGGAATTGATGAGAAAGGACAGTTGCCATTCTGTAGATCTTAAAGTTTCCCTTCTCCCAAATATGATGACCTAACAGACCCCTCTGGTATTATTCACTGTCTCAAAAGCTCATTCCTAGGTATGAACTTCCTCCTGGCTCCCATGAAGCTGAAGAGACCAGGAAGTGGGCCCAGATACTGGTGCTGTGCTTCCTCCGGCGAAGCTCTACCTTTGAGAGGTTCCAGAATTGCCCAGATAGCACTGACAACTGGGGCCCAAGCCCTCAAACACGAGCCTATGGATGATGTTTCTCTTACAAACCATAAGGATGGTTTTTTAGATGACCTTTTCTTTAAGCTAAGAGCATAGTGAGCTCAATTCACTTTGCCAGTTTAGAAAACAAAGCAGCTGAGCTTCGTGGATGAAGGCACATATGAGGAATCTGAGCTGCTCATAACCAGACAAATCAATAGAAAACTTCTCCCACTGAGGAGAGCTCAAGATCTCATGGCTTCTTTGATGAAATCTATCAAAATTTAATTAATTAAAATCTTCCCTTCACATGCTTTCAAAAAAGTTTACAAGGAAGAAGAAGAAGAAAAGAAAGAGGTCATACGTTCCCATGCCATTAGTTTGAAGAAGCACATACAGTATTAGTCACAAAATGAGTAGCTTACTGTATTCTAAATTACACTGAAATAGCCTAGATGCATCGTGGAACTTTAGTGAGAGAGATATCTTATACCCAATACAATAGCCTTTTACCTTTTATCGGTATTTACACGGTGGACAATCCCCCTGCCCTTTCAGTGCATATTCAAAAACCACACTTAAGGTAGTAGTGATAAGAGATTCAGTGTGAATTATTCTCCTTAATAAATTAGTTGATCAAAATTCCTCAGTACAGAATCATTTCTGCTCTTAATATGAATGCTGAGAGAATTAATTGCTGAGCAATATGTTAGTGTTTAGGGAAATATTTGTATTTATCTTTTCACAAAACATAGAAAAGTCGCCCTCCTTGCCCTTGAGAATCTGTAAATTCCAGCAGAGGTGTGTTTCCTAATGCTTATCCGCATATTTTCCCAGAGAATTTAGAGACTGCTAATCCAATGTGTATTTTCTATTTATGTATGCACAAAATCACGAAAGTTATTCTCTGGTGATGCTAACTAATAACTCTACAGACCTCAGTGTGATCTTGAGCTGTGAGAACAAGGAGCCTGATAAGATACAATTGCTGGATTTTCATCATTTGCGGACCACAGGAGATCTAGTCTGAATCCCTGTCTTTTAGCTAAAATGGGGACTTACGTGAAAGCTTGTGGTCTGGACATTAAATCAGTTAAGGTCGTAATGGGAACTTCAACTTGCCAATTGATCCTATAAGGTTTAATATCAGGTTGTACTTAAGGACCCAATAAAAAATCCTTTTCAGAAAAAACACTACAGTGTACTGTTAGTGTGGAAAAGATCCCAGTCACTCGTGGAATCTTCCACCTGGCTTGAGATTGTACTTCCCAGTCAGGGTGTTCAATCACTGTGCACTTTGAGGAAGGCGGGATCTCCTTTCACCACAGTATGGAGGTGAGTAGAATAATTCTCCCTTAAATGAGATATTTTCCCTTCCCAGAATCCCCAGCCCTAGGGCAGCAGAAGCTTAGGGCTGCAGCCACGAAGGTCACATCTGCTCAACATTCCGAATGGTTCAGAAGAGTGAAGCATTTCCTTTCTTCTCTCTACTAATAAGCTTGCTTTCCCGAATGCCCTGGGCTTTCCTCTTAACCTTTGTGCTTCTTGACTCTTTCTCTAATGCTCCCCACCCCAACCAGGCCTTGTGCCTCCAGGGGGCTTAAACTGCTTGGCCTTTCTCCTGCTCTCCTCTGTCCCTTCCTCCAGGCAGCAGCTGTGATTTCACCTTTTGCCTGCTCTGGGGCTTAGGCTTTAAAACTAATAAAATCATCCTGGAGTTTCCATTTGGGTCTCTTCTCTTCTCTTCTCTTCTCTTTTCTTTTCTTCCTTTCATTTCCCCTTCCTTCCTTCCTTCCTTCCTCCCTTCCTTTCTTTTTTTGGTTTTTCGAGACAGGGTTTCTCTGTGGCTTTTGGAGCCTGTTCCGGAACTAGCTCTTGTAGACCAGGCTGTCCTTGAACTCACAGAGATCCACCTGCCTCTGCCTCCCGAGCACTGGGATTAAAAGTGTGCGCCACCACCACCTGGCTTGGGTCTATTCTTAAATTTTTTTAGTAATGAGATTGAGAACCCCGAAGCAGACTCCAGCTTCCCTTGTATCAGTATGAGTTTAGACTTTCCCTGAGTTAAATAAACTATAAACTTGTTAAGATTTAGTTACACTTTGCATGAAAATGAATGAGTTCAGGATTGTGGCCACCACTCAGTTCCTAGCAACATTCTGACAGAGCACTAAATTACAGTATCTCAGTGTTATTATTACTGGTAGGAAATATTTAAATAAAGCAAGATAAATGCGCTGTATATGAGAGTGGCTTCACTAGAACCAGTCCAGCTTGTATGTAAAGAACTTTTAAGTGTGCAAAGCCCTTGTTTCTTGATGGTGTGGTGTATGCTTTGTGAACAGATGCGGTGGCTTCCTCTGGGCTTGGAGGGAGTCTGAGCTGCAACTGGCTTTGCTTCAACGCTCTGAAAGGAATTTCTACCAAACAGGATCCAAACTGAATTGCCTTCAGAAATAAACGCAGGTAGCTGCCGTGAATCGAATGGTGGGATTTCAAAAGCCAAAAACCAGCCTGACCTGTCGGCCTGTGTGCCCAGGCTTGGTGTGAGTGCTTAAGTATGCTTCTACCTGCTTACGTACTGCGTTAACTGGAAGGCTAATAGTGTCTGAGGAAACTCCAACCAACATTCTGCTTTCGCTAAAGGGAAGGCTGTTTTGTGCCATGACTGACTCTGGCAGTCACATGTATGCTGGTATTTTATAAGAATCTCTGTTTTCACTGACTTCCTAAGCCTTCGTATAATACACATTATACTATTATTGGCCAAACATAAAAATTTGGGGGTGGGACTGGGGAGATGGTTCAGTGGGTAAGAGTGTTTACTTACTGACCAAACAGGAGAACCTGAATTCAGATCCACACCACCCACATAAACAACATCAGGGTGTGCCCATGTGTGCCTATAACCCCAGAGCTGTGGTGAGCAGGCACAGGTTAATCACTGGGCTTTCTGGCCACCAGCCTAGATCTAGATATCCTGTCTCAAAAAAGTAAGGTAGGGAAGGATCGAGCATTCTTCCTTCTCTCTCTCTCTCTCTCTCTCTCTCTCTCTCTCTCTCTCTCACACACACACACACACACACACACACACACACACACGTACGCATTCACCATTTTAAAACTAGCAAGGGCATAGAATAAGGGCATGGCATATCGAATCAATTTCCAAGGCGTTTTAGGATACTTTTGTATCAAGCTGAACAGAGGAAAAATAATCACATAAAAACGGCTACAGTGCACGGGCGATTAGAAACTGTATTGTCTTTTCTTTTTCTTAGGACTGTCTTGGAGCCCAACCAGAGAGCTGTGGCTAGCCCACAGCGCTCCTCTCTCTTGACATTCAGCCACCCCAAGCTGGGCTCTCTTATCTATCAACTCTGTGTACGATTACAGACAGCTGGACCCACGCCTCTGTTGCTTAACCTCAACACAATTGTAACTGAAAAGCCAGCAGTTACAACCTCTGCAGCTGAGGCTGCTTGTGTCTGTAATTCCATTATTATCCCAACATTCTGAATAACAGAGGAAGATAGAAACACACCTACTTGCCATTCTACCATAGACTTTACATGTTGATAGCCATTGTTGATCCAGAGATCAGAATTTCACTTACCTAATACAGGGAAAGTTCCCAGTTTGACTGACTTGGACTGCTTTGCCTTGTCAATCAATAGATAACTCAGTTAGCCACCATCTCCTCTCCTCCCCTCTTTTTCTTCTTGACATACTCCTTTGAGATCAAAGCCAATGTTCACTGCTTTCTCGTTTTCTCCTCCGAGTCTTTGGATCTTAAGGTAACCAGCGACCCCTGGCTCCCTGACCTAAAAGTCACTCCTGAGGGACCTGTGGACTGTTCCAGTCCAGCTGGAGCTGCAGCACCCCGTCTGTTTGCTCTACACCCTGTGTAGGCATGAAAGAGGCACCCGCCAGATGACTTCTCCCCATCTCCATCATGGACCGATCCCCAGCTATTGCTCAGCTTCTGAAATCACACGAAAGATGTGATCCTTCTCTAGAGCCTTCAGCTCCTGTCGCACATTCTGTCTTTAGGAGCTGGGACTTTCAAACTCCCACAGTTCCCCAAGAGGGTCACCTGCAGTGACAGAGGCACGTGGGCTCTGGGGCACAGAATTCCATCCATTGAAGACATGACATTTAGAAGCCACTGCAGGCTGTAAAGTGGTCCCCATCCTCCCTGGTCCTTACTCCATAGTGATGCATGCCTGTGTTTTTACCTACGAAGAAGCGTCCGGGTGAAACAGTGCGTGGCAACCAATGACTGTCTCTTGGCTGTTATGGCTCATGTTCTCTTTGTGTTATGTAACGGCGGCCGTCTCTTTTACAATGTACTTCAAATTATTTCTCTTAGCTGAGTCCTTCTCTGGGCTTTAAAAGGAAACTCCGCTCCCCTTTAAGTTCCCATCATGTCATCTCTCACAGGATGCTCTTGTTCTCCCATCTCAAGGCCATGGCACCAGGCTCTGTCCTAACAGAGCTCATCTGAAGGGAGATTTGGTCAGTTATTATTATAGTATTAAAAAACATATGCAGAAAAAAAGAAACATATGCCACATTATCAATTCAGAGGTTTTCACTCAGAAAGGCCAGATGTGTAAGACGACACGCGGCTTTACGTTTACGTTTGTGATTCCAACGTCAGCTGTAAAGAAGTCGTATTTCAAAACAGCACCTTATCGGGTTGCTTGTTTTGAGCTCCCAGGAGGCCAGGCTTGCTGCTGCTGTCAGTGTTTCTGAGAATCTTGACATTGCAGTCCCAGCACCCAACCATTTAGGGGCAAGTGTTTGGAGTACAGGGCAGTGTGGGAGAGTGTAATTCAGACTTCTGAAAGCCTGCTAAACTGGTTTAACCCGATTCCAACTCTTATGGGGATTTCAAGGGAAACCCCAGTGTCAGCCCTGAGCAAAATATGAGGACTGGAGTCTGAAGCCTTCAGAAACAGGCAACATTGTAATTATGATGATGAGTGAAATTCTAAATGGTCCAAGGCTCATCTTGTGTAAACATGTTCCAACCTGAGCCGATGGGAGCCATTTCTGTCTTACACAGCCTGAAAGCCTTGCCACGCCCAGTTTCTGGTGTCTTATTTATTCCTGCCATTTGCAAAATTTGGCAAGAGGCTTGCAAGCAATTCCCAGGAGCACAATGTGGGGACCCAGCAAAACTCTTGTGGGAAAGAAAAAAAAAAAAAGGAAGTTTAAATACTTAATTTTAGCAAGAAGCTGGAATTTTAAAAAGTATTTAATCAGCCGGGTGGTGGTGGCGCACGCCTTTAATCCCAGCACTCAGGAGGCAGAGGCAGGCGGATCTCTGTGAGTTCGAGGCCAGCCTGGTCTACAAGAGCTAGTTCCAGGACAGGCTCCAAAACCACAGAGAAACCCTGTCTCGAAAAACAAACAAACAAAAAACAAAACAAAACAAAAAAAAACAAACAAAAAGTATTTAATCAAGGAAAAAACTTAGTAGACTTTAGTAGACTTTATGTATTTCTTTTCTCCTTGGTTAGAGTCTGATAGCTGTCAGCTGGACATCAACATACGACACCAGCAGTCAGCCTGCATCCGCCACGCCAGCCCGTCTGTTCAGACTGCAGGTCTTCCACCCTCCAACCGCTATCACCTCCCCGCAAAAGACTAACTCCTCCTCATCCCTCAAGATTTATCTGGAAAGTTCTTTGGGCAGGTGACGACTTTTCCAAACATACTTTGTTGTCTTTCACATTATTGTTTCCATAACATAGTTCATACCTCTTTGGTAATGTGCACCCTGTGATGTTGTAATACATCCATTTATTTTTAAACAACCTTTCTTTGTCATTGGACAGAAGAGATATCAAAGATAAACTCACACCTTCTCTTCTTTTCCCATAATATCTTCCACACAGTAAACATAGAAATTGGTGAATGAGCATAAATCCTTGATTTTTTTTTTCTTTTTGTGAGTGAGAGAGAACTTAGTGTGTGTGTGTGTAGGTGTGTAGGTTTGTGTGTGTGCGCACGCACACATGTGTACGTAGAAGACAGAAAGGTCGCGGATGCCATCTCTCACTGGCCTGGAGCTCACCAGGTAGGCTTGTTCACCAGCGACCTACCTGTCTCTGTCTCCCCAGACTTGAGATTACAAGTTGGCCCTATCACACCTGGCATAAATACTAAGGACAGAGCTGGGAGGAGCCTCAAGCTTGCCTGGAACCTCTCCCTACCCCCAAACATCTGTCATTGGAAGTGTCCATCACCTGCAGGGGAGTGGCTATATGTGACATTAGTCCCTGTAGCACTTGTCTCTCCTGCATCTTAGGGCTAGAACAAGAGGAACAGAAAAGTGAGTGTGGCAGATGGGACTTCATCAAGTTTGAACGTGGTTGTGAGACTGGCTTTGTGGTGGGGACAGTCTGAGAGCGCATAGTCATCAAAACAAGGAAACTCGACAGAAGAAAGGTCTTGGGCGGAATCAAGTCTCGGGCATTTCTTACCGCAGGGAATTTCACAAGCATCTGTGTACTGTTTGCCGCGCAGTTTGCCTTGGGAGGTTGTGAAGATGGAGACACTCTGGTAACTGACTTGGGGTCTTGTGTAGCTTTCCTGCAAAAGCTTGACTGTTCCGTGCATTGCTGCACACCTCAGAACCGGCTCACTCTCAAGAGCACCAACCAGGCGGCTCAATTCCACTCCAAGGGCAGAAACCCTGGCCGTTTAAAATCTGCTAAATGAATTTGAAAGGTCCCAGGTTGTGTCCTTATTTTTGTTCTTAATAATGATACGCTATTTCTGCCATGGATATCTTGAAAGGGTCACTGATTTGTATCATAAAAATATCACAGAATCCATGCCATGATGTATTTGTTGATCTCTGTTTACCCTTTTCTTTGGTTCCTAGCTGCTCCATAAACCTACACATCACCTGTTGGCTAGACCTCTCTCTGCCAGACCACAGACCTTCTGTGGAGGCAGGGGAATCAGGATCCTGCTTAGAATGTGCTATAGTTTATTATTTAGTAAAGCTGGTGTTTCTACAAGAAAAATCTTAATGTCAAATGTGAGGGTAATAACATTTCTTTGCTCCTTCGGGGTATTTTCAACTGAGACTCATGGTAGAATTCAGGTCAGTGGTTTTAGGATGTGAAACCTGGAATTGAGGAGACAGCTAAGTTAGTCAAGTGCTCCAATTGCAGCACAAGGTCCTGACTTGAATCCCCAGGGCCCACTCGAAAATGTCTGGTGTGATGAGGGGTGCACATAATCCCACGCTGGGTAGGTGGAAACAGAAGACTGCCACAGGCACCCCCCTGGACTTGAGAGCCAGCAAACCTAGCTTACCTAACAAGTTCCAGATCAATGAGATACCCTATTTCAGAACAGGGAATGGATGGGGCCTGAGGAAGGCTGACTTCTGGCCTCCACTCATGTATGGCTTCACAGATATGCACAGATATACACACAAAGAAGATAAAACGTAAAAGCATTTTAGGAGTTCGAGCTGCAAGCATGATTTCAGTTTCAATGGGGACAGGACATACAGTGTAATGTCCCCCTGTGTCCGTGGTTCTCAACCTTCCTAACACTGTGACACTTTAATGTAGTTCCTCATGTTGTGGTGAGCCTCAATCATAAATTTGCTTTTATTGTTACTTCATAACTGTAATTTTGCTGCTGTTATGAATCATAATATAAATATCTGTGTTTCCTACTGGTCTAAGACAACCTCTATGAAAGGGTCATTCAACCCCTGAAAGGTGTCTCAGTCCACAGTTGGAGAATCATTGCCCTACATAGGATCAGCAATGTCATGGGCATTTCCTTTTCCAATAAAAGATGAAGCCTATGAGATATGTATTGAATCCACAAATAGTGATAGAACATGGAGCACAGCTACACCTGCCAGAAAACCAAGTACTGCTAACAGACCTTCTCGTTTCTTTCTGTTCCTCCAGAACTATCCCTCAGTCTCCTTTCTAGCAGAACAACTGTGACAGCCTTCCTTGCCCCTGCCCCTCCCCCCACCACACCCTACTCCCATATCCTATGGATCCCATAGATCTTCTTCCCCTTCCTTCCATCCTCCTACCACTTGTCTCTTTGTCTCAGATCCTAACTCTAGCAGGCATCCCCTGTTAACCCAAAGGCTGCTCCTCCCAGAGCAACAAGTAAGCTAAAGACATCCTGACACCTCTCCCGCTGCTCCTGAGATCCAATTCCCCCAATGTCATCCCCAGCTCTGTAGCAAGAAAGATGTTGTGGTCTCCCTTTCCTCTCTGACCCCATCTCCAATAGATCACAAAGACCTTCTCCTCCAACCTTCCTTCCCACAACTTTTCCAAATATCCCATAACACATCAGGTGAGCAGGCCAGGGACAACCATAATACTATTCAGAAGTCTAGGGAAGAGGCAGAAACCAAGGAACGAAACACCCACCCCCAAAAGACAAATGCAGAAATCAGCATCTAGACTTATAACCATCCCAAACCCAGATGCCTAGACACCAGCATAAGAATACAGCCAATAGTAGCCAGAGAAATATGTCTCCACTAAAACCAATCTATACTACTACAGCAGGCCCTGAATTGTTCCAGCATAGCTGAAACACAAGAAAAAGACCTTGAAATTACCTATGCGAAGATAATAGAGGGCTTTAAAGAGGAAATTAATAAATCCCTTAAAGAAATTCAGGATACCACAAACAAACAACTGGAGGAAACGAATGAATCCCTTAAAGAAATCCAAGAAAACACGAGCAAACAGTTGAAGAATAAAACTGTTTACAACTTGAAAATAGAAGCAATAAAGAAAACACAAACTTAAGGAAATGAAAAACTTAGGAGTTCAAGCAGGAACTACAGCATCAAGTTTCACCAACAGAATACAAGAGATGGAAGAATCTCAGCTGTTGAAGACATGATAAAAGAATGATTACATCAGACAAAGAAAATACTAAATCCAAAAACCTCCTGATGAAAATATCCAAGAAATCTGGTACTATGAAAAGATCATAACCTAAGAGGAATGGGAAGAATAATACTAAATAAGCTAGACCAGAAAGGGAAGTCCCTTGGCACATAATAATCAAAAATTAAACATGCAGAGCAAAGAAAGAAGATTAAAATCTGTAAAGGAAAAGACCAAGGAACAAATAAAGGCAGACATATTAGAATAACACCCAACTTCTCAATGTAGGCTCTAAAAGCCAAAAGGGCCTGGATGGATATGTAGTAGACTCTAAGAGACCACAGATACCAGACTGCCAAACCCAGCAAAACCTTCAATCACCATAGATGGAGAAAATAAGATATTCCATGATAAAGTCAAATTTAAACAGTATCTATCTATAAACCCAGTCCTACCAAAAGTGCTAGGAAGAAAACTCCATCCTGAAAAAGTTAATTGCACCTATGAAAACACAGTAAATAAAAAAAAAAACTCACACCAGCAAAACTAAATGAAGGAAAACACATACATAACATCACCATCACCATCAAAAATAACAGCAGGAACAGGAATCAACAATCATTGGTCATTGATAGCTCCCAATAGCCATGGTCTCAATACCCCAATAAAAAGACAGATAAACAGAATGGGTGTGAAAATAAGATCCACCTTCCTCCAAGAGACATGCCTTAACATCAAAGACAGTCATTCCCTCAGAACATAAGTTTGGGAAAAGATATCAAACAAATGCACCTATGAAGCATTTTTAATATTTAGTGTAGCTATTTTCATATTTAGGAAAATATACTTCTAATCAAAACTATTCAAAAGAGATGGGGAAAGGACATTACATACTTACCAAAGGAAAAATCCACCAACATGACATTTCAATTCTTAAAATCTATGCCCCAAACAAAAGAGCACCCATGTTTGTAAAAGAAACATTACTATGGCTTAAATCATATATTGACCCTCACACGCTGATAGTGGAAGACTTTAATACCCAACTCTTATCAACAGGCAGGTCATGCAGACAAAAACTAAACAGAGAAATGCTGGAGTTAACAGATGTTATAAACCAAATGGACCTAACAAGTGTATTTATAGAGCAAGTCATCCTAACACAGAAGACTATCCTTTTTCTTTACACCTCATGGAACTTCCTCCAAACTGTACCACAAACTTGGGCACAAAGAAAATCTCAAAAGATACAGGAAAATTGAAATAACTCTCTGAATCCTCAGACCACCAAAGACTGAAGTTGAATATCAACAACAGCAGAAAGCTTACAGACTAATAGAAATTGAATACCTCTCTACTGAATGAAAAATGAATCAAGGCAGAAATAAAGAAATTAAAGACTTTATAGAAAAGAATGGAAATGAATACACAAAATATCCAAACTTAAGGGACACAAAGAAAGTGGTGCTAAGTGATTCATAGCACTAAGTGCCTTCAGAGAGAAACCGGTCGTGGCTTACTGGGAAAGATTTAGCATGTCTGACCTGGTGTCTCCATGGCAGCTCTCTCTCTCTCTGCTTTCTTCCTCCCAGAATTCAGCTCTGTCTTCTCCATCTACCTAAGTTCTGCCCTATCAGGCCATGCAGTTTCTTTATTAATTAACCAACGAAAGCAACACACAAACAGAAGGACCTCGTACACCAGCACAGAACTTGAGAGAGTAGCCAACCAATGTCTGATTTGACTTAGGACCTTCTCCATGAGAAGCCCATACCTGATGTTACGTAGGTAACCAACAACTAGAGTCTAGATAGTCCAGATGCCTGGGGTGAAACCAAACATGACTAGTCTAAAGAAAAAATATGAATAAGTGATATTCTGTTGTACTCATAGATCAGCGTCTTGTCCAGTTATCATGAGAGAAACCACCTCATGAAGCAGATGGGAACAAATATAGAGATCCACAGCCAGACATTATGCACAGAGTCTAAATTGGAGGACTCTACCAAATTTCTCCCTTCGGAACCCACAGAATCCCATGGCAGAGGAGGGAAAAAGATTTTAAGAGTCAGGGGGGTTAGAAGACCACTAGAAGAACAAGGCTTTCTGAGGACACCAGGAGAACAAGACACATATGAATGAACTCACAGACTGAAGCAGCAAGCACTGGGCTTACATGGGTCTGCATCAGGTCCTGCACATATATTATAGGTATTAGTTTAGTATTTTGATGGGACTCTTGACTATGAGAACAAGTGAGTCTCATACTCTTTTGCCTGTCCTTCAGACTATTCCTCCTGTTGGGTCACTGATATGACATGATAGTTTTTGCTTTTCCTTATTATACTTTATTGTTTTAAGTTTGGTTGTTATCTCTTAGAAGCCTCTCTTCTCTTCTTGTCTAATGAGGGACAGAAAGAGAGTGGATCTGGAAGGGAAGAGAGATGGGGAGAAAATGGGAGGAATAGAGGAAGGGGAGCTCTAATCAGGATATATTGTATGAGAAAAGGATTTATTTTCAATAAAAAGGAGTCTAACATGGGAGTCCTGTTTCATAGATCCTGTTTATAAATGCTTTTGGATTTAAATTTTTAAATTTCACAGATCTGAGGGCACAAATATTGTGTGTGTGTGTGTTTGTGTGTGTGCATGTGTGTGTGTGTATGCGTGCATGTGTCTGTGTGTGTGTGTGTGATATCTACTAACTTCAGACCTCTAGGTTCTTGGAGAATTGTTATATTCTAGGAAGTAAGTCTGTGCATTTTGGCTCCCTTGCAGAAGTCTCCTGTCTACAGTGGTCACATCCATCATTCCCTGATTAAAACACCAACCATAGGGATCCTGATGTTCCCAGCATTCTCTCACGGCACAGTCCTCCTTATAGCGTCTCATCCCCGTGGGAATCTGTGACCCATGGGAATCTGTGAGTTCTAATGTGCTTCAGAGCATAGTCTGAAACTGCTTTGGAATTGCGTCTTTGTCACTTGAAAAAAGGGAGTGTTAGCATTTAATGATATACAATTTCACATCAGCACCATCTTCAACATTTGTTAGTTATAAGTCTGAGCTATTGGTTGATCATTTATAATTAATATTAAGTATGTGTGGTTATTTGGGAGCTGGCCAGTGGGCTCAACAACAACAAAAAAACCTCACCTACATCTCTAGAAGTTTCTGGATGGAAGATGTTAGTGAGAAGCCAGTAGATTTTGCAGTCACTTCTTTTGTTAATGTTGGTTCTGGAACAGTCATGCTGACTGGAGGCCTCCCAACTGCCTGTTATATCCACCCTGACTCATTTCCTTATGTAATTGCTGCTTATAAATGATTTTTCTCTCTCAACTAAAGCTATTTTTGTTTGTTTTATTGGTATTGGGGAAGGTGATGTCACATAACTGCCACTCAGCTAGTTGCCTCAAACTTTATTTTCAAAAAGCTCAATGATGATGAGACTTGGCTTTGCTCTTTGGAGCTGGAGAACAATATGGAATGAAGACTCAGGTTAAGAAAGAAGGGTTTACTCTGTGTTATTCTATCTCTGATAGCTTGAGAGCAAATAATCAACCATGACAACCCCTGTCATCCATAATTGGGTGGGACCCTGGGGATCTTGGATCTTTACTGAAGCCCATTGTCTTCATGGACTGAGTGCCACAGAGTACAACAGTTTACGTTTACAGTGGAGTTTGCCATTGTCACAGGTTCCGTTGGTGAAGGGCTTGCTTTGCCCGCAGCTAGATGTCCTCTGGATAGTTTCCCCTCTCAGACTTTGGGGAATGACCACAGCGGCAGAGAACAGAGTCACAGCCCTACTCCCAGAGGCCAAGTGCAGCGGAAGCTTTCAATGGGAGCATCAAAGCTACCCATCTTGACCCACTGAAGGCCCACTTCAGTTCAAAGGTCCCCATGAGGTAAATGAGACATGTCATTAGCCCTGCTTGCTCTGCCCACTCCGGCTTTTTCATCCTCTCTCCAGGTACAGATCCCTAGGGAATCTCTCATTAAGTTTATTAGAGATGCCCATGAGCCATTCTCCCTCTCAAGTCTCCTCCTCACTGATGGTAGGTACTGTGGGTTTCCTCCACACTGTTACCTCACTAGGTATTGCCTTCTGTGGGATCAGCTCAGCACTTATCTCTCAGAGGAAACTTTATCTGAGACTGTCAGTCAGGTCGTAGCTATTAATTCACCATAACCAGAAGCTCATACAATCCAGAGCTAGAAGACTCATCACAGTTGCCTGAATGTGGGGGATTCTGGGAACCAATGCAGGAACCAACCAGACAGCGTGGGCTGTAAGGCTGATGATTATAGGAATGAATGTTGTAGTTCATTCTCTCTCTTACTGCCTCCTCCTCAACCCCCTCCCTCCTTCTCCCCACTCCTCTTTCTCTTCCCACCGCCTCCTTCCTTTCTTCTCCAAGTGTATTTCCTTCCACCACGGTTGTTAATGTCCATCTTCCATCAATTGCAAGATGCAACCTGAAGATGTTAGCATAGCTAAAAAAAGAAAAACTGGAGGGGATGTTGGGAAGAGCCAGGCCCTCATGGAAATCCCTGCATCTTGTCCTGTCAATGTGGGGGCAGATGATTCAGCCAGGCAATTTTGTCTCCTAAGAAACGACACTTCAGAAATAGCAATGAAATGGGTCTGTGTGCTCTCAAAAGGTAAATGACTAAGGGAAAATTCCATCTTGAGCGTGAATTGGCTTAGGAAGAAACTCTGCTAATATTCAGGACAATTCTTATAGCCCTGATAGTTCAAAAGTTAGTTGGACCTTCCCAGGAAGTGTACAAATTACATATATTGAGCTCCACCAATGTGGCCAAATCTGTTTATGAACATTGGCTATGATTTAATGAGAACGTGTGGTGATTTCTATTAGAGAAGTAATGGAAATCTTTTTTCATTTTCTCTTTTATCCATTACAGTGAAATGAGGATTGTACATTATGATAATTTCTGTACAGCTCAGTGACTTTGGGGTCATGTTGTTCTCATTCCCAACTGACTTTGGCTTAAGCTGAAATTTATTATTGAGTTTGCATTTAAAGTATATAGAACAAAGATAAAGGCCGACCTTGGCCATCTTGCAAATGCACCATGTTGCATTACATTTTTACTTCATTGCCTTGTTTATTGTAAGGAAAAAAATGGTCACACTAAGATGAAAAATACTGGAAGCTTCAGAGCACTCCCCTACAACAAGAGTTTGGTATTTCTGGAGACCCCTCACATCGTGAATGTAAGCAAACAAGGAAGAGAAAAACAGATAAGTAGCAGGAAGGTTAAGGCAAAACAAAGCCAACCACTTGTTGATTTGTGTGTATTGAGAGACTGTCTTAGTCATTGTTGAATTGCTGTGAAGAGACAGCATGACCAAGGAAACACTTACAGAAGAAAGTATTTAATTTAGGGCTTGCTTTTAGCTTTAGAGGGTTAATCTGTGATCACCATGGTTGGAAGTAGAAAGGCATGGTACTGGAGCAGTAGCTGAGAGCTTTATATCCTGATCCACAGGCAGCAGGCAGAGAAAGAGACTTCCTCAAGAACATCCTTCCTCCAGCAGGCCATACGTCCTAATCCTTTCCAAAGAGTTCCACTAAGTGGGGACCAAGCATTCAAACATATGAGCCTATGGGGCTCACTCTCTTTCAAACTTCCACTAACTCACAAGAGTGCTTCCCGTGCTGGCACTCACTCCAGTCACCCACGTACACAAACCATGTCACAGTCTGCTGATGATGTTTCCAAAGATGCTTGGGGTTTAAATGTAGGGCGGGGATTCAGTTGCTTTCTGCATGAACTCTGGACATCTCAGAAGCTCCTAAATACCATCTCCAAGCATTGAGGAGCACATCACTTGCAGGAAGATCCTGAGCATCCTTCTGGAAATGTCTTATTTGTGTTTTGTCTCCTAGAAAAAGAGAATTACTTATTTCTAAGGAGAACACAATAAAAATCTAAGATTGTTTTGTCATATTTTGTATGTATGTTTGACATAATACTTTTAATCAACTAAAAAAGAGTGTAAGTTTTCTGATGGTATAGTAATTAATTTATTGAAAATAATAGTCATTCTGATATAAATCACTTTCTGTTTGTTCAAGACTAATAAATGAAAATATGATTTCTTGCATTAGGAATTAAATATATTTTAAGTTCATGAATAAAAACATCACTTAGGAATGAGTCCTCAGAGGGAGTATAATTGCCAATTTAAAATGTGGAAGTGTTGTCTCTTGGGGTCACCAAACTTCATAAATTGTTCAACAATTGTGCACACACGTATGTGTGCATGTGTGCATGCATGCGTGTGTGTGTATCCTACCTTTGCCTTGTTTAAAAAATCTCTGTGGTTTCCCCATTGCATGTGCTAGGCTAGTTGACACTTCTACATCAGAGTCTGCCTCTCCATCACACATGGTAATCAGACACACTCTCTTCAATTGTTACTGATCACATTTTTAAAAAGTGTGATAAAACATAAGTGTAAATTTTTGGTTAAAATAATATTTTTATAAAAAAAATTATAAATATATACCCACAGAGACATTCTGTCTAATAAATCTGATAATCACTGAGTGCATTTTCAGGTTTGGTTTGATGGCACAGGGGATTAATCCAGGGGCTTCACACTTCTAGGCTGGGCTCTGCCCTAGGGCCATGTCCCCATACCCCACCACCAATGCCCAGTGCTTCTTGTGGACATTTCTCTTCCTTTGGAGATACATTGGGTCGCTGGTTCTCAGCTGATTTTTGACTTCCCTTCTCTCAGAGGACGTTTATCTGTATCTTGAGACACTACACAGCCATTTATGCTGAGCTGGGGGAGGTGGTCAGACCCGGACTGAGACATGATGCTGAGTCAGTCAACACATACAGCAGATACTCTCTGCCTTCAATAGTTTCAATGATGCTCTTGAAGGGATAAACCTTTACCTTGAACTTGAGTAGATCTTGTTCTTTTTCCATTTGAGAGAATGTGTGACTGGACATGAGAATTTGGCATCTTGAACACCAACAAAATCATGGGTGGCACCCTGAAAGACTATTTTAAAATACATTGTCCATTCTAAGCAGACACGACAGATAAGATAGACATAAAACATCAAAAGATGTTTCCATAAATACAATAATTGTTTAGGGACCAGAAGAAGAATAGGAACACATGATCGTAGCCTTTGCTCATACAAATCTAGCTCAGATAGTGCTCCACTCCAGGGAAATCCAAAGCTTCCTATGCTCAGCAGGGAGCCAGAGCTAAACTCACTCTGAAGTGGCAGAACAGAGGCATTATTTGAAAGGATTAGGACATGTGGTCCTCTTGGAGTGGTGTGGCCTGTGTCCCTGGGGGTGGTTGGAGTGCAGGGAGGGGTGGGGTGAGGGTAGAGTAAGGGGCAGAAGCTCAAACCAGGACCAATCTCTTTCTCTCTTCTTGATGCCTGACAACTGATCCAGATGTAGAACTCTCAGCTCCTTTTCCAGCACCATGTCCGCTTGTATGTTACCATGCTTCCTGTCATGATGACTTACTCTGAGCAGTAAGTCAAACTCCTTTAAATGCTTTTCTTTTTTTGTTCTTTTTCTTTTTTTTTTCTTTTTTGAGACAGGGTTTCTCTGTAGCTTTTTGGTTCCTGTTCTGGAACTAGCTCTTGTAGTCCAGGCTGGCCTTGAACTCACAGAGATCCGTCTGCCTCTGCCTCCTGAGTGCTGGGATTAAAGGCGTGCGCCACCACTGCCTGGCCTTAAATGCTTTTCTTTATAAGCTTTTTTTTTTTTTTTTTTTTTTAAAAAAAAATAAGAGTTGTGGTGGTCATTGTGTCTCTTCATGGCAATAGAAACCCTAACTAAGACAATCAATGGCTCCGATTTGGCCACAGCCTGAGAACTTTTTGATAAGGCCAGGGACAAAAGAATAAATAGCATCATATAAGCAAGACATGTGGGGGAAAAAAGAAAACAGCAGCCAGCTCTCCCCAAACACTGCCATCTTTCCAGGCTGCCTACTTCTGATATTAGCCTTGAACACCCTTGCTCTACTTGTCATTAAGAGGGGATGATGGCCACCACCTCCTTGATGATCAGGATACAGGACTTTGTGTCCTCTGAAGGGCAGAGAGGGGTAAGGAGCTAGCATAGTGTGTTGACAACCTAGCACAACCGAGAATATTTTGGTTGTCTGTGGAGATGAAGATCAGTTGGAAAGGAAACTTCCTGGAAGTTTCTAGAAGGTGCTCATTACCACAGGCAAGACCACCAAGTTAACCAGGCATTTGTCTCATGTTTGATAAGCTGCCGTCTTCCCCTGTTGAGATTACCTGAGAGTCTCTAGGAGGCAGAATGAACATTGGTTTCTTGCTTTTAACCTAGCGCTAATCTAGTGGTTCTGCTTAGGGTTGTTCCGGGTGTGGAAAGTGAACCAGACACGATAGTAAGTGTGAGATGCAGTGTAAGTGTAGATTGGTAAGTAAGACACAGTGCATAGCTGGGTGGTGAAAGAACAGCCCAGACACACACTGGCAACTGAGCAGCTAAGAAAGAACTAATAGGATGTTTTGATATAAATAAGATAATTCCAGAGATGTGAGCTAAACAAAATGAATCAAGGTCACTCACAGAGTAGGCAGATGGGGAGACAGATTTGCAAGAGAAGAGGCTTCATTAGATTATGGGTTTTAGCAGTGGAAGTCTGTCTACAAAAATAGCGGTATCCAACATGCAGATATGTTTCTATGGTTCATATGGGTGGGTGGGGCCCGAGATGTTGGCGGCTTATTTTCAAATTATTCCATTTATTCCACTGGCTCGTCGTCGTTGGCTCCTTTTACTCCCTGGAAGATAAACTGAAGCTCCCAAGTTCCCGTAAGTGTGATGTCTGACCAAGACAAGAGTGAGGTCAAGTTGTCACTGTCGGACTTATCCTCAGCAGTGACCTCTAAGGTTTTGATACTTAAAAAAATGAAAATGAGTGTTGGTCATGGAAATTAGAGGAGATTGCTAAAGTACATGGACGCTTCACAGCTGGACTTAGCGCTCTCACCAAGCCACAAGGAGCTTAACTTCCAGCTACAGTCTTGGATGCAGGTTGTTCCGAATGCAAATCAGGGAGACTGTGGGAGGCCTTCTGAATTTTAGCTCCTGCGGTTGTCAGGTTATGTGTGAGTGCAAGGGATCCAGCCACTGCAGCTTTGGAAAACTCTCAGGTCATTTTAATTCAAGAATAGATCCACAGTTAAGATGATCGTCCAGAAATAGATTGCGCTAACTCAGTGTATATTTGAGTTCAGACACAATTGTTGAAAAGATGTATATTTCTTTCAGGTTCTAGTGTTCCCTACTTTGGTTGCTGATGATACAAGGGTTAAGTACAACTCTAGCATGTGTGTATGTGTATGTGCGCGCACACACGTGTTACACATGTGCCGTGACTGTAGAGGCCAGAAGATGATGTCAGTGTCCCTGGATCTAAAGTTACAGGTGGTTTTGAGCCACATCAAGTGAGTGCTGGAACCCGAACCCAGGTCCTGTGCAAGCAGAAAGTGCTATTAGGTTCTGAGACTTCTCTTTAGCCACAGCAGTGTTAAAAGTGCTTCTTGTGAACTTGATAGCAAGGAACTGACTAAGAAGCAAGCAACCGACTCTTCCGTGGTTTCTCACATCCATACAAGGAAATACGAAAATCAAACAGTTCTTGTACTAAGACTGCAGGAGTCTCTAGGATTGCTATGCTGAAGGCAAAATGACATGAATGGTGACAGCATTTAAGCTAAGACGTTCAGCATGCACTCATGGCCGTAAGTATATCAACCTTGTGTTTGTAAAAGAAGGCATTTCTGATAGAATTATTGCAGTTGGCAAAGAGGAAGTTCTTATGAGGTGTGAAATACAACAAAATAAATCAGCTGTTTGTGATCCAAAGACTTACGATTCTTAATTTAAATATTTTACTGAGTCTTTACAATGTTGGAATTATACAAGATGCCAAAAGATATTTTTGCCTTGTTGATGATAGCCTCTTTATGGTGCAGATATACTGACAGTCGTATTTCCTCCTAATTTTCTTAACAAATTCATTGTAAGCCATCAAAATAGTTAAAAAGAAATGTGATTGAGTCCAGAGAGATGGCTCACTGGGTAAGAACATTTGCTGCTCTTGCAGAGGACCCAGGTTCTGTTCCTAGTACAGTTGTCTGTAACCCCAGTTCCAGGAGATCTGAATCCTCTTCTGGTCCCCAAGAGTGCTGCACACACATGGTTCACATACACACATGCAGAAGAAAGACCCATACCCATAAAATAAAAAGAAAATCATTTAGGAACAATCTGATTGTCACACAATACAGAAGTGTTTGGAAACTTAAATGATTATGATGAGGGAGGGGGAATTGATTGGAGGAGGGGGAGGGAAATGGGAAGCGGTGGTGGGGAAGAGATAGAAATCTTTAATAAATAAATAAATTAAAAAAATATATAAAAAAAGAAATAAGTACTTAAAGTTTGTTTGAAAAGAGATGAATGAACGAAACACCAATGGCCAGTTTCTCATCATATGTTGGAGAAGTCTCTGTGTGTAGTACAGGATGGAAACCTGCAAAATGAGCTCAGTGTAGCATCATTGGCTGGAGCATCTGGACTTGTGAAGCCTTGATTCCCACAGACACACAACAGCAGGGTGGAATTCTTATGCTACCCTCACAGAGCAGGGAAAACATTTTCCAAACAAAACAAAATATAAAAACAAAACAAACAAACCCCACTAATATTTAAAAATAGGAAGAGGAAAGCAAGCATATCTCTTTAGCTGAGCAGAGTAAGGAGCTTAAGAAACTCCATTTCTCCAGAACCGTCCATGTCCTCAGAGAGAGCATCAGTCACCATGCACTGAAGGTAAAATCAGAACTCAGTCTTCATTTTGGCCAAGATGGTAATTCCCCAATTAAAAAAAAAAATTTTGTCTTATGTGCATGGTTGTTTTTTTCTGTGTGTGCTTGGTGCCCACAGTGGGCAGAAAAGTGGGCAGATCACCTGGAACCAGAAGTACAGATGGTTGTGAGCCACTGGGTAGACCTGCACCTGGGTCCTCTGCAAGAGCAGTCAGGGCTCTCAACCAGCTCAGTGTCAGAATGTCATTCCAAAAATGCTACTGTGGGCATCCTGAACCCAACTGTCGCCTTCATGCTCTCCCAATTTCTGAATGGCAAGACCAGCAGAGAGGTTTTATATCTTCATGATCTCCCAATTTCTGAATGGCAAGACCAGCAGGGAGGTTTGATAACTCCCTGCTCTCCTTGTTTCTGAGTGTAAGAGCAGCAGAGAGGTTTGTGACTATGGCAGCAACACCTGATTTTGTTGCTGGACTGTGAGCTGGATACTGCAGGCGATGAGCTGTGGCTTCTGTGGCTCATTGTGAGGACTGGGGCCAGGTTGCCAGGACCCGCACCCTGGAGGCTGGAAGCCAGATCACCATCGCCAAATCAGAATTTACTATTTCAGCTGCATTTCTGTAGTGCTATGGAAGTACCTTAAAAAAGGCTAAGTCAAGCAACCCCAGTCATTAGAGACTTTTAATATCCCTGCTTTGGAGAGAGGAAGTCTGCTACTCAGTGAAAACAGCTTACTTAGTTCAGGTGTTTCAGAAATGGCTAGTGCTCCTCACGGTGGGGTATGTCTCAATAAATCTGTCACTTTGAAAATGCTATAAACTGAAAATGCCCCTAAAATCTTAATTTACAGAATACCAAGGCCTCCCAGCTAGAGCTCTGCTGTGACAGTTAATATTGATCTTCAGGTTGAATGGATCTACAATTACCCAGGAGAAAAGCCTTCAGGAACACCGGGGACTGTCTTCACTAGCTAGGTTAACTGATGTGGGAAGACGCACCCAAAGGGAGAACAGCACCATTCTCAGGGCTCCGCCCTTGGACTGCATAAAGAGGAGAGGTTGAACTGTGTGCACCAGTGTTCATCTCCCCCGGCTTCCTGACGGCGCTCAGTGAGACCAGCACCCCTCAAGCTCCTGTAATTGGCTTCCAAGCTATGAGGGGCAGCAACCTGAAACTGTGGGCAGAAGTAAAAACTTTTCTCTTTTAAGTTGAGTTTGTCAGGATGTTTTATCAACAAAAGGAAAAGTGACCAAGGCACCATCTCAGAGAATAGATTTCAAACTCATGATTCTCCTGCCTCAGCCTCCTCAGTGCTGGAGTTAGTGCATGCACCCTGAGGCCTGACTCACAGTCTTAACTAGAAGTGTTTATCCTGTCCCTCTGAAGCAGCTACAGGAGATAGTGCAGCAACAATCGTTAGCATCTCCTGCTGCAGAGTTCCCACGAGAAAGCCTGCTCACTCCACTTAGTTCTGTGAAATATTTTCAACTTCTACTTAATTTGCAATATGGAATGGAGGGGGTGGTGCATGCCTTTAATCCCAGTACTGAGGAGGCAAAGACAGACAGTTCTCTGTGAGTTTGAGGCCAGCCTGGTCTACAGAGGGAGTTCCAATACAGACTTCAAAGCTAAACAGAGAAACCCTGTCTCAAAAAAACAAAAACAAACAAATGAAAAAGAAAGAAAAAAAGAAAAGAGGAAAAAAAAAACTGGAATGTCATTCTTTATTTTCATTGCTTATCCAAAATGTCTAAGAATAGAGTAAGCCTTCCAGAGAAGTCATAATTGTGATATCCACAAGTAGAGAGAAATCAATCCAGACTAGAAGTTCAATCCTGAAATCATACAAGTATACATATGATTGTGTGTGTGTACGTTCATTGTGTGTGTGTGTGTGTGTGTGTGTGTGTGTGCATGTTTGTTTCCTTAGTTTTGAAGAACTTAGGGAATCAAGGATAAACATGTTTCCTGGTCCATTAACCACACAACAATCAAATACTAGCCCACAACTCTACTCACTGAGTCCCGTGGTTCCAGGGACTACAGTCTGAATCTATGAGACCCTTGGATTCTAACCAGAAAGTAAAACTATCTTCAACTTTCTGGACTCTTCTAAGTGCTCAGCATTCTTGTCACATATGAAGCCATGAGCCAGAGCATTTGGAAAATCTCTCCGGTTTGAGCAATTGCCTGTTCAACTGAAGATGAGCAAGAGACAGCTGTCTCATGGGCATTGCCTCTTCCGTCAGATGAATGGCACACGCAACACACTGCAGCTGTAACTCCAGAAAGCCAACCATGCTGGTAAGTGAGCGATGCCACAGTCCTGAGGAAGCCACCTATGCCGACGTGTGTAATGCAGAGGCTGGGCACTACATTGATGGTTTTGTACAACTTCAAGCTAATCTAAGAGTCCAAGCGTGGTAGTTAATTTTGAGTCTTAACTTGACAGGATCTGGAATCACCTAGGGAACAACTACTGGGCATGTCTGTTAGGGAATTTCATTGACTTAACTGGGGTGGGAAAACCCACGCTGAAAGTGAGCAGCACCACTATATGGGCCAAAATCCCAGACTGAATGAAAAGGAGGAAGGGAGTTGAACACCACTTTTCCTCTCTCCCTGCCAACCGGGGATTCAGAGTGCCCTGGCGCCTGCGCCTGCGCCTGCGCCTGCGCAGACCCTTCCCTCCTGCCGCTGTTCTCACCAGGCGCTTTAGTGAAGCAATAAGAAAAGTAAGTGGTACACTGAGCATGTTCAAGGCAGGCTGGGCCAAGCCATGCTCTGTATGGTGGTGACTGTGTATTCATCTGAGGTCACAGCCCCAGGCCGAGGCGTGTCTGGAAGATTGCTCTACACAGCAGATGCAGCATAGCTCCACCGTGGCCATGACTCGGTCCTCCTTACCCAGCCAATCTCGCGCATGCTCACAAAAGATCTTCTCCCCCTTTGGAACGGAATGAAAGGGGCTGACATATGTACCAACTTCTGAAGTGTTTCTTGGGAGATCCAAAGCACGTCTATTTCATGATATAAATATAAACCATTAGTGGGTGGTCAAAATAGCTGAGAAAGCCAGAGACTGAGGAGAAACCATGGGGCTCATGAGGAAGCTTAGAGGGGACTGGCACATGCTGCTAAGACTGATGATCTAAGCTCTATCCCCAGGACCCACAGGGTTGAAAGAAAAACACGTTCCCCAGTGCCTCGACACACACACAGACATGCGTACACATACACGAAAGAAACATTCAGCAACAAAGCTCATTAAATGAAAAATTCTTCGTTGAAACAAAAATAATCTTGCATATATTGAGTGGACATGGAGGTCATAATTCTGCAGTGAGTGTGCACCCTTAATAATGTTCCCCCACCCCTGCAGGCAGTGTGGGAGGGGCTCTTAGGTGGGCAGGGTATCCACACATAGGTGTAGGCCAGATAGCTATTTCCCTAGTTTCCCTGTGCAGACTCTTAACACAGCATCCACGGATAGCAGATGAAGTTGCTGAGGAAACTCACGCTTTAGAATTAGAGAAACATGCTGAAAACGGGGACCACACAAATGGAAAGAGAATAGAGAGTCCTGGGGTTATAAATAGCTTGTGACAGGCAGCTCGCAGAAACATCCTCAGCCACCCTTAAGTAAAGTGTTAATACAATGTGCTATTAATATAACTAAGTCAGCAGAGCTGATGTGCATACAATAGGGAGAGGCGCCTCAAAGAACCTTCCCCTAGGTTGTGTATGAGAGAAGAGTCAGACACACACACAGACACACACACACACACGGGGGGGGGGGGGGAGAAATTTAATTTAGGATACTATAAGGAATCAGAATCCTAGGGCGCAACATCTGAAGGATGCAGTGTGTAATTTTTCTCATATTAACTCTGCAATCAAAATGCACACTCTCATCATCGAGTAGAATTTGTTTTAGTTGTGCTCAAGGGCCTGGTGTGCTCAGGTGGGAGAGATGGAGGCAGTTTCGGGATTTACAGTGCATGGTAGGGACCACATAAACGCCAACAGTGAGTGGAAGAACTCTAGAGCTTGTAAAAGATGGACAAGCGATGGTAGCTATTCCAGGGCTTTCTGAAAGAGTACTGTCCGAGAGAGGCCACCCAGCTGGCAACAATAGCAGGGGAAGTCAGTGTGCCAGGCACAGGCAAGCGGAGAGGCAGCTTGGGGACAGACACCCAGATAATTGCTTCTCTGACTTCCCAGGGGTGTACCCTGAGCAGACTGAACTGTGTCCCCTGCAATGTGTGTGCTGAAGTCTTACACGGCAGAGTCTTGGAATGTGACTGGAGATGCGGCCCTTCTGGAAGAGAAACTGAGGTGATTTGGTGAGCTCTAGCCCAATAAGACTGGGGTTCTTAGGAGAGGGAAGGGAAGCAGGCATACGTAGATGAAGAACACATGTGGATGGCCGACTAGGAGCCTCAGGGTTAGCTTTAGAAACAAGACACAACTCAGCAAAATCAATACTGCGGACACAGATAAACTCCAGACTTCTGGTCTTTGATGTTGTGAGATATTTTTGTGTTGCAAAAGTGTGATAACCTGGTGCACTTTGCCATAGCTCTAGCAAATGAATCCAAATTAGAATGCTTTCTGTGTTTTTATGAGCGGAGCTGGAAAGACTAGAAGAAATGACCATGGGCCTCTCCGTCTGCTCCCAAGGGAGCTGGGAAGCTCGGCATCTGTTCCCTTTGTCTTTTTTATGTTGAACCAGTTGATTCAGCGCTTCAGTTTGATGTCAGAAGCATCTATTGCAAGCCATGTTCAAGCAGGGTTTACTCTTTTCCTATATGAGGATTTGGAGCATTTGTAGGAAATGAGCTGGTTTTAGGCCTAAAACGACATTGTTGTCAGCCTTCTTCTGTTCAAGTGAAGAGGCTGAAGATGAACTCTTTAACAGTTACTCTATTGAAGTTATGGGTGATTTAAGAAAATGGTTTTCTGATAAATAGTGTATGGGACAGAAACTATGCAAGAGCTCTGTTCAGAAAGGGACGAAAGATCCCTGGAGCTGGAGTTACAAATGGTTGAGAGCCTTTCAGCCTGGGAGCTGGGAAGTGAACTCAGATCTTCTGCAAGAGCAACAGTGCTCTGAACCACTGAGCCAGCTGCCAGCCTCATTCCTATAGAACTTTCTATGATTTTGTGCCTATGAAAATTCTAGAAAGCATGCTTCTACAGAACATCGAAACACAAAGGCCTGAGAGCATTCAGTATGAAACCTTCTGTTCGATGCTTCCTAGACTTTTCATAGGCACAAAATCTTTCATCCCTTCTGGCTTCTTTAGGCTCTGCACTTATGTGGCATGTATACACACACACACACACACACACACACAGAGTCACACAGTTTTTGGTTCTTTAAATCACTCTTTGTCCAGGGACTGTTGGAATATTTTATCAGTTGTTTCAAGAAATGAGAACACTGGGACACAGTCTGGGAGATTCTGTCAATAACAGGTGTGCCCCTGCGGGTCAGCTGACCTGAGTCACAAGCTCTTCAGCAAAGTCTCTCCCAGGTGTTTCCCACCACTTACCAGAGAGTTCTTGGGAACTGAGTGAGGTATGCTCTCCTGTCGTGTCTTGCTGGCTCTGAGCAGGCCCGTGGCGCTCTGTCTGTTGAAGCAGGGCTTGAGCATCTCTTGGCACCTGTAACATACAGGTTTAGCATGTTTGTTCACTTTAAAGCATGTGTGTTGAGGTCAAGGTGCAGTTAGACATGTCCAGAGCCTGGTCATATGCTGGACTGTCCTTCTTGCCTCTCAGGCACTGTCTAAGTTAGGGTTATTTTTTTTCATTGTTTGCAGAGACACCATGACCACAACAGCTCTTATAAATGAAGACGTTTAATTGGGGTGTCTCCCTTACAGTTTCAGAGGCTTAGTCCGTTATCATGATGAGGAGCATGGTGGCATACAGGAACACGTGGTGCTGGAGCTGAGAGCGCTGCATCTTGCAGGCAACAGGAAGATGACTGACAGTTCTCACCGGGAGCAGCTCGAGCAAGAGGTCTCAAAGCCCGTACAGTGGCACACTTCCCCTACAAAACCACACTTGCTAATAGTGCCACTCCCTTCGGGGGCCATTTTCTTTCAAACCACCATACTCACTAACCATCTAAACTTCACCCTAGGAAGCAGGTGCAGCGATCCTCTCAGTCCCATCTTAAGTAAGGAACCAGTGCTAGGAAAGTTCTTAGGTTTTGGTACACACTAGGTGAGCTGTCTTCACTGGGCTTGAGGTCAGAGTGCTGGCATCTTTTGATGCCATTTACTACCCAGCTAAAGTCTCCTCAGTGGGTACACTAGACACACAGAGATAGTCTTCTGGGAAAGGAGGGTATCCAGCTGTCTGCTCAGTGTAAGTCTAGAAGTCTTAGAATCATCTGGAAGCAGTGTTTTCTGCCTCATTTTCTAGTCTATACATACATGGATCAGAGACATAAAGAGATGTTATCTTCTGATTATGGCTTATCAATATAATTTAATTTTTTTCCTAGGTGATAAAAATAACGATTTTGGAGAAACAGCATATTTTCAAAGGTTTCCTGTCTTTTCCCATCCAGACTGGGGATGCGAACATGAAAGCGTCCAGGCGCATTGGTCCAGGGGCCAGGCTCTGGCTGGACTTAGCTGCCTCGTCCACCATCAAAGCTATGAGGGCTTGTTGAGTTTCAGGCAGCTGAATAAATCTTCCCTCTTCAATGTCAAAAAGTCGCTTTCTGTCTCTAAGGAAGATGCGCGGTTGGCAGGGAATGAGTTGCAAGCACTCCGAGCGAGCATCTGTCTCTCGTGTCCCAGGCTCAGCGCTCTGCCAAAGGTCAGGGGCTAATCAGCCCCGCTGCCTGGTTACCCAGCTGAATAACAAACAGTTCCAAGGCCAGCGCTGGGTGTGAGCACACTGCGGGCCCTCACACTTGCCCGCAGCATTTGAAGGTAGATTGGAAAAGAGGGCCCTTGTTTGCCAAGAGGGCCCTTGTTTGCAGGGAGCATGCAGGTGGACCATCCGTAGCTCAGGGCTTGTGTTTACTTGCTCCAAACATTGTTATCCACACAGCTGCCCGAGATGGTCTGAGAACTGCTTACTGCAGCCCCAGGGTCGCTGCTAGGAACCCTGTTCCCTACACAGGAATACATACCACTCGGTTGAGTGTCATGATGTGGAAGCCAGGAGCTGGCCTTTTATCTCTCAGTTTGTCCTCGCACGTCTAAAGGGGCAAGTGCCATTCATCTTGCAAAGCAGATGAGACATTCCTAAGATGAAATGAGGTAATTCGTACATTTATCTTTGCTGCCTAGAGCTTTGGCTACTCAATATTTAATGATCTGTGACATTCACTGTTCTGGCTAGGATAGTGAAGTCCCTGAAAAATCAGTGTGTGGGTTAAAGCCTTCTGTCTTCTCTGCTGAGAGAAAGCAACTTTGTGGACCAGCAGCATCTGAGGTGGATGGAATTGTCAGTAGGTACTGATGATAATTCAATGAACTTGATTGGGAAGAAGTCGTCTGTGATTTAACTTCCAAAGGGAATTTGATGTCTATCACTCTGCATCTTTCATGAAGCCCTCTCCCCTGACATACAAAGATAACTTTGTAATCTTCAGCTTGTATTGGGCCATGCCCGTACTTACAACCCATTGTCTCCAGGTTGATTTAACCGACTCTGTGTGTGAGATAAAAGATATGTCTCTATCTTGTCTTTGGATTTCTTCTTTTTAACAGACACAAGAATTAGGCTTGAAATGTTTAAGAACAAAACCCAATCATCAGTTTGTTAGAATCATAAAATTAGGTGGTAGTGGATCCATTAACGATCTTCTCAGACTAATTATTGTATTATATATATTATATATCTTATAAATATATGTATGTAATTATGGTATACACACATACATGTTCCTATGATTTCTATGAAGGCAATGCATCATTAAACAATTCAGCAGCACTAAGCCAGCACGGATGTTCATGAAACACAATAGAATTTGAGTCTCTTCAACTACTCATGTACCGCAGAGTAAAATTAAAGAGTATATATGATAGTTTGCTCCTCTTTGAGTTTATGTATCAAACGCATGAACATATTTTTCAACACAAGAAGGAAGAGAAGAGTTATTCTTGGATATCTCAGGGGCTATGCCAGAGAAACCAGGATTGCCAGATCTCTGAAGCCCCGCCCCCGGCACAGACTGCTGGGCCAGGCAGGCTTCTGTGAGTGAAGGTGCCAGCCAGCCTTGCTCCCTGGACTGGGTGATGAACCTTGTCCATTTCAGAATGGTCTGGGTACTACTCGCTGCTGAGATACAGGCCGGCCTTTTGATGCCATTATTGGCTTGTGGGAGTTCTTCCCTTTCCTGACGCTAGCTAGCGTCCAGGGAGTCCCATGTGTGTTCTCCATGTCTATTTGGGACCACAGCTGCTGAGTACCACAGCTTTCAGAACTGCCCTCCCACCGACATCACCCCACTCCCGCTCGCTCATTCCAAATCTGTTCCCCCACCTGTCAGCAGGCTCAGGACATTCCTTTCACAGAAGATAAAACTTTGGACTTATTATTAGAATTCTGACTTGGGAATATTTGCTGCCAGAGTGTGAAACACAGCAGCCGGGGCTATGGTGGGGTGTCACGTTTCTCTCGGCTCTGGCTGACACTCAGGCACGCAGAGAATCTTTCCACGGTGCACTGGCCTGCCACCTCTTTTCCACGTGGAACCAGATGGCAGTGTGTTAAGAGGTTTTATTAAGATGACAACATTCTACAGCTATTCTACTAAGTGCCGAACGAGCATCCTGGGACTCCAGAGCATCAGTCCCAGGGTGATAAAGGAGCAGTTACTGAGAAAACCTCTTCAGGAGTCACCCATACAAAATCGGAGGTAGTATCCCTGGCAGGAGTCTTCTATCCCCAGGACCTGTTTCCTTTGGTTTCTGGGGTCGAGGTCACTTTTAAATCCAAATTTTTGGTGAGTTACTGAAAGATAGTAAAAGTTTCACTCTGATTTTAAAATGGTTGCTGAGAACAGTAAGAGCGAGAAGGGAATGCTTCCTAGGGTGTGTGGAAGCCTTGGCGCAGGGGCTAGTTTTGGGTAGCTGCCGGCTTCCCTGCTGCTGCTGGTCTGGTGTGAGAGAATGAGGCCCTAACTCCTAGTAGCTTCACCCTGATCCCATCCACACCATAAGTCCCACCACTCACATCCCCTCACTCCATGGGATGGACACTCTGAGAAAACATTAGCGACACTGATGGGAATTTTCCCCCACTCCTTGGAGGTTCACATGCTTACGTACTTACATACAGAGTGCAGTATACGATCTGTGGGCAACCTGGACCCGCTGCAGCTCGAACAGGAGGGCTCTCACTAGTTGTGAGCGGCTCTGGGTCTTCGCCTAATGTCCCTACTCTGAAAACCCCAAATCTGAAATTGTTCAAAATTTGAATGCTTTCGAGTGTGGGTGTGGTGTCACAAGAGGAAAATTCTTGTGACAGCGGAATCAAATGCAGGTATGCAGATGTAAACATTTTGTATCAAATTGCCTTCAGGGTTTGTGGCTAAGCCGTGTATGAAACATGAATAATGTCATGATTAGACTCAACTCCCACTTCTAAGTTATCTCATGTCATACATTCAGACATCCCTTGATCTAAAAACTTCCCAGACTAGCAGTAAGGGCAGTGCGCTCTCTCTCTCTCTCTCTCTCTCTCTCTCTCTCTCTCTCTCTTTCTCCTGTGTGTGCAGGTGTGCAGGTGTGCCACAGAAGAGCAGAGGTCAGTTCTTCCTTTCCTTATCTATGTAGGTGCCAGGAATCAAACTCAGGTGGGCGAGGCCTTTTACCCACTGAGCCTCCCTCCTGCCCAAGGTTAGCTCACGGCCAACAGAAACAGTTCAGAGAAATAGTGTCCCCGAACGAGTGGCCATTGCTCCATCCTTTAAACGTCGAGATCTTCAATTTCCAAACACAGAAGTAGGTGTACGCCCTGCCAGCACAGCTTGGCTGAGACCTACAACTTGGTACAACCTTCTGCCTCCCCCCCCCCCCCACCTCCTCCAACTGAGGCCTAATAGTAGATAAGTTTCCCCAGCCATGTCCTACCGCACCATGAGATGCTGAACTGAAAAACAACATCGGTTCTCAGTGAGATGGTTCTTCTCCTAGAGTTGCTCACACTGGGCATTGGTAAGTGTTAAGCATCTTTCAGAGTCTCTAAGACTAGGCATCCTTCAATAGGGGAGCAGACAAATGGCTATAAACATCCTGGGCACTCAGGCAGAAGGGAGTGATTCACCCCGCCATTGCCGCTCTTTCTGCAAGCAGCCGCCTTGGAGGAGGGCGGTCGTTTTCTTTCCTGAGGCTGAGGAGAATTTGTTGATCTGTGCACATTTTTTGTTTTGGGAAGACTGAAGAGCTGTTTTTCCTGGGTTTTAAAACAGGAAAGGAATAGAGAGGAGACCTATAAGCACCTCCTGTTTGGGGAGAAAACTTAAAATGTATTCTTTTTTTGAATGAAGTTTTTTTGAAGGGCATATTAAAAATTTAGACATCCTGTCCAGTATCTAAAATGTCAAAAAAGTCACTAGAAATATTCTCCCTCTCCCTCTCTCTCTCTCTTTTCCTCCCTCCCTCTCTCTCTCTTTTTCTCTTCCTTTTACTGATGAATAAGTGCTGGTACCTTCCATCAGAAACACACTGTTACAATTATCTAGTTAGTTTTCCAACCAAAATTTTACATCCATAAACCTACCGGTTGAAATAGCTCCTCTCTGCAGTCAGTTAAGATGAACTATTTATGGGGTTTTATATTCTGTTGTATTTCTGACTTCATCAGTCTTTGGGGGAATAACTCTTCTGTGCACGTTTTTTAACTTCATTATTATTATTATTAAAAATTTCCACCTCTTCCCCACCTCCCATTTCCCTCCCCTATCCCCCCCACTTCCCCTCCCCCTCCCTCTCCAGTCCAAAGAGTCAGGGTTCCCTGCCCTGTGTGAAGTCCAAGGTCCTCCCCCGGCTCCATCCAGGTCTAGGAAGGTGAGCATCCAAACAGACTAGGCTCCCACAAAGCCAGTACATGCAGTAGGATCAAAACCCAGTGCCATTGTTTTGGCTTCTCATTCAGGACTCATTGTCCGCCATTTTTAAATGTACTACAGAGACGAAGCCATGCCAAGGATGAGCTTTCAAGAGGACATTGGAAGTGGGAACTCTCCGAAGCCAGTGTGTTCTCTTACTCGTCCCCTCTGACCTTTGGCCACGGTGATGGGACATCCTGCCTTCAGCTGAGGGGCTAAATTGCGGGATTCCACTTAAATATCTGGGATGGAGACGCTCACTGACAGGCAGCCTTCATGAACTGCACTGCGACCTTGGGATTAAGTTGGGGACTGCTGGTGGCATTAATGTGCACCTGACACACGCAGCATACTGCTCTTCGTACCCTGAATATTCTCAACACAAGTGGAGGCTACATCATGCCCTCATTCTTGCTTTGAAATTTAAGAGCTGCTCAAGCTGCCCATACAGGGAGCACACACAGATGAAGAACTGTGTGTGATAACTGTCCCCAGCTCCCAGTCTTAGCTCAGTGACACTGTTATCTCTAGAGGGAGATCTTTATAGAGAAAGGCTCCCTGTAGGTCATACACATCTTAACTCATTTCACTGATGGATCCATTCACTTAACCTCCCCTTTGCTTACTTGGGCTTTCTGTGTCCCACCCCCAGCTGCCATCTGAGCTGCCCAAGGCAGGGTGAGAGCAGACAGAAGGCATTTCTACTTTCTGCAGGGAAAGACCCGCCCACGTGGAGAATTTATAGACCACAGAAGAAATCCTCAGGGATACAAAGAACATATTCACGGAGAGAAATCCAAGAACGGGTGGATTTAATGTGACTGTGGTCAAGTGGGGACTTGCAGTGTGAACGCCAGAAAATGAATCGCATCAGAATTAGAATCTTGTACTCCTGCAAAGACGTATTTCAAAGGCAGCGATATTTCATCAACACAAAGCACAAATTGCTTCTCTTGTTAGGGTCCTCAGATCACCATACAAAGACCACCACTCACAGATGCGATCCGCATGAATGTTTATTTCTTAAGAACAAGTTTCAGCTTGCAGGGGTCAGCCACACAACAAAATGGTGGTGACCCCGAGAGCAGCTCCAGGCTCCTTTTAAGCCCGGCTAGGGGAATTTCAGCAAGCAACGGCTATATTAGTTTGATTGGCTATGACTTCTTTGGATGGGTCAGGGCACACCCAGACATATACCAGAGAGAGAGAGAGAGAGAGAGAGAGAGAGAGAGGGAGGGAGGGAGGGAGGGGGAGAGGAGAGGAGAGGAGAGGAGAGGAGAGGAGAGGAGAAGAGAAGAGAAGAGAAGAGGAGGGGGCGGGGCTTGCAGGATCTGCCCTTTCTGATTTGGTGGCTCTAGCCTGTCAGAAACATCAGGCTGGAGCAGGCCGGGGAGGAGGCCTGTGTGCAGGTCTCACTCCAAGCGCAGAGCTGAGGGCCCTTGCCAAAGGCTGGGGCCAGACAAGTGGCCACTGAATGGGGTCAGGCCCCCAGCTCCACGCCTATACTCACGTAGGGTACCCAGCCTCCTTGTGGTTTGGTGCTAGCTCAGTGGAGCCTCCTGACTGTCTTTGTACTACCACCAGGGGCTGTCTTCCTCTTATACACACATAATCACACAGAGGAACACAGATAAGAATCCTAAAAATTGAAGTTAAGACACGACAAGGAGAGATTTTGATTTTCGAGACAGGGTTTCTCCGTAGCTTTTGGTTCCTGTCCTGGAACTAGCTCTTGTAGACCAGGCTGGCCTCGAACTCACAGAGATCCACCTGCCTCTTCCTCCCGAGTGCTGGGATTAAAGGCGTGCGCCACCACCGCCCGGCCGATATCAATATTTTTAAAAATTATTGAAGTCTAACCAAAAAAAAAAAGTAGATATTCAAGATGTGGCCATTTCTCAAACATTGTGGAACTACCATGATCAAATTAAGGTATGTGTCAGCACCATAATCATGATTTCTGTGAGGCGGCACATGCCAAGAGGACTGGGTTCTTGGGCTCTTGTGAACAGCAAGCGAGCAGCACAGGCAGCTACCGGTTTCTAAGCTGCATATCAGAATCCTGGTGACTCACCGTAGAAGCTGTCTGCCCCCTTTCTCCACATCACTTCCAGCCCCCAGCAGTTGCTGTTGAGCCATTTGGGTGTGTATGTGAGTCTCAGCGTTTATTCTTTCAATTTTACACAAGTGGGGTCAGTAATCTTTCCATGCCAGCCTCGTTTTGCTTAGCATTGAGTTCACCAGTATTGCAGACAATGGCAGGTTTTCTTTCTTCCTGTGCTATCAGGAAGCACGAGCTTGCCCTCTCCACACCGCACTGTCTTGTGACTCACACATCTGACTCTGCATCTCTCAGGTAAGCGCCCCAGCCACAGCTTGCTTCCAAATTCCACGGAAGAAACAAATGAAAGTCCCATACTTGCCATCTTGCTAATACTGTGTATCACTGGGCAATTGTCAACATCCCATCTCCAGCTCATGGCATTTGGAGGGTTGTCTTGATTCTGTTATACCCCGTCTCTAGCTGAATGGCCATCAGAATCCTCCGAGGCACCTTTGGCGTGGTGTCTGTCTTGCCCTCCTCATCACAGCGTTTCCTCTTGAGTTTTAAAATTTCCCAGCTTGTCAGTTTCTTCTTTCAGTTGTTTGGATTCCATGCAACCTAGCTGGCTTATGGTCCTCAATTTCATGCTTTTATTTTATAACTTGGATAAAATGGGAACTTTCATGAGAAATTTTATAAAGAAATACCTTGAGTCATTAGCCAAGCAATTTCTTTTTATGTGCTTGTAACCCAATGGCCTTCAGTGGCCTTTCACATGGGGAATGCATTTATTTTTAACTTAAACTATTATGGGAAGTCTGGCGGTGGTGGCACAGGCCTTTAATCCCAGCACTTGGGAGGCAGAGGCAGGTGGATCTCTGTGCATTCAAGGCCATCCTGGTCTACAAGAGCTAGTTCTAGGACAGGCTCAAAAACCACAGAAAAACCCTGTCCTGAAAAACCAAAAAAAAAAAAATTATTTTGGAAAAAAAAACATATGTAATCAATAAAGGGCAGGGTAGATTTGTCTATTTCATTTTTTTTTTGCCTTTTTTTTTTTTTTCCTAAAACAGGGTTTCTCTGTAGCTTTGGAGCGTGTCCTGGAACTTGCTCTGTAGACCAGGCTGGCCTTGAACTCACAGAGATCCACCTGCCTCTGCCTCCCCAGTGCTGGGATTAAAGGTGTGTACCACCACCACCTGGCTTCTTCTATAGACACTTATAATGAATTTTCCAAGAACTTGCCCCTTATCTATGGTCTTTACGCGTGTCTTTCAAGGGTGCAGCTTTAAATCCAGTGAAAAAGTGGAACATGAAGGTCTTGGTGCATCCTTTGCCAGCTCGGTAGTAGCAAGGTTAGGACATTTGTTCATTCCTTCTAGGTCTATTTCCACATGACTTGCCTATTTCTCATTAGTGTGTAATTATTTTTCTCTGGTTCCTAGACCTCTCTGTTCCTTTCCCTTTAATCACACAGTAGGTCAACTATCAGAAGGGGGTATCCTTCTCTACTGCCCACAGTCATACACAGAAGCATGGTCATCAGAAGGAGGTAGCCTTCTCTACCACCTACAGTCAGTCATACACAGTAGCATGGTCATCAGAAGGGGGTAGCCTTCTCTACCACCTACAGTCAGTCATACACAGTAGCACGGTCATTGGAAGGGGGCACCCTTTTCCACTGTCTGTATTCATAAATACACAACTGTAGTATTTTAGCCATTCCTTAATAAAGTAAAAGAATAAACGAAACAAATTGAAACAGCATTAGAGCTTAGCAGGAACAGAGATATTTAATTTGTATTTAAAAATTATGCTTTTATCTAAGTGTCTATTTTTAGAGACGTCCCCGAGCCTGTTAGGAGAGTTCAGGTGGATATATTGTGAAGTTCTGGAATCATAAGGGGATCTGCCGGTGTCTGTGCTAATGATGAGCTGAAATCATGTGAACAAGTGCCCTCACAGCCTATGGCATCTCTACCTTAGCAAACAAAGCAAGGCGCTATAAAAATCAATGACTAACCTACAGTGTAGGTCTTACGTGACCGGATGTGCTTTTATAATGTCAATCTAATCAAGCCAAGCAGCATTGCTCAGATCTGCATTTTTCTCTTGAATACTAAGAAAGAGGGAAGGAAAGCTCTAGTTAGAATGGCGCATTTGAATTCTGACGAGCTTTTCTTCATGCATTTTAATCTCACTGTGGTTGTAAGTGCTTGTTTCGCTGACCCTATCAACTGTGAGGAAGAAAACCTTATGGTTCCTTTTCAACATAAAAGTGTCTTGCGTCAACCCAACCCTAACCACAGGTAAACAGGAAACGCTGGAATCCTTCTGACTATCTAACTATGGGCCCTGCCCCACCAAAAATGAAAAGGTAAAAAAAATCTAGAGTAGAAAGCTACTAAGCATCAAGTGTATCCTCAGGACCTGATAAGCTTTCAAATAAACAGGACATAAAATGTGGAGATGAACCCAGGCACAGTGGTGGCTGAGAAATAGACAAATCTAAGGGACATCAAGAAGGATCACTCTTGGGTGACAAGTAAGACTGTCCTTCCTGATCACGTGAGAAGGGGAGGTCAGTCCCACAGCAGGGTGAGTAAACTGCGCTCTGCACTCAGTCAGCCAATGTGCCAGCCCTTGGAGGCTGCGGACTGCTTCACTCTCGATGCTCGAGAGTCCAGTGCTCTCGCTGTGAACGGAGGGTCCAGGTTTTCCACATAAACTTTCAAATCATCTCTTTGTCCTGCAACTCATTCTGTTAGATGCCCCTACAACCCTGGCATTTTCACCTTGAACATTTCCTGGAGTTTCCCCCTTTCCTTGCTCCCTGTGGGTCTGTCTCTGGTGGGTCTGTCTCTGAATTGAGGTGTTGCAGGAGCTCCTTCCGCTCCTTCACCAATAGCCGTTGAGATACCAGCCCATTGGGGCGTGGTCTCTCTCTCTTTAAAAAAGCAGCCACTGCCCTCTGCTTGCTCTCTGGCTTCCGGCTCCGCTTCCCGCGACTAGGCTCCCTTCCTGATTGAGCACAGGGCCGTTATCTGGGACGGTGATCTCTAAGTTTTCCCCCCTTAAATAAATAACTATTCTACTAATCATAATTCCAAACTGGTGTGGGATTGTTTGTGATTTACGCCTTCATTGAGGGATCTCTCTTATGTAGGGCATAGATTAGGCCTTTCCCTGGGGTGAGGACCATCATTTTAATCATGGCAGATCAACATGGTATCACACATGCTCACATCACCTTCCAGGCCATACTTCTACAGATGGCTTAAACTTGATGATACTTTGTTCTTGTTCTTGGAGTTGACTGATCTTTGTGTTTTATATCTTTTTAAGATTAAAAAAAAAAAGTGTGTGTCTATGAAAATAAATGTCCCATATGTATAGGTACCCAAGGAGGTGCCTGGTCCCTTGTAGCTATAATACAGGTGGAGCTGGGTACAGAACCAGGTCCTCTGTAAGAGCTGCTGGTGTTCTTAACCAGCGGACCACCATATCTCCAGCTCTGTTTAACTTTTTAGAGTAGTAAATAAAAATGTTTAGCTTTTAACTAAAACTTGTTAGCGGAATGCCTGTCATAATGGTGCCAGAATAGTTGACAAAGCAAGAACAGAAGTCAAATTTTGGCCGAAGATCCACAACATGTCTATATCATGGGCTGAGTTCGTAATTTGAATTTTGCTACAAGATGAATTTCTAACTTGGCCTGAGTTGCACATATACATTTCAGAAAAACCCAAGCTTCGTTGTTGAAATTTCTCAGACCTGCTCAAAGGTAGAAGTCCTCGTCAAGTCACCTCACATTCCAGCTGCCCCTGAACTATGGTTAAATATAATCTATGTGTTACCGTGCATAGCAACAGCCCAGGTGCCAGACTTGATGATGGTGCTCAGAGCATACAGACCACAGAAAAGCAAAGAAGCTCATGCTGATCAAGATATAACTCAAGCTTTTTGCTAAAACAAATACAAAAGTACATCTTATTTAATAATTTATATGAATTTAAGATACAGTGTTAGCTTGAATTTTTAATTTTCTTTTCCTTTCTCTCTCTCTCTCTCTCTCCTTCCTTCCTTCCTTCCTTCCTTTCCTCTCTCTCTCTCTCTCTCTCTCTCTCTCTCTCTCTCTCTCTTGTTACAGGGTCTCATTTACCCAGGTTGGCCTCAAACTCATTGTGAAGTCAAAGATGACCTTGAACTTCTGACTTTCCTGCCTCTACTTCCTGAATGCTAGGATAGAAGACTTATTACCTTACCAAGCTTGAATTTCCTTTTAAGAAGACTTTGTTGTCTATTTTTGTGGATTGATTTTATACCTGAAATTCTTGTGGGAAACGAGTGAGATTCGACATTCTTCATGCTTCTACGCCTGTTTCTGTTATCTTTGTTTTTCACATGTTATTCTAGTAGGAATCAACGAAAAACACTTTAGGAAAGGAATCAAGAGGATGCATGTTAAGAAAACATACACATTTCAATTATCTTCAGCCACTTAGCCACCAGTCAGAGGGTCTGAGTGGATAACAAACACTTATCAGCAGGTATTAAAGGAAAACTATATTAGAATAAAAACAAAATTAAATTTACTGAGGTAACTTCAATATATATATAATATATATATTTCAATATATATATTTACCTCAGTAAATATATATGTTATATATATATATATATATAATTTCTTTTCATCGCTTATTTTTGATCATGCTAGCCAAGAGCAATTGTCTAACTAAAACAAATACATTTTTTCTCAAAACCTGACAAAGGAATAAGGCTAGTCAGTTGGTTTCTTAGGGAATGACTGTGTCCTGTATTTATACATGGTGCACTCTACTTTGGCATTTTCAGTCAGAAGAGATGGCTCAGTGGGTAGAGGCACCTGCTGCTAAGCCTGACAACCTGAGTTGGGTCCCCACAACCCATGTGGTAGCAGGAGAGACTTGGTTCCCACAGGTTGTCCTCTCACCAATGTTTGTATGTTATGGTGTATACCCACACACGTACACACATACACATTGCACAGGCACACACGTGTGTTCATGCATGCACACACACACACTCAAATGAGAATTAGGAGTTTTCAGGAATGGAGTCTTTGCTTTTTGAGAAGAGCCTTAGGGGATGGTGACATCCAAAAAACTACTCTCTATAGAGACAGAAAGCTTTTTTTTTTTTTTAACTGGATTTACTGATAAGGGAGGCTTAACTCATCAAAGACCTGATTAGGCCTGTCAAAATGTCAGCGTCAGTGACATTATCATCATGGTAACCAGCACAACAAATAAGACTTCATTTTATAAAAATAAAGAAAAACACTTTGGTACACATGCCATGTTCAAGCCATCCATGTGGGGACATCCATACTTCCTAAGGAATGCTGGGATGTTCTTATTTTTTTTGAGGATGTGGACTCTGAACCATGGATGACAGAGGCACTCAAGATCCCCGTTTGGGGACACGGCACAGCGGGTAAGTGTTTGCCTCGCAAGCTCAAGGACCTTGACGACGATCCACAAGAACCCATAGTAAAACACAGCAAAACTGGGTATGATGGAGACTGTTTATGATCCTCATGCTCGGGAGACAGAGTCACATAGATCTGCAGACTCACTGATCAGCCAGCCTCATTCACATAGTACTCCCCAGGCAAGAAAAAGGATGCATTAAAAAAGATAGGCAGTGCAAGCATGCACACACACACACACACACACACTCACAAACACACTCTCTCTCTCTCACACATACACACACACACACACACACACACACCATACATGACTTAGAGCACATTAAAAACAAGATTTGCACAGATAATCTTAGTGCGAGAGCCCTGCACAGCCTCCGAGCCAGGTGATGGTGAACTTCTTGGAACAAAGGAGGTTTTTGGAGGCTCTTTAAAGGCTCTTGTTGTCTTCTCCGTTTTTCCCCTCTTGTCCCAGAAATATCTGTGATATAAGAACAGGCAGACTCTGTATCTAATGCAGGTCTGAGAAGATGCAACCTTGGGCTGTCCTCCACCTTCCTGTTTGACTCACAGACCAGCATCCTGACACAGACACACTCTCCACTGGTCACATGGATAGTCTGTAAGCAGTTGTCCTGAGAGCCAGAACTTTGTATCTGTCAGAACAAGGTCTGACTGGCAGGTTGTCAGCCTTCTGAATGTTGAATCAGCCTGGCCTGGAGGAGGGAGAGAGCTGAAGCTGGGCCCTGGGTTAAGACCAAACTTATGGCACTAGGGCTGGGGGTGTGGCCAGTTGGTAGAATGCCTGGCCAGCAGTCATAGGTCCTGGGTTAATCCACAGAATCATGAACATTAGGGCAAAATGGTCACACATATGCACCTGCAATTCCAGTAATAGGAAAGTGGAGCAAGAGGATCAGGAGTTCAAGTTCATACCTGGCTACATAGCAAGTCTCAGGCCAGCCTGTGCTACAAGAGACCCTGTTAGAAAGAAAGAAAGAAAGAAAGAAAGAAAGAAAGAAAGAAAGAAGAAAGAAAGAAGAAAGATAGATAGATGACAGATAGATAATAGATAGATGACAGATAGATAGATAGATAGATAGATAGATGATAGATAGATAGATAGATAGATAGATAGATAGATAGATAGATAACAAAACATACCCAGAAACATGTCATGCTCCTACAGGGGCACAATACACAGTACAAAGAACCTCTTGCCTTTTGAAAGGCATGGTTCACCCATGCCATCATTTGTAGTAATTAACATTCCTTTATCTCAATATCCTCAATTAGAAATGATATTGAATAATCAAAAAAATTCAGGCTTAATAGATAGGAAATGCTTAATAAATATTAATTCTGCTAAGATATCTTCCGAGATCTTTGTTATGTATTTAGCATGCTCATTGCATAAATGCCAGCATTCAGACTTTTACATTTGAAATTGTATTTCAAGAATAGCTTCATTATGTCTCAGACACAGAGTGTGTCTTATCTCTTGAGGCTGATTGGGAGGGCCGCTGTGCTTGCTCTGATAACAGAGAATGTCACTGCCACTGGGACAGGCAGAAGCCTTATTTCTGAAGGCTGCGTCTAAGGTGCTGTTGGGCTTGGTTCCTGTGGGCCTGTTTTAATTAGAGCTGCTTTGCAGGATGAGCTAAATTGCTGTAAGGACGCTCTCTCTCTCTTCCCTTTCTTTCTGGGAAGTGTTTCATCACCCTGACACTGCCTGTCTGGTGAAGAGGACTTAATTACGCTCAGGCAGCCAGACGCTTCCATCTTTTTGCTGTGGTCTTTATGCACTGAGCTGGTCCTTAGAAGGAGGAAGATAGAATAGTTAAGCTTCAGTCATCATGGTGGAAGGTTCAGGTGCTTGCTTCTGCAGTTCCGAGTCAGGCTGCTGCTGAGGGAGGCCCTGGCAATGTCCCAACACAGTTCTGTGATTGGAACAATACAGACAGCATAAACTCAGGTAACAGAAACCCTAAATCTTTGCTTCAGTGACTTCTAAAAAATAGGAACCATCTTCCATAGCTGAGGGGCCTTTGAGAGCAGGTAAGAGACTATCATTCATTAAGGAAGAGTCATTGGGCACATAGCTCGTTCCTATTTTCTTCCTTCTGATCAATGTAGAAAGCTCTTTTGAGTCACCAGACAATGGCCACCAATGCTAGCAATAGTTTTTGTGCACCAAAAAGAACAGTAGGAAGTTCTCGGGGCTAGCTGTCCATGAGCTGCTACCAAACTCTGGCCATGTGGAACCATGTGCCAGAGGACAGATATAATAGAAGGGCCGTGGCACTTTGCAATGTAGGGGCTGCTTTGAGTTAGGGAGGGAAAATTGAAAATACATTATCCGCAATTTGGAGGGCAGAGTGAACCCAGCCGAAAACACAAGGCTACCCTGGTGGCTGTGGGGATTATTTGAGGTAGGTTATCAGGGTGACTGCCATAGTCAGTGCCCTATGGCTGTGAAGAGGCATCATGACCACAGCAACTCTTATAAAGGAAGCATTTAACAGGGGCTGGCTTGCAGTTTCAGG
Organism: Microtus oregoni; assembly: GCF_018167655.1. Lineage (NCBI taxonomy): Eukaryota > Metazoa > Chordata > Mammalia > Rodentia > Cricetidae > Microtus > Microtus oregoni. The sequence goes on along the minus strand of NW_024543069.1, from coordinate 35,267,687 downwards.
GGTTCAGTTTTTACAATCATGTTAGGAAGTATGACAACATGCAGGCGGACATGGTGCTGAAAAGAGAAGCTGAGAATTCTCTATCTGGGTCCACAGGCAACAGGATGAGTGAGACACTGGGCCTGACCCAGGCTTCTGAAACCTCAAAGCCCATCCTCTGTGACACAGTTCTTCCAACAAGGTTGTACCTCCAATGATGCCTCTCCCCATGAGTCTGTGGGGGCCATCCTTATTCAAACCACCACATTTTACTCCCTGACCCCAATAGGTTTGTAGCCATAATGTAATGCAAAGATGCATTCAGTCCAGCATTAAAGTTCCCATCGTATAACAGCCCCAAGAGTTTAAAAGTCTAAAGCTTAAAGTCTTTTCTGAAACTAATGACAAACTCTTAACTGTAATCCCCTATAAAAATCTAAATAAAAAAGTACATACTTCCAACATTCAGTGGCACAGGATATACATTACCCTTTCAAAAGGGAGGGAATTGAGAATAGTAAGGAAATACTGGACCAAACCAAACCTAAAATCATCAGGGCAAACTCCAAACTCTGCATCTCCCTGTCCAATGTCAAAAGCTCTTCAGGTCTAACTCCTTCCAGCTTCTCCGTTGTGCTGGTCTCGTACCTAGTCTGTACCCCAGCAAGCATCCCATGGCTCTGGCATCTCCAGCACACTGGGGCCTCCAACAGAAACCAGATTTCACCTTCACAGTTCCACACGACGACATCTCTGAGCCTCCATGCAGGGAACCCCCTGACACATGACTGGCCTCAGCAGCTTTTCTTAGCCACAGAGGGCGGTTGATTCCACAGCCTCTTTCTTGTAACGTGAGAACCATGTGCCAAGTTCTTCTGCTTTCTGGGGCTGAAACTTGACCTATTCATTTAAACACATTTTTCATTAGCTTTCTGGTTTTGATGGTTTCCTTCGCTGTTTACTTTAAATCCATTTCACAAGGGCGAGGTCTTGCCCCAAGGTCATCATTCTCTTTATTCCACTTAGCACAGGCTTTTCTCTTAATCTCTGCATCTCCTTGAACACAGAACCTAGCTCCATTGTACTTCTTGGGGCCCCTTCAGCTCTCTTCAAAGTGTATATTTTCTGCTTTGCCTTGCTTAGCTGGCTCCTTTTCATTACAGATTTGCATAAGATTGGCCACCAGTAACCCTGCTATATGCTCAATACTAGACTGCTTTGAAATCTTCTCTGCCAACAGCATTAATCAAAACTCTTGACGTTAGCCTGAGGCAGACGTTTTGTACAAGGACAAAAAGCAGTCACATTCTTTGCTAAACTATTTCAAGAATAATCTCTGGGCCATTTACAATGCTCTTCTCCTCTGAAGCCTCTTGAGACTTGCCTTCATAATCTACAATGCTCTCAGCACCTTCTTCCCTGCTCCTATTAGGATGTCCCATTAAGCCCCACTTAAAGCATTTACCTGATTTCCTTTCAAAGTCCCAGAAATCACCAACAAGAAGCGTGGTCAGACCAGTCCCTCTTCCCGATTTCTGTTCTGTTGCTATGAAGAGACACCATGACCATGGTAGGTCTTATAAAGAAAGCATTTGACTGAGGTTGACTTACAGTCTCAGAGGGCTAGTCATTGTTATCATGGTGGGTAGGAAGCAGGGTGACTCACAGGCAGACATGGTGCTGAAGAGGCAGCTGAGAGTTCTACATCTGGATCTGCAGGCAGCAGGAAGAGCCAGGAGTCACTGTGCCTGGCTTGGGCTTCTGAAAGCCCTGAGCCCACCCCCACCTCCCCCAGTGACACATTTCCTTCAACACCTACCCCAACAAGGACACACTTCCTACTAGTACCATTCCCTGATGACTAAGCACGCTTACTCAAATCACCACGGTGACACAGCCGCACCTCCTCTACTTCTTAGGCTCCTGAGTTAATAGGAAGGAGCACCGAGCTGTGCTCCATCAGCAGCAGGTACTGGTTCTCTGAGAGGACCAGCTCGGACACAGAGAGAATCATAGGCCACATTGGCAGGTTTCTTGTTTGAATAAGAAGCAGACATACTTCTAAAAATCAGCAAGATTCATTTTCTAGTGGATTCATGCCTGGAAAGCCAAGACAGGTTTATAGGTCATCGAACACACCAGTAAACAAGGAAAGACTAGCCCTGGAATGCAGGAATGAAAGACAGGGTTTGGAAACACCTCAACGCCAAGGGAAACTGAGGTAATCACTCAGCCTCCTCCCACCAGAGCTCCTGGAAGCAGAGAAACATTTTCATATATGCCATCACTGGGCTCACTGTCGTGGCAGCAGATGGGACACTCCATAGGCCCCCTTTTTCTAGTCATCTTCTCTATAACCTACAAAGCAACACGAAAGTGTTCACAGTGAGAGAAAATACTGGCTCCCAGGGCGGACAGTGGCTTCTCTCTGAGCATGGTTCACACAGCCTAAGGCTTGCTGCTGCAGGAACCATGAACTCTGCTAGGCCAAGTGCAGGGAGGTCCCCAGAAGGCAGAGGCATCCTGCTCACTGACAGAAGGAGAAGGGATATGGGAGATTGTTGTCGCATTAACCCCAAGTGTCACATTCTGCCATTAGTCCTCTCCTCTTGCAGAGCCCAACTGACACCAGTGATTTGATGTCGTCGGTTAAGGGGCGAGCCTCCAGCAGCAGTTCTGACAGACAATCAGGGGAAGGTAAGTACGCTTCAAGGGTGTGCGCCTGAAGGGCTGTCCACTAGAATAGATGGAAGGATGATAAATGTTTTCCCAGAAAGGGCTTTGTGCTGACTGGTGATTGGAGTGTAATGAGCTGCCCAGGAGCATGATGATTTAAAAATGAAGTTTCAAAAAGAAACTGACACTGGGCAGACACACAGACATAGTGTCTCCTCCTCTCCAGGTCTCTTCCCACTTTGAGTGGCAGCTATTTTCCTGTACTGCATATGATCTCGCTGAACTCAGGTCCTCATTCTCTGAAACACCTTATCACACTGCAGGGAGCTCTGGAGGTGTAGACATGGCTTCGGCTAGGGTTGGAAAAGCGTTCCTCAGCTTGTATCTCAACCATAAACTAACATCTGCATCCAAAAGCGGGCTGATCACGTCGAGAAACAGAAGCCCCAGAAAGAGAGACATGGAGACTTTGAGTTCGGGGCCTCCTACAGACAGGGTTTGTCAGTATGGAGGAAGCTGCTGATTCAGGCTTAGCTTTCAGAGAGCATTGCTGACTCGTTTTTATATTAAACATCATTTTTAACCTTGATGACTTTGTTACTTCATATTGAGCTTCTTTCTAGAAAGTTAGGGTGGGCGCTCATGCCACCAGACCAGCAATCTGGTAGGAATACAGGTGAGCTCAGAAATCAACAGACGTGTGAGACCGAAAGCTGCCTCCGTGGTTGCAGCACCAGGCACTGGGGGCAGCCTCTGAATAACACAGCGTATGTTGAAGGTGGATATCCAAGCAGTGGAAGCGAGAACTGAGCAGTGAGGCCAAAGCAGTAGCATCAGAATGTGGCAGTGAAGGGATCCATTGGGAACTCAGATCCATGTTTCCGAAGTCACGGGTGGAGGCTTCAGGCTTATTCATTTATTTAGGTGGACCGAGAAAGAAAATATTTCTGGTGGTCTCATGGCACCTAAGAAAACACCAAGCTAAATTCTCTCTCATTACTGTTTTTTATCAAATTTGTAAAGTCTTACTGCTGCTCCCGCTCAGTGTCCTGGTAGACAGATTAAATCATACTTCTTGGAGTTGGATTACAGAATAGCTGGCCCCTCTCAGGACAGTGCCAGAGAGCCAGAGTGAGTATTTAAGGGCATCTAGGGTTACTGAACTGCTGCAGGTGGGGATTTCTTTATCTGCAGGAGAAAACACTACTTTAGCCTTGAGTTTCAGGTGTCCATCTTAAATTTTCAGTAGGCCTTTGAATGACAGTTCACAGAATTGTCTACGCAAGAGGCCGGTGAATATAAAAGTCGTCTTCCATAGTTCCTTTGTACAATGTCAGCTTTCAATGGCTTGATTTCTCTGTTGTTTTTGAGACAGGGTCTCTCTACATAACCCTGGTTATCTTGGAACTCAATGTATAGATCAGTCTGGTCTCAAATTCATAGAAATCTACCTGCCTCTACTTCCTCCTGAGTGTTGGAACTAAAGGCATGCGCCACCACACCCAGCCAATAAAGCTTTGACAGAACAGTTCAATTACTTGTGTGAGAACAAAAACTAGTGTTTATAAAGACATGTAGTTGATTGTGACATGATCTCTGGAAAGAGATGCCCAAGGGCGTGATGCTTCCTGGAGCTGTCTCCTGAGAAGTTCAGCTGTGCCAGGATATGGGAAGGGATTGAACATTAGACCAAAGAGAGAAAGATTTTGTCAGACTACAAACATCCCAATGGGAGACCCTGAGCTTCCCACCCCTGGGTACCATTAGATGCTAACCCTGGAGGATAGGAGGACCACTTACTGCGTTAACTTTGGAGATGCTAGCATGTGTGCCTAACAGAAGATCCTATCATCTGGGGGGATGAGTTTGCATTACTCCTGGTTCAGGATTCCATGCTCATCTCTGAGCACAAGCATTTCTTCCCACTTTGGAGTGGGTTCCCTTCTTTCTTTCCTTCATTCCTTCATTCATTCATCCCTCTCTCCATTCCATTCCCTCCCACCCTCCCTCCTTCCTTTCCACCTTCCCTCCTTCCTTCCCTCCCACCCTCCCATTCCTTCCTCCCCTCCATTTCCTCCCCCACTCCCTCCTTCCTTCCCTTCCTTCTAGATCAGTACTGGAATGCTGAGAGTTGAGGAATTTATAGTTTTTATTTTTATTATCAACTTTCAATTTATTACTCTTGTTTTCATCTTGAACTAGGAACAGGTTCAGGCTACACTGGAAACCATACAGATGACACCCAGCTTCACACTTGTCTGCCTCTAAGTACAAAATTGCATCTGTTTTCCCATATAACCTAATCCGAGTGCCTTCGAGGCCAGGCAGATGTTTTTGGATCCCCTGGAGTTGGGCATTGTAACATCTGCAGTCACGTCACGCTGAGAAACTTCCTGGAAAGCAGAAAGAGGACCCACAATGAAAAGTTATGATTTTATAAATAAGGCCCACTTAATGTCCGGTTGATTAATGAAAGGGGCAGCAGAAGTTTTACAGATTTTTCAGAAGGGCTTGTAAACACAAAGACCCTGCCCTTTCGTGTTGTAGACTGTGTCAAGTGTTGCGAAATCGCCTAAGGTTTTCTGTTTGTGTCCAGAGCATTTGCAGCTGTTGCTCACAGGTCTGGCAGATTATTAGATGTGTCAGGGGAGCTACAAGATGGAACTCTTTGGAATTAAGACCAGGGAATCCTTAAACTCCGTAAGCCCTGACATCCTCCACAGGAGACTTTCGTCAGCTGTCAGGTCAGGAAGCATCTGTCTGGGGCAGAGGTCCCCACAGAGACAAAAGAACTAATTGAACATTGTTTATACGTGTCCTAATTTGAACATGGAGTCGTGATTACTGTTCTGAAGCTGCCCGGTAGACATGTCACATGCATGAACACATCACATGCATATGATCCTGGTCACAGTCACCTTGTAGACCTCCACACTGTCTTCAGTTTCTTCTTCCATCTGCTCATTACATGTACTGAAATAAGGTAACTCTGCTGAACACAGTTTCTTACCTCACAGAAAATGTGGGGACAAAAAAGATTCGAGTTATAATAGCAGGAGGTGGCTCAGATATTATTTACCAGAGGTGACTTTGGGTATCTAGCAAACGCTTATAGAAACTGGTGCCTCTGAGAAGCCCTTATCAATGAAACAACCTTCATGTTTATAGGCAGTATGAAGCTGCTGCTGATCTCAGAAATGGGACATGGTTGCTAAGCCCTTCAGAGATCACCCAGGCATTGTCCTTAGATAAAAACACATTTTAAACCAAATAAGTAAGTAGTAACTCACACAGTAACACAAAAATCCCTTACCAAGAAATCTAAAGCTTTTAAAAGTCTCTATTCCCATGTTCACGTGCACAGGTGAAGAGACTGGGACCTATGTGTGATATTTATAAAATCGTAGGCTTCCATTTGGCTCCCTACCTCCTCCTTTATCCTTCCTTCCAATCCTCCTCCAAATGAAACTTTCCTCCCCGTTATTTCTGTTTCCCTGTCATCTCACCGATGCCATGTATGGGACACATCCCCTTGACTTGGAAGGTGTCTTGGAGACCTGCCCTCACCCCAAACAACACTGGCTGTTGCTGGCTCTCTCTTGTTTTTAAAGACACACTCCTGCCTTTTGCTGAGCAGAGCAGGAAGTCAGGGAGACGTGGAAAACGGGGTACAGAGCTGCTCTCCTTCAAGGCTCTGAAGCCTCACTTAGCCGCGTTGATTTCAACCTTCCTTTTTGCTGATAGACCTGTTATGGCTTATTTGCATCCCTTATCATCAGATTTCCCATTCCTGAAGAGATTTTGGGGTTGCCTCTTCCTTCTCATTCTCTGAAATGCTATCATGATAAGGAGTGGATAATAACGGGTTTTCATTTAAATTTGTGACGTTCTGAAAGACTTACTTCTTTCTCAGCTTTAGAAAATCTTTTCTATTATTCCCCAGGAAAACCATCTCCCTTCATCCTTCCCCTCTTTTACAGCAGGGTCTCTATGTAGCCCTGGCTGGCCCCTCCTTTGGCAGAGCTACAGAGGACTGTGAGCATCTTTGCCCTGCGCTATAACGGCGGGGATTCGGCCAGAGAACAGTTGCTGTAGTCCTGATACTTAGGTCTTGGCTGTCCCTAGTCCTGCTTAAGGCAGAGCCTGTTCTCTAACAGGACTTGAAATGTTTGATTGACACATCCATGGCAAGCCTCTGCTGTGGGCGGAGCTATGCCCTGTCTCCGCAGCTACTCATTGGTTTAAACCGTGATACCCTGACTTCTCGTGTGTGAGTCCTAAGGTGAAGAATGAACCTGGCTGTGAGGAGCCATCTTCGGCTTCATTTACATAGGTGGAGCTAGAGAAGCAGAGCGAAAAGAGCAAAGCAAAAAACAACAGGCGAATGCTCTTAAATGTTACAATTGTTTTTTTCTGGCTGATGATAGAAGTAAGCTACTCACACTGGGGAGGATTTGATAAGCAGAACAGCTTCCTATGCAGGGCACACTGCACAGGCGGTTTCTACACTGATTGTGCTGAGTCACCGTTACTGATTTAGAGAAGGCCGCATCTCATCAGGAGGAGAGAGAGAGATGGTCTCCCGGACACTGCATGCGCACATTCTCTTCACCCCTGCCTCTCATTAGATGTCTCCGCAGTGTAATTGTTATTATTATTCGATCATCTCCCTATTCTCTTGACTCACAGTTTGAGATTGTGTATAACTTGCGTCCTGTCTTCAAGTTACCTGCTCTTAGCTGCCCCCACGACACCCACTGAACGTATTAGAAAGAAACTGATAACCAAACTTGCTCCATTTTCACTTTATCAAGCAGATGCATTTGGACGTTCCCTCTGCTGTGAGATATGTCACTATGATGCTGCCTATCATCGAGTCCATCCTACCCTGCCCTGCTCTTGAACTGAGACCATTCCAGGACATTGGGCCTTCACGGTGACAACTGGGAGCTTGATGTGTGGGTCCATATGTCACTTCCATCGCGAGCCACCCTCTCTTCTCTCTCATGATCCATTTTCCATCTGTAAATCGCTCAACCCCATGGCTGACAGAAAGGAAGGAGAAGAGGCGATGTCCCACGTGATTTCCCCATAACTCATTCAATTTTCACAGGTCTTTTTCTTTATTTCTTTTGTTTTGTTTTATCTGATACAGGATTTCTCTGTGTAGTGCTAGCTGTCCTGGAACTCTCTCTGTAGATCAGGCTGGCCTCAAACTCAGAGATCTACCTGCCTCTTCCTCCCGAGTACTGGGATTAAACATGTGCCCCACCACCATCCAGCTCAATTTTCACAATTCTTCGTGAATTTAGTGCCATTTGTCTTTTAGCCACAATACCAAAGATAAAGAAATTGAAGTATGGGCAGACTGAGAGACCAGTCCATATTCCTATGCTGCCAAGCAGGAAGCAATATGGGTTTTTTTTGTTTGTTTGTTTTGAGACACATTTGGTTGCTCAGTAGATTGATGACTGCATTCGAGAATACTGAAGCTTGAGGAATTAGTTTTCAGCTGTAATATGATGTAAAATAGCAAGACCAAAGAAAAGTACCAGCTGGCCAGGAAAGTCAGCAGGAATCCAGGCTGAGATGACCAGAGCCAAGGAGTAGAAAGAACTGTGAGCCACTGTGGCTACAATCATTAGTCTTGTGACTGTGCTATTAACATAAACCCAGGACTTGCAAAAAGCCAAGTCCAGGTTTAGACAAAGGAAAAAAGACAATCACATTGTTTAATGTGAGGAAGTCATGGATTAGTAAACATTTTGCTCAGTTTGATTTTTAGAAAACATTTTCCATATCTTATTCTGATATTAAACACTCAGGATGCTATGTTATGCCATGTTGATGTGTCCCTTGGTCTGGAAATATATCTGCTTTTTTTTTTTAATACCGTTGCCATGGCAATTCTAGGAGATATAATTTGATCATCCAGCAGAGTTCTGAGTATTGAATGACTCTTAACCTTCTTACCTCCTCTATGAAGTGAAACACTTTATCCCAAGAGGAAAACAAACCTTGATAATTTAAGTTCAAGAAAGACAAAGATTTTGTGAGGCTATTGTTATCCCATGGGCAGACATCATGGACAGAAACTGTTTTTATTTGGAAAATGGCCTTCACAAGATGCCATTATGCATGAAAGGGACACAAAACGTTTGCCTTTAATGGTTTTGGCAAGCTTGCTTTGCATGGTTGCTCAGAAGATCATAGGTGTTATCCAAACTCCTCTGAGGCTCTGCACACACCCTCAAACCCCTCAACTTTACAGTTTTACTCCCCCAAACGCACATACAGGCTTGGGCGTGCATGTATTTCAGAAAGCTTTTCATTGTTCCTTTCTTTTCTTCTTTTAAATTGGAACCAAGCTGCAGACAAGCCTAGCAGCAGTTCCCTTGGCATGATATCAAAAAACTGAATTCTTCGAGAAAATGCTCACTCCAACTTTGCAGTCCTGTGTGTGTGTGTGTGTGTGTGTGTGTGTGTGTGTGTGTGCCAGTTATCATCCTCAAGGCCATGAACTCTGTAAGCCTGGGGCCTACATTATGCTGTGCTGGAGGACCCAAGCACTTCCCTCCCAGCCCATGGCTTGCCCATGGGAGCTTAGGTCGCTGGGACTTGAGGCTGTGATGTGTGCAATAGGCTATGCTAGAATGGACAGAATTCACCCTCCCACAGAAAAGCATTGCCCAGCAGGCAGGGGGTAAGACTAAGTCTGTATAAAGAGGCTGCGAAACTTCAGGAAGATTGTTAGAGTTCCTTAGGAACTCTAGGGGAAGCAGCTGGGTAAAGACTCTCATAAAATAAAAGCATCACAATGGAGCACAGGAAGCCTGAAGGTTGTGGCAGGAGGGTGTGAGTAAACGGAGCTCATTTAAACCCTTGTGATTACGAGTTCCTAGCGGGTGCCGACATGCTGGGCTCACATGACACTCATCTGTTAGGAGTTCCTGTGAGAGCCAAGTGTGCGTGGGGGGGGGGGGGGGGACGACACATCTCTTTAGGCCAGTACTCAAGAGTTCTGCCTAAGCAGAGTCCAGGTGCAGAGCTCTGTCTTTGTATGTCAGGCGATATATCCCAGCTTTTGTTTATAATTCTGGTTATGCGTAAGTAGGCTCTAAACTGACTTTGGAAACATGGAGAGGACACGTCCACATCACACAACATTCCATCCCAAAGAGTTTTATAAAGATGGGCAGAATTACCACATAGAACACATGAAGCTCAAAATTTCTAAACATTGAGCTTGTCCCGTGTTCTCTGTGGGTGGCATGGGGGTTGGACTGTCTTGTTCCCTATGTCAAGTTGCTGAGGGTTATCTCGTAGTTACATCTCCATAACCTTTTCATACAGGCAACAGCAGAATCTTCATAAGAATGGGGCTTGCTTAATAGCTTAATTAACAGCCTCATCTGATTTGCTTTTGAGAGGTTATTACTGCCATTTAGGGAGTGAGAACAACAGCTGCTCCCTCTCAAATCTCAGGGTTTGGGGCAGAAAGGATGAGATAAATGTCTTAGAGAGAATGGCTTCCTTTTCTAGAGGAATAACAAATGCTTTTGTTAGTCTTCCCTTGTGACAAAGCCCTGTGTCCAAGGTGACATATAAAAGTTTATTTGGGCGTGTAGTTCTAGAAGGTAGGAGTCTATCATGGCAGGCAAGCATGGCAAGCAGGCTGAGAGTTCACAGGTTGGGGTGGAAACAGGAAGCAGGGAGAGCAAACTGGGAATGGCTGGAGACTCTGAAACCTCAGAACCCACCCCCAGCAGTAACGTATTTCCTCCAGCAAGGCTACGCCGCACGAGCCTCCCAAAGAGCTACCAACGGGAGATCAAATGTTCATATGCCTGAAGATCATGGAGGACAGTTTTCAATCAAACCACTGTGATAATTATTTATATAATTCATTGGTTGGCGGCACTTTGTTTTGTAAGATCTATTATTATTTTTATTTATGTGTATCCGTGGATGTTCCACCTAAATGAAGGTATCTTCAGAGGTCAGACGGGGGCATTCAGTTCCTTGGAGCTGGAGTTAGAGGTGGTTGTGAGCTGCCCTACACGGGTTCTGGGAATCTGGAAATTAAACTCATGCCCTCTGCAACAGCATCAAATGCCTTTAACAGTAGTGCTGCTTCTCCAGTCCAGCTGGCAACATTTTATTACTTTTTTTTTAATAAAAAAAATAGCTATGAAAGCCAGCAAATACACCTGGATAAACAACATTTGGAATATGAATTTGCAGCAAAGGCTAAGCCTTAAGCCCTGAAATTGTATAAAGAGCAGAAAAGGACAGATGGATCTGAACCCTGACCAACACCAAGGGAAGGACCTCTCCAGGAAAAACGAAATCGGCAACCATCTTAAGGTAGAAGAATACCCAGAGGTCAAAGCGGGCGGTGGTTTTACTTCATAAAAACGGCAGTGGAAAAGTGTGGCTGAAACGAAGTTGTTGTGAACTATAAGCATATGTTCAGCTTTCAGGGTTTTAATTTTTAAAAATGCTTGAAATGTCTTTGACTTGGAATTCAGCCCCAGATGAATTCCTTTTCACATTCTTGATAAACATCCATTTGTCTGATTTAGCTCTGAATGGAGGAGAGAGAGGCTTATCAGATCCACACCAAAGAACTCAATTAACTAAAAAGTAGCATTATTCATGTTTCAGGCAGGCAGACAATAAAAGCCAAAGTCAGTGTGACCTTGTGCGAAGAGGCCTTCAATGGGGGGGGGAGTTATAACACTTTCTAAATTTCTTTTAAAAACTCTGCCACAAAGTCCAAACATATGTGTGATATAAAGTATAAGATACTCCCTGCTTAATCCCATTAACTTTATAAAAAAAAAAGTCATGTGTGGGCTGCATGCTAGTATACACCTGTAATCTGAGCCCTTGAGAGACAGGCTGGAAGATTTTGAATTTGTGGCCAGCCTGCACTGCAGGCCGAAACCTAGTCTTAAGACAAGAGGGTGTTTCTAGGACATGCACGAGTGTCTTTTCCATCACAGCTGCTTTCGGCAGTACTGGACATCAAAGATAACCAACGGGGAGAAAGGGGGGACTTCCCTGAGTGCACGCACATGTCCGGAAGTCACTGAGCTTAGAGGCTTCAGGGACTTCAGATAGGTACCAAAACAGTAAAGTGGAAATGTCGCTTACTCCACTGGGGCTTGCAGGGAGGAAGTGAAGGTTGGGGCTCCTCGTAGGAAACATCACTGGGAAGAGAGGGTTCCACGCAGCCCTTGGAGTCTGGCCTCAGAGCCCTGGCCTGCAGGTCCTGGATTTTAGCCCTTCAGTCGTCACTTTGCTGTCCCAGCCTCACCCACGGTACCCACAGTACCCACGGTAGAGGAACGCATCTGTGATAAAGATAAAGGCGAGACCGCGGGTCTCTCAGGCCTATCTCTAACCTTCGGCTGCTTTGTTGAGAGCTATCCCTGCCCACCCCTGTGTAGCTCTTTCTACATTTCCAACCCTGTCACGGGAGATAAATGATAAACATTTTTACTTTCAGAGCTCTTTGCCCCGGCCTGAAAGAAGAGGAGGCTCGTGATATCAATGCAGTAAAGACGAGTGGCCACTGAGTGGGGTGAATGTTCTAGAGTGTCCAGAACCATGGAAGCTAAGGCAGGAGGGTGAGGCAGAGGAGACAATGCCATCAGTATTGAGCAGCATGGAGTCTGGAGCCCAGAGGCCCAGTGACAGCAGATAAACAGAGGGAAAGTTCAGGGGCTCTCAAAAAAAAAAAAAAAAAAAAAATCCACTCACCAGACAGAAGAGCGATAGGGAAGCGGCGCAAAGGAACAAGAGGCTGCCATTGTTTATTCTGAGAGAGAGCGATGCTTCCGATCTCTTGTGTGAATACCCAAGGAGCCAGGCTAGGAAGTGAAGTGCTGCAGTGTGGTCCCAGATGAGGCATTGTGGGGAGCAGAGGCGTGCTCCCACACACTTCAGAAAAAGAGCCAATGACTACCGCGCGTGAATCTGTACATGGGACCAGAAGGAGGAAATGGAAGGCATTTTCATTTCGGTTTCTTCCTCTGAAGCGGGAAAGAAGGTAGCTGTGCAGGTGGTTTGAAACAGCAAGCACTGGAGAGGACATTGTGGGATGGCAGCAAGCACTGCAGCTGAGCTGGATCTCCACCCTCTGCCACTGTGGAGCTGAGTCTGAATGACCCATGGGAACAACTCTGCCTCGGCAGAGCCCTTGTGCTCTGGGTGAACAGTGGCCTCTGCTCACCTTCTCTCAGGCTCTCTGCATCCTTCACTGAAGCAAAAATAGGAATGCCACTGGCTGTGCAGACTCCAGCCGGCATCTGGACCACTATATCCTGTTCATGGTGTTTGATGGATTCCACTGTCCATGTGAAACAGGATCAAATGCCAGCTCCCACCTGGCAGTTATCAGGATGAAATGGAGCAGTGGCCACAGGTGCCTGGTCAAAAGCAGGTGCCCAAACTACATTCATATAGGGCAATGCTGCTTCTGGGGATGTTAGCTGAACACGAGAGGACCAGAATAGATGGAGGACTAGACCTGGAGTCTGGCAGCATTTAAAACTTGACTTTCTTAACCAAATCAACGATCAATACTTTCAGGAAAAGTTGTTTTGTGGATTTAGAGTCTGAATAACACATGTTGGAGGAAGTATAAGGTGGTCTTAGGATTCTGCATGTGACTGACTCTTTTACCGTGGCCACGGCCTTTCAGTAGGTTGTTATAACTCATGAGGTTAAGCCTTCGAGATGGTTTTAGACAAGTTGTGGTGTCTTATGGATGTCTCTGTGTACACACTAATACACATGCACGTGTCTTTAACACATTGTCTATTTTGCAATTTCTGTTTGACTATGACTCTTTGCATGGCCTTATGGTTTTGATTTGTGTTTTTTAATTAATTATTTGTGTGTGTGTGTGTGTGTGTGTGTGTGAGAGAGAGAGAGAGAGAGAGAGAGAAAGAGAGGGAGAGAGAGAGAGGTGCATAGGTGCCCCCAGAAACCTGAAGAGGATTTCAGGTCACCTGGGAGCTGGAATTATAGGTAATCGTGAACTACCTGATATGGGTGCCGGAAATGAAACTTGGGTCTTGTGGAAGAGCAGGAAGTACTCTCTTAATTACTGACAGGAAGATCCCAGGAGACGGACGGCCATTAGCTAACTGGCCTAATCAGTGAGACCAAAATCTACGAGAAAATTTGTCTCTAAAAACAAGGTGGACAGCTCCTAAGGAACACTTGAGGTTGACCTCTGGCCTACACACATGTGACCACACATGAAAGTGCACCCCCACTTGTATATTCATATACACAGAAGCATGCTTCACACTGTACATGCAGATTAACCACGCCAACTGAGAGAAGAGATGGAGTGAGCAATGCCTTCGTCTTTGTCAATGAGACGCTGGTAATTAACTGAACGGGGGTGGGGGTGTGTGTGAAGGGACCAAGGGTGGGTCCTGGTGTGTTTGCTTGGATGATGAGTTCAAACGAAGCCCCTCTCCGATGCTTCCCATCTCGGAGGGGTGCTGGGAGGCATGATCTGAGCTGATTTGCATGGCTCATGCGGCATGCCCACTTGGTAAGGGGTCAGATGAGTTACCAAATGTGTGATTTAGAGCTCAGGACTCGAGGTGGAGATAAGCAATTGGCTGTCATGGGGGAAAACTGGGCATTGAAATCATAACCGTAAATCTTGCACTCTTCTGCAACAGAAGAGAACAGAGGAATGAAAGGGGAAGAAACAGGACAAGTCAAGAGTGGAAGAGCTGGTGAGCCAAGTGGAGACACAGACACCGCTGGTCACCCCAGAAAAAATGGGTACATTTAGAGCAAAGGAAGAGAGGCCACACAACACAGTTACTCCTGAGCAAAAGCCACAGTGCAGAAGGACCACACTTTCACCAGCGTCTGCAACTGGAGCATCAGTCACCTTGGGAGGGTGGCTTGCACAGTGCAGTGGTGAACTCGAGGCCTCATTATCACATGAGTGAAGACATAGCTGTGTCTCCTTGGGGAAGGGGGCAAAGTGCTCAGGGATATTTTTTGTTTCTATGTGTAAGAAAAACAATGAATTAATTTCACACATAAAAGGGAGCCTTCAGCAGATAGGAAAGGTTGAAGAATGAAGCAAATAAAACTTAATGATGTTATGGAGCATTATGGAGTGGAACCCCCCCACACACACACACATAATGAAATCAGTGAACAGATGGAAGAATTATATCTAAACAGGAGACAAAAATGTATAGCTTATATGTTAAATATCCTAATTCCATTTTAAAAAATTATTTTTAATTTCTATATATGTGTGTGTTTAGTATGTGCACATTAGAGGGCTTCAGATCCTCCAGAGTGGTAGTTCTAGGCAGTTGTGAACCACCCAATGTCAGTGCGGGGACTCAAACTTCTGCCTTCTGCAAGAGCAGTGTGCACACCACCGAGCCATCTCTTCAGCCTCCCTAATTTTGTTGTGAACTGACAATATCATCACTAAGGCACCTGTGAAGTCAAGAGATAAACTAGCCAATAAGCAATGGATAATGGTGCTGGAGCTTGTTCCACAAGGTGCACAACTCTAGAAGCTCTATCCCTTCCCCCACCCCTAATACAGTTGTCAAGGTGATGACTCCTTTAAGGGGAGGTCACCGTTCAGTTAGATCACGCTGCCACCTCTCTCCTGAGTGGATGAAGGCTGATGTGGGAGTGTCTCTTGGAGTCCCATGTTTACTTCTCTGCTCACTATCATTTTAGAGGGGTAACCATGACATCACCATGGGACGGGAAGTGTCACGTGAGGAAATGAAGACACCTCCCTCTTTTCACGAGCAGCTCTGAGGAGCAAGGGCTGGTGGGAAAGCCCCTGGTTTTGCTGACCGTGTGAACAGTGTCGGCGCTGATGTGTACAGATGTTCCAGCCTAATTCCTCCTTCTGTTCCTTGTTCACAGTGAACAGTCGGTTTCCTAACCCATCCCACCTTCCACGACCTCTCTTACGCCACACTAGGCTTCTCCACGAATGCTTCAGTTGCTTTTGCAGATGGCGAGTGGTAGCTGGTTCCTGTAGGAGTCGCCTCTGGCTGAGATACACCTAGAGGGGAACGGAAGCCAGTCCTGCTAAAAAAGACTTTACCACTATCCTGTGCCCTTCCAGAGCTCTGGCGGTGGCTGCCCAAGTCTTCCCTGGGTGTCATTTCTGTGGTCATCTCTGATGTCAAACACCAGCTTCGTGACTTCACATTGTCTTTAGATCATTCACAAGAGGCAATGAGCAGTGAGCTTTCAGGGTCTTTACCACCTGCCACGGGCTGCACCCAGGAGAGCTGTGAATGCTGCCCCCCACACAATGGCCAAGCTGCAGCTTTATGAGATTTAGTAATGTTGTTATCTTTTGTGACTCTATAGCAGGGTTCCTGTGTGTGAACTTTGTGGATGCCCATGTTACATGCTAAGAGAAGAAGTGGTACATGTCTATGGGGTCTTTCTATTTTTGACATAGGTCTGGTTGCAGGTCTGCACCTCTGCCGTGGCCCCAGCTTGCTGGTGGCAGGACCGTGCCTCTGCCGTGGCCCCGGCTTGCTGGTGGCAGGTCCGCACAGGTCCGCACCTCTGCCGTGGCCCCAACTTGCTGATGACTGGTCCGTACCTCTGCTGTGGCCCAGCTTGCTGGCTGCAGGTCTGCATTTCTGCCGTGGCCCCAGCTTGCTGGTGGCAGGACCGTGCCTCTGCCGTGGCCCCAACTTGCTGATGGCTGGTCTGCACCTCTGCTGTGGCCCCAGCTTGCTGGCTGCAGGTCCGCACCTCTGCTGTGGCCCAGCTTGCTGGCTGCAGGTCTGCACCTCTGCCGTGACCCCAGCTTGCTGGTGGCTGCATCCCAGTTTTGCCTTGCTGACACTCAACAGTCTTTGAAATGCCCTTCATGTTCTCTAGACTTTTTTTTTCTTTACCGTAAGCAGAAAATAACTAAAATTTAATTTCTCAATTTCTCCTTTCTAATCAAGGGGTAAGCCGCAGCTTCAGTCACGGCTGGAGGCCTTCAGTGCCATAGAAATGTGGTTTATCTGAAGAATCTGAAAGCTGAGGTTTATGGTTCAATTACAAGTTTGGTTGGAATCCAGGTTTGAAAATTATATTTTACAAGCTCTATAAATACCAGAATAGTATATTAAGCTCACCCCTCAGCAAGGATTGAAAGTGCCAGACAGAAGACAAAACGCTCAGAGATTTGAAGAAAGGGACGGAACGTTGAACTTTTAAAAGATGGTGGGTGTGTTTTAAAAGGAAGATTAATGATAACCCAGAAGCTGTCTTTTCTCCATGTTGTCTGTCAGGGTTTTGTGCCCTTTCTGCCCTATGCTGGCTAAAGTTCTTCTCATGCAGACAGCCTCTGTCTAGGCATTTGTTAAAGCCTGCAGCAATTGGTCAAAGCAAAGGATAATAACATTTGCCCTTTGTGTGGGCTACAACTATCCATACAGTTTAGTGATTCTCAGAAGCATCTGTCAGGAGAAATGGAGTTTTGTGTGGCTGTCAGCGTTTACAGCGCTTGAAGTCAAGCTTTCGGTTATACTTGCTCTCTTTAAAAAAACAAACCAAAAAAAAACTATTAAGTCCTCCCCCCGTGTTTGTGTGTGTGTGTGTGTGTGTGTGTGTTTATGCATGCACACGTGCATGTCCACCCACAGGAGCCCTAAGCAAACAGAATAGGGTGTCAGATCCCTTGGAACTGGAGTTATACAGGCAGTTGTGAGCTGTCTTATGTGGGTGCTGGGACTTGAACTCAGCTCCTCTGTAAGAGCAGCAAGTTCTTTTCACAGGCAAGCGGTCCCTTTGCCAGCTCCCCCCTCAACTTGCTCTTTATGCAGGCAAGTCTGTGAAGAAGGGGTGGTGGAGATGCCCCCACTTCCTTTCCTGAATGTTACACAGATGACCAGAGCCAGGATTTATAGGGACACGGATGCACAGAGGGAAAAACAAACAAACAAACAAAAAACCCTCCTAGAGCCGTAAGTTGTCAGCTGTCGGAAGAGGCAAAGAATCTAAGCAAACAGATTTCCAGCTTGGTCTCACTTGGCTAACATAGTTTCTCAGTTATTAATATTTAATGTTGACTATATTTTTCTGGAAAATGGATGGAAATGGTGAAAGCAGACTCTTCAGGGCCACACAGTATGAATATTTAGAGGATGTCAGCATTTGTTTAATGAATGAACAATCTTGGTGTTCTTTCCTGGACAAGCGGCACAAAGCGTTAGAGTCCAGCTCTTGTGTTCTCAGGTCTCACAGGAAGTCACCACCAGTGCGTGCCGATAACATAGAATACCACGGCCTGCCAAGGCCACTGCTGGGTCTAGGAAAGGGCTCATCTGGGGCTCTGGCCTGGGCTCCAAAAGGTTTCTTGTGGGTAAAATACAGGAAAGATGCATTTCCCAAATCAAGGGCTCCTGATGTCCCATCTCAGTCCAGGCTGAACCAAGGGCATGCCGGGACTTTCCTGCTTCGTGCTTCTCTTCTCGAGCTGAGGCTTCAGGGGGAGCCACATGAGAGAAGGCTAGCCCAGGACTGCAGTGGGGACATATGAGCAAAGGCTAGTCCAGGACTACATTCTTCCTGTGTTCATTTGAAAGCGTTTTTGTGGTATCTGTGAGAAGGGACGCTGTGAGAAGGCATGTCAGACTCCAGCTTCATTCTGCTGTCCCCTAAAGGGAGTTACCACTTCCGACTTCTCAATCTGTCGACGGTAGGCAGAGACTTGGGTGTTTACAGCGTTGGAAGGAGCGGAAACGCATAGACAACCACGAAGTGGGGAATCCTTAGACGTGAGAGGTTCATTACTCCACAGAATAGAAATCTCTGGCCAAAGCGATCCTTTTCCTGAGGGCTCCTGAGCATCCGTGCCCAGCGTCTGGAGAAACACTCACTGATGGAGGAAGGGAACTGTTAGAGCTAACGTGGACTCTGCTCTGGACTCCTTAGATGGAGTTCACCGCAGAAGGCTCCAAGCTGAAATACCACTTCAGCCTCCTGGACTCTCTCTGCTTTGTCTTGCTTCATCCAGCCAATTCCTGGCAGCCTTTTCTGAGACGACTGCCAACGGCCTGATTTCTAGAATTCGGGTGATAAAATTGTTAAGGAAATTTAGTCGTTAACTGACAAGCAGCAAACCTCTAATTTATTTTGTTTAATACAACCCTGTCCTAAGTGAAGTGGCCTGGGTAGTCATCAGGGGGTTGACTGATAATAACTTGGAATCCTTTGAGATGATTTTAGTGTTTTTTTTTTTTTGGCTTCAATAATGTTGCCAGGTACGTACATATTCTGTCCTGTGGCAAGGGTCTTAAATCCAACCAGAAAATGCTTGGTTACTCCTATAACATCGGGGCCACTGTTGTACCAGTGGGCATATCTCCCCGTGTCATCTCTATTGTAGCTTCCTGGGTTCAGAGCTGGTTAAGATTAATAATTACTTTTCTCCTCTGGCAGCCTGGAGAGCATCCTCCAGCACTGTGAAAGATAACCAGTAGGAAGGAAGCTTCTGGGTCAGTATCAGTGTGGTTTCACCATGATCTGTCACTCAAGTGTGCTGTGACTTCTGGCTTGGCCCTAGAGAAGAACCTGCTATTACTATTCTCAACAGTCGTAGTATTGAACTGACACCTAATGACTTACTGGTAGACCCATAGACTAGTATGTTTCTTAACCCTCATCAAAGAGTTTCTTTGGGCAGTAGATCCCAATTAACACAGAGATCCATAACTGGCCAGTGTGCATTGAATAAAAGATTGCAGCATGCTCATCCCTAAATAGGACATTTATATTCCTTCATCTCAAGGCTCAAGGATCAGTGTAGAGGAGGAGGCAGAACAATTCTAAAGGCAAGCGGTGGTGGCTGACTTTACCCAACTGGTATTTTTCGGACACTCCAGGGCAGTACACATGTGAACTTACAGAAATTATGCCAGCACACATATGATCTTCAAACGCTCCAGCCAGACGAAATCCAGCACAGGGATGGCAGGTTGGTAGACACACAGTCCCACCCAGAGTTAAAGGGTTATTGCAACTTGATAGCTGCTTTGAGAAAAAGAGCCAGTGTTTTTTATGGGTATGTCCTCTGAGGGTCAACCACACTCCAGGCAGTAGCCCCACACTCAAGACTGTTTGGGATGTAAAAATTAGACTATGGATTCGGAAAAAAAAATACGAGGACATGATGTTGGTAAGGGATGGGGATGGATCTTGGAGGAGTTGGAGAGGGGTGTGAATATCATCAAAATATGTTGTGTAAATTGCTCAAAAAGTTAATAAAACATTAATTAAAAATAAAGCAAAAAGTAAGTATGCTTGGGTTACACTCATATCTTGTGCTGTGAAAACAGGAAGATAACTCCTCTGATTGACGAGGATTTCCTTGGGGGAAATGAAAACTTATGTGGACTTATAGACCAAAAGTTAGCTGTTCCTACAGAGAAGGTATGGTCTGCTGTTTGGTCTCTCTCTCTCTCTCTCTCTCTCTCACACACACACACACACACACACACACACACAAACACACACATACACAACTTTTCCAACTTGCCTCCTCTGCTAACCTTGGTCTTGCTTCCGTAGCGTTCTGTCCATGGTAGGTACGAACAATCCACACATCAGCTTTCTTCTCTTCTGAAGTCAGGCTAGAAGAAACCAGCTACAAATGAAGACAGGTTTTGTAGTTTGGGGTTTTCTGCATTTCTGCTGAATGTAAAAATAATACTTAAGAGGTCCCTAAAGGAGGAGGTCTGTGGTGGGTTCTCTTCTCCACCTCACTCCTCAAAGAGTGATGTCGAGTGTGGGTCCTTAGTGTCTCACTGTCATTCCACCCGTGACTGTCAGGAACAGGAAAGACCCTGTGGCTCTGTCCTTGATCTCATTGTGATGAGTTCTTCCCACTCTGTGATCCTCACTGTGGCCCTCATTGTAACAATTCCTTCCCATTCTTTGTTTTATGACACCCCTGTCAGGAAACATTGATCCAAGATGGCATGCCATAACCTCTCACTTTGGGTAAAGAGGATCCTATTTCTCTTTCATTCATCTGCATTTTGCTTGTACTTTCCAGTCCTTACTGCTCTTCTCTTCTTTGCTCTTCTTTACTTTTCCTGTGAGTTTCAATTCCCTGAAATCTCGAGGCTGGACTAAACCTGGAATAGAATGGGTGACAGCTTCCAAGTCTTAATGGAAAAAGGAAACGAAGAAAAGTTGGTCTCATGATGATATATCGGAACTGGCCAGGGCAGAAGCATCAGAAAGAGGGGATGAAGGCTAAGAACAAATGACAGTTGCTCTCCTTAGGGTTGCTCGGCCTGGATGCTCAATCCCTGGCCTGTCACTGCTGGAACCTAGAGATGAAAGGACCAGTGACGTCAGAACTGAAAGCAGTTGACAGTCTGTTAACAAATTTGCCGCATCAACACGGACTCCATCTAACCTGTTCTATACAAGAGAAACAGATTATGTCTCTTGGCATTTCAGCAGCCTCTTGACAAACTCCATCATCTTTAAAGAGAAAAAGCAGTGAACCATTGATGGGACAGTCCATAGTCAGAATGTGCAATTCATTTTTGGCAACGTCTACACACACGTCCAAGGAGTGACTAATACGTGCAATACTGACTTCAATGTGGTGAGGATTTTCAACCATAAACTTGACAGTCAGATGTGAGGATTTCAAAACTAAACGTCACACGTCTGTATTTATAGATAACGGCAATATAGGATAAAACAAAACACCAGGTTTATTGTCCTCCCTCGGGTCTATTGGTACTACAAGTCTATAATGTGGCCTCAGAAAACAGTACACTTTAATTTCAGGGCAGGTAGTATTGCTTCCGATTCTTCCATGTCTTAGTCTCAGCTACACGTAATGAATA
The DNA here is from genome assembly GCF_018167655.1 of Microtus oregoni. Classification (NCBI taxonomy): domain Eukaryota; kingdom Metazoa; phylum Chordata; class Mammalia; order Rodentia; family Cricetidae; genus Microtus; species Microtus oregoni. The sequence continues at coordinate 35,246,127 of NW_024543069.1, read as the reverse complement.
AGGAGGGGGCGGAGCTGCGGGTGGCTCTCAGTGACAGAGTGCTCTCCTTGATTGCTCAAAGACCTGGGTTTGGTCCCCTGGCTGCAAAAATCGATGGATAATTAAGTGGTGGGACTTTGCATCAGCACGCGGGACGGCTGCCCTTTGCTTCTACCAAAGACAGGAAAAAGATGTGAACACAGGAGAGTGAGAGTGTGGAGGACCTGGCAGAATGGATGCTGATTACCCAGCTGCCCCCACGCCACCCCAGTGCAGCTCACATGCAATTGTCAAAGTGAGGAGAAATGCTTTTTACACGGTCAGTGGGATCCTGCAGTGTTTCTTCTGAATCTTCTCCAGTGATTTCCAGCTTGCTTTGATTATAACAACCTGGTCGCTTCCATCTGTGCTGGAGGAATCCTGGGTCACACAGCCCTAGATGCACAAGCAAAAGTAAAGAAGTTCTTTCTTTTTTCAATAAGTCACTTTAGAAATCTCTTAAGTGATTATTTCAGCGTAGTGTGACCTTCACAGTTGCTTTGGTGATATTTTATTTGTGCTCCAACAAATAAAGCTTGCCTGAGGATCAGAGGGTGGAACTAGCCACTAGTTAGCCATAGGGGCCAGGCAGTGGGAGCACACACCTTTAATGTCAGCACTTGAGAGGGGGACGCACGGAGATCAAGAGTTTAAGGCTACTCTGGGCTACATGAGATTTAACCAGTTTAAAAGAGGAACAGAGCAGGGTAATGGTGGCCCAAAGCTTTGATCCCAGCATTTGGGGCCTCATGCCTTTGAACCCAGTACTTGGGAGGCTCATGGCTTTAATCCCAGCACTATGGAGGAAGAGACAGGAATATAAGGTTCTTGTTTTGTTTTGTTTCAATTCTTTTGAACTGTGTGTATGTATCAGTCTGTGGTGTCATACACAACACTAAATTTAAATCTGTAAGAAACCCCAGGTTCTTAACTTCACGGCCGCTTATTTGATTGTCTTTGAATTGGAGGTGTAAAACCTGATTTTATATAATATAATTGTGAAATTAATGAAATGGGGGAAAGATCAGAGTGCTGAAACCCATGCCATCTAGAGGACTGACAGAGGATTAAATGGTGTTGGCTGTCTCTAATATTGGCCTAATTAACTTCTGATTTCAGGAAGGATATCAAACATTATGTGTTGCTTTTGTCAGATAACAATACAAATAATACAAAGAAGAGCTCCCAGGGCTTCTAGAAGAATGTAATTTGATGTGGGAGTGTCATATATCAATCTGTTGATTTCATTGGTTAAGCAATAAAGAAACTGCTTGGCCCTGATAGGTTAAAACATAGGTGGGAGGAGTAAACAGAACAGAAGGCTGGGAGAAAGAAGCTGAGTCAGTGAGTCGCCATGATTCTCCCACTCCAGACAGACGCAGGTTAAGATCTTCTCTGGTAAGCCACCTCGTGGGCTACACACATTTTTAGAAATGGGCTAGTCCAGGTGCGAGAATTAGCCAAGAAAAGTCTAGATAATATGGCCCAAGCGGTGTTTAAAGGAATACAGTTTCCATGTAATTATTTCGGGCATAAGCTAGCCGTGCGGGCGGCCTGGGTGCTGGGAACGCAGCCCCGCCGCTGCTATTACAACAGTAATTGTCAAGTTACAGGGCAGGCTCCCCTTCATCTGTTCATCTTCTGGCCCCACCTTTATGTGAATAAAATATGGTTAATGTGTGTGTATGTGTTGTCCCTCTTTTGATTTGCTGGTAGTTTGGGATTATTTATTCCTTGTGATGTCTTGTATGTGGCTAACCTCTATATCAGAGTTATCCTTCTACCACCTTCTCTAGGGATGGATTTTCAGATAAATATTGCTTGAATTTGATTTTATACTGGAATGTCTTACTTTCTCCATATACTGTGACTGAAAGTTTTGCTGGGTGGCATCTGTGATCTCTTAGAGTTTATAACAATCTGTCTAAGATTTTCTGGGTTTCAGAGTCTGCATTAAGAAGTCAGGTGTTATTCTGCATTTGCAAGTTACTTGCTCTTTTCCCCTTGCAACTTTTTAATATTATTTCTTTGTTCTTTTTGTTTACTGTCTTGATCATTAGGTTCCTAGGGCACTTTCCTTTCTGGTCTAATCTATTTGGTGTTCTCTCTACTCCTTATTAGGCATTTTATTCTCTAGGTTAGGGAAATTTTGTTCTATGACTATGTTGAAGACACTTTCTATGTCTTTGAACTGGGTTTCTTCTTTTATTCTTACTATTGTTGGATTTGATCTTTGCACTATGTCCCAGACTTCTTGGATGCTTTATGCCATGTTTTTTGTTTTGTTTTGCATTTTTAAAAACTTTTTGACCTAGGTATCCATTTCTTTTATCATGCATTCAATGCCTGAGATCCTCTCTTCCATCTCTTCTATTCTCTTCATGAAGCTTATCTCTGAGGTTCCTATTTCAGTCTCAAAGTTGATTCTCAGTGTGTATTTGTCTTATTGATTTGATTTCTACTGGAAGATAGGGTTCTGTTTGTTTGCTTGCTTTTTTTCTTTTTAACAATTCCCAAACACAAGGAAATATCTAACAAATGGGAACTACTCATGAAAATGTAATACACCAGAAATATGTGCTTTCCATTGGCCCCAGAAATACCATGCTATCTGGACAGCCTCAGGATTCACCCAACAGAGTAACTGAGTGTGTGATCTTTGTTTCTGTCTCTGCCATGTTTGTAAGTTGCCTTTTATGGCTAGAGGCTTGACTGTATTCAAGGTAGGATTCTTTTGGGCAGACTATTTTGTAAGCAATTATGTGTTTCTGTTCTTTGACAACAAATTCACCAGGGTAGGTTTTGATCATGTATCTATCAATCATCCTTCTGTTCAAACAGTCTATTAACAACTCTGTCATCCACTTTTTTGAGTACTCTGGGCATTTCTCAGATGGGTTTCTTTTACTCTCTACTGAAAAATGGATGTTGTTTTAATCAGATCGTTTTATGTTATGTGAAATTCTAAAAAGTGTAATTTCTTCTCATTGTCTGTTTGATTTCCCTGAGATGAAGTTTACACAGAAAAGGCAAGATAAATGGCATTTTACTTTTATCCATCAGTACCTCAGGTTTTCCCCTACAGCTGTCTGAAATTAATGATTGGGATATATACATATATGTATATATGGCAAAATAAAAATAAATAATAGACAAATATGTGACAGAATTTTAAACATTTTAAGTCTTGATTATAAAAACATTGGGATTTTATAAACCTGCCATTCTCCTTGTCTACTTTTACATCATTTTCTCACATCTAATATGCTATCCTTTGTTGTCTTTCTTCTCCACCATAATAAACATCCTCACAGAGGGCTTTCATTTCCTTTGTTTATTGCTGTGTTCAGATCTTAGAAGATCTGCTCATACACATCATTACTCAGTAAGTGTTTGTTGGAAATTAATTGGTGAGACTGAACTAGTGTGTGTGTGTGTGTGTGTGTGTGTGTGTGTGTGCATCTCTGTGGTATGTGGTATGTGTCTCTGTGGATATGCATACATGCTCCTCCCCCATCTCATGGGGACTATGCATATAGGGATAGAAAGATAAAATGAGAGAGAGAGAACAAGAGTGGGCAGGCTTGTGCATTCCTGAGAAATCGCTTTGTGATTTTGATAAATGGCTATAGATTAAGAGTCACTGGGCCAAGTTATTGCACCTGGCATGACATTTACAGACACCTTCCTCTAGTGATGAGGATGAGTTCCTTAAATCTGATTTTTCAAGGCTACCACCTATGTCCCAGAGTTGGCTTTCTGGGGGCAACGTTGAGAGCTGAGCCATAGTCTTCAAAACTTTTGTTTAAGTGATTCCCTAAATGCTCTCTCTCCTCTCTCTGTCTCTGTCTCTCTGTCTCTGTCTCTGTCTCTCTCTCTCTCTCTCTCTCTCTCTCTGTGTGTGTGTGTGTGTGTGTGTGTGTGTGTGTGTGTGTGTTTCTTTTGAGACAAGAGCTCACTATGTAACTCTGGATTCCCTGGAACTTCCATTGCAGCCTAAGCTTGCCTTGAACTTGTCAAGATCAGCCTGCTCTGCTGCACGATTAGTGGGATTACAGGTATAACCATCCAATATGTTCAACGATACCAAATTTATATTTTTAGTGTTTCATGACAAAATTCATTTATTGATCTAATATCAAAACAACTTTAAATATGACATTACATTAATCTCCTTTTATTGTTGACAATCAAAAATTATCACTGTTTGTGTCCTTAAATGTCCAGAGGTAGAAATGGGGAGTGGGATCCTCCAATTATTTTCCTGTATCTTACTTTTTTTCATTCTGTAGTAGTATGAGCGGACTCAGAGGCTCATGTAAATTGGGAAAATAGTTACCGCTGAGTGCCATCTCCATGCCTTTTAAAATTACTATTTTGTTACATGGCCTTACCAAGTTGCCAGGCTGGCCTTGTACTGATCATCCGTCTGTGCCAGCCACGGGAAGAGTTGGTACTACAGAGTTGCTTTGCTGTATCTGGCACCCACAGACATTGAAATTGCAAATGGCAGGTCCCAGAGTTTGTTGTCCTTACACACCCACAAATGAGCTTCCCCATCTGCCCATGCGGTCTATGTTTCCCCTGCTATATGCCGTGCACAGAGCCCACGCTGCCTGTACTGCCCACATGACTTCCACTGCCCATGGTGCCCATACCACCCATGTTATTCAAGCTCCCTGTGCTGCCTGAGTTGCTCGGGGTTCTGCCTGTGCTGTTGTGTGCTGTGTCAATATTTCAGGAATAGATTCTCTCACACTGTCACTAGTATGTATCACTGCCCCGTTCTTTATTCTGAAAGTCATTTGCATCACGCGGAGGTTCTGGCTAGATGGACGATGATTGTTGGCAGAAAGTAGAGCAGAACAATTAGGAAAGTTAAAAAGAGGAAGCAGGTGAGGCATGATGAGGGAATCAAGTTTTTGAAACTATTTCCTGCTGACCTGGGAGGACCCGGGAAAGCTGGGATGCTGGCTACATCCTGGAGTAGCTGCTCATTGCACTTTGCTGTCCAGGCTCTGCGGAACTGTCCAGTGCCTCTTAGACAGGGTAAGACGCTGATTTCTTTAAAATTCCTTTGTTGCTGGAAAGATGGCTCAGTACTCAAGAGCATGGCTGCTCTTGCAGAGGACCATTGTTTGTTTCCCAGCCTCCACACTGGTCAGTTCACAGCTGTGTATAATTCTGGCTCCAGGATATCTGATGTCCTCTTTCGGCCTCCGTGGGCACTGTACTTGCACATACACAGGCAGACTAGTCTTTAGGGAGTGTCTGAACAGCCTAGGAACACTCCCTAGCATTTCCTGTTGAATGTTATTCATTCACGAAGTCTGTTTGCAGAGTCCAGAATACGGATTCTGGTCAGGGTAACAAAAATGCAGTTTGCGAGTATTTGTTACTTTATCATGTATTAGTGTTGTTAAGTTGGGAGCATAGATCATCTACCCCAACTCCCAGGCCAGGGAATTGTATTGGTCTGGACTGTAAATCCCAGCATGCCAGGTCCTGACCCCTGCCTGGGCGGGGGGGGGTCAGGATCACTCCCACAGGGTATTTAAGTGAGCTTCCAAAAGAGGATCAGGTGGTCTCTTTGCCTTCCTCCTGGTGGTCGTGTTTGAGGCCTCCCTGTTACCTCTCAGTGCCACCTGAGAGCGTAGGAATCCCATTAAACCATTAAAAAAAAATTAGCTCATTTTGATTTGGCTTGATTGGGAATTTGTGTCGGCAGAGAGTTCGCATTAGGAAAAATTCCTAACAAGTGTCTTCATCTGTGGCTACAGATTGAACTCATCAGTGATAGAAAGAACAAATGATTTAATGTATAGGTGGTTACCCCTACCTACATCATCAAACGCGCCCATCAACATGAATTATCATTGTTGGGAGATGGTATCTGTATGGGAAACAGAGACTTCCTTCCCTCTCCAGGCTTTCCACATACGCCATCTTTCTCACTCCAGTTCTGAGAGTCAAGGGATGGATACAGTTGAAAGACTATTCATTGTATAAACGGACAACATGAGCACTCCATGGTGTGGTTGAGGGGAAGGTTTTTATTGTAGAGATGAGGGAGAGAGAACAGCCAGTGGCATCTGGAAGGATCCAGAGTGGAAATGTAAAGGAATAGACTGAATATGACCAGGAGACTGAATGAACTTGACTATAAAAGGGGAGTGGGGAGAAGAGAAAGACTGTTGACAAAGGAAGGAAGGTGTAAGAGAAAACGCCGCTGAAATAGCTGAGATATAAGGAGAGAGAGAAACTGGGGGAGGGATGGTCCTGAGCTGGATGGAGTTTAGTATAGGGGATGAGGAGAGGCAAGCACTGTTGAGAGAGCCGGGATGCCAGCTTGGACTATGAAACGTGTAACTGGTCCTTGTGATACTGAGGAGCCTGGAGACCAGCATGCACTTCGGTACGCTAATAGCCACCCCAGATAGCCATTTGTCCCTTCTCCCAGTGAGACAGGACATAACTCCCTTTGGTAGAAGGAATCTAGCTTCACAAGTTCTTGAGGAAGACTGTTTTTTTCTAAACTCCATAATTTGGGAAAATGTAGTTTCCCTTGGACCTGACTGATATCCATGTAGTTTTTCTGTTTCTGTGAACCTTTGCTCATGGCAGTCTGGCTGGCAGATGGAGCATCAAACTATGGTCATTAACTAAATACATTAACCTGAAAGTGGGTGAAGCCGTTGAAACAAACTTGCTCAAGTGGTCCTTTGCTGGATTCCATTGGCACACGCTATTTTGTCCAGTGCTTCATGAGCTTATTCTTTTAATGGTTTTAAAGTTTTACTCATGAGTATTATTATGCCTCCATGGATGACAGTTTCTTTAAAACTATGAACTGTAACTTTCTTTCCTATTTGCCCATGGAACTTAGAAAACGTTGATTCCCCTAACAGATGTTTAATAAATGCTGGCTGGCTGAAAAAAATACAGATTCTAAATTGTTTCAGACATTTCCTGCTTCTTTTTGGTCTGTAAGTATACATAGTGCATTTATTTATACCCAGTTTGGTTTTGCTTTTTTAAGTAAAATAAGGCTATATTCACCGCCAGCCAGATAGAGTGTCCAAGAGAATCACTGCCAGCAGCATGCATACTTGATTTGAAATTTAACGCTGTTTAAACAAAAGTTCCAAGACAGATATTGGCCAAAGCTTTCTGACTGTTGAAGTTCAACCTCCATCTCTCCATACTCAGTGAACTCGGAGAGCTTTGGCCAGAGCACTTTCCTCAGGGGTGGGTGACATGCTAAAAGAGCCAGTATAAAACAAACAATGATGTGAAAAACGAAGGGGGATAATAAAGTGAGCGTCACTTTGTAATCAGGAGAAATCTGTATCATACTGCCCCTATTGTGGATTAGTCGCATGATTCTCTGAGACAGGGGCATCCTGACTACGGAGCCCTTTGGAGCTCCCTTTCTTGTGCCTCTTTGATCTGAGTGATAATGAAAAGTAGCAAATAACTTTGGAATTCTGTATTGTGACTGGCTGGACGCCATCCTCCACCTGGGATCACTATTTTATAATTATAATTTTGCTATGGTTATGGATCATAATTTGACTATCTGGTATACGAATATCTGTGACCTGTCAGCAATGGTGTTTTCTGATGCTTCTTCTTCATCCAAAGACGGAAGAAAGAGTGGTTTTTTTTTTTTTTTTTGAACTCTAACGTCAATATAACTGGTTTAGTTGTGAGCTCTTAAAATTGGTGGTAGTTGTTAAGCCCCTATACACATCAGACAAAAGACAGAAAGGGGAGCCTTGGACAGAACAGTGTGTAATGTGCCAAGTAGAACCTCTAACAGCCGGGGGTCAGGAGAGGGAGGAGCCTGACTATCTGCACAAGAGCCAATGCTCTCTGTCAAGTTGAAAGGCCGCCAGTGGGAGAGCTGTCCAGGCCCCAGTCAGGTCTTCACAAAGAGTTGCCAGCAGGACCTTACCACTGTGCTGGCACATTCTACAGATACAACTGAAAAGGAACTAATTGCTGCCATAAAACCCTGGCCTCCCAGGAATTGCTGGGCCCCCATAAACCCTGGGAAGTGACAGCCAGGTGTCAGTGATGCTGTAGAATGGGCCTTGGCCATCCAATTGCAGCAGATTGTTGAGAGTGACTGGGAGACATTTCTTCATGTTGGTCCCCTTAGCCAGTCCAGGCAGACATGGTGGACGGGCAGTTCACAACATGAAGAGGCTTATAGATTTGTGTTGGAGCTAGTTGATATCACTACTGCATCCTAGCGTGGTGCTCACTGTGGTACTCACTCTCGTTACTGTGCCACTTTGCATACATAGCACAGGAAGCAAATTTTTGGCTTATTTCCCTCCCCACGACCTTTGATGGGCTCTAGCTTGCTGCTCATTCCCAAATGAGCAACAGATGACCCCGAAGCTCCAACTGCTTTTGTTTCTCTTATTTCTTTGTTTAGCTCTCTTTGACAAACAGATTCAAATAACTTGATTCTTGTTTGATGATCCAATCCATGTTGTTCTAGCTTTTTTTTTTTAATTGACAGTTTATAAGTTAAAGGTTAAGCAATGCATAGCCTTAAATTATATTGTCGTTAGAGTCTGGTACTCAGTAAGGCTATATCAATAGAGCTCATTGAACTAAGGCATGTTTGGTGTTTTTCCCTCTGTCTTATCCTCTAAATGTTTCTTCTTTTAGCTCTGTGTTCCCTCCACCCCGGTCCTTCCCCCACTGTCCAGTGAGCTTTGCGTTTTTGAATACATCTGGGTCATGGGAGAAGGAACAATGTTAGAAAAAGTGATCAGTTGGGAAGAGATATGTGAGCAGAAGAAAGTATAAGTGGAATCTGCAACGTTTGGAATTTTTATGTCACAATTTGCAATGAAGCTGCCATTATAGATTCTTGTGGGGATTTACAGATCAGAGACTTAGCTTTCTTGTGTTAAACATTGATAATTCGCCTCTGATCACTAGTTTTCATTTAATAACTGACAGATGCATAGCTGTAATATAGGAAGGGAATTAGCCTGACCTTTCAAATGATGATAAATAAGGAAGCCTTAATTGATCTTTGTATATAACTAAGTAGAACTTAAACCCAGTAGGCTACATCGGCATTCAAGTTTGTGTGAGAATTTCAGATTGTTTATAGGTAAAGGGAAACAGAAACACATTACTGATATAGGTGATAGGAATATTCTGGTTTTGGTGGAAATTTGAAAAAATGATACCCCTTGAACTGGCCTCTTGTAGCCCATTCCCTATGGTGGGATACCTTGCTCAGCCTTGATACAGAGGGGAGGGGCTTGGTTCTGCCTCAACTTGACAGGTCAGGCTTTGTTGACTCTTCATGGAAGGCTTTATCCTCTCTGAGGAGTGGATGGGAGGTGGGGGGAAAGGGGTAGGAGAAGAAGAGAGGAAGGGAGGATTATTGTTGGTATGCAAAATGAATAAAAAATTAAGTGATGCTCTTGTCAAAGGCTTTTTAAAAAAGCATAACCTTAATTTAAAATCAACATGAGAATAGAAAAGGAAAACATAGCAAGGAGTCTCCGTGGCCCTGAAATGTCCCCCGCCTCATAACAAGTCCTGCAGAAATGGAATTGTTCTAAGAGGGCCTTTGTCTGCCAGTGGTCAGACAATGGACCCCAAGGAAATGGGAATTTCACTAGGAATCCCATGACCAGAGAAGGAAAGACTCCAGTCACAGTGGTAACTTGTTCCTCAGAAAGAGGATTCACAGGTCTAACAACTTGTTAGACCACCTTAGAGATGAGCATGAAGTCCAGACAAGGACGGGCTAAAGATGGGCTGAGCACACACTGGCTAAAGATGCATACACGTGAGCATCCCTGGCCCTCTACTTAAGCTTCAGAACCCATCGTCGGACTTGAGGTGTTTACTAGACCTTTTGTCCCTCTTCCCAGTGTGGTCACATTGAGTAATTCCCCCTTTCCTGCTTTCCGCTTTAACTCAGCTCTTTTAATTGGCTTACTGAGGCTACACCTGATGTGGGACATCGGTTGTGAATTCCAAGTTCAATACCACTTTCTGTTCAATGAAATCTAGAATTTCTTTTAACCATTCAATTCTTAGTACTCTGATGGGGACCCATGAAGGAAAGAGTCAACAGTCTTTACCCTTCCACTGAATTCAAATCTCATAGAAAGATGTTAACGAGTTAACATATTAAAATAAAATCCAGCTTTCAGGATAAAAGCGGGTTCTTTCTGTTTGGAATGGCAAGGGAGCATCATTCTAAGCAACCGGTTGGCAGGCTGTGTTATCCTAGCCGAAGATGGCTGTCCAGTTGGCGTGTGGGCTTGTCATCCGCTGTCACTGTGGTCTTCTCAGTTAGATTTCAATCTTGTAAAGATGGGTGTGTTTGAGTAAGTCAACTGTGACGATTTCTGAATTTTGTGTCTTAAATCAGTTGTAACCAATAATGGTGCTTTTGATTGCAAATTTATATGGTTTACATACACCAAACAAATATTGTTCCTTGTGCATCTGCCCAAGTATTTTCATTATGATTACATTTTATTCATTGAGTGTGTGCATTTAGTTGCTATGAGGAGTATGTGGAGGTCAGAGGAAAACCCCAGGGAGTCCATTCTGTTCCTCCACTGTAGAGCCCAGGGCTTGAACTCAAGTTGTTAGCCTTGGCGGTAGCCATCTTTGCTTACTGTTTAGTTAATTTGGGGCCACTGAGCCATAGTTCTAAGGCTGCCCCAACTCCCGTGTAGATTTGTGAGACGTGACGTTTTGGTTCATTAGTATTGTGCAAATAGTGATAGTTTGGGCCAGCTGGAAACACTTCAATAATCACTAGTGATATTCGTGTGTAGATTTCAGGCTGCCTTTGAACTACTCACACTCCAATTTCAGCTTCTTCAGGGCCACACCCAGCTCACTCTACTTTCAGAAACGGAAACGTCATTTCAGTCAGAGAAAAGAAGGTAAACACTGTTGGACTGCCGCTTTTTTTTTTTTAATTTAAATCTTTTTTTTTTTATTGAGAAAATGAGAAAAAAAAACCCAAGTTTCCACCTCCTCCCAGCCTCCCATTTTCCTCCCCCTCCTCCCACCCTTCTCCCCCTCCTCCCACCCTTCTCCCCCTCCCCCCACTCCTTTCCCCCTCCCTCTCCAGTTCAAAGAGCAGTCAGGGTTCCCTGCCCTGTGGTAAGTCCTAGGTCCTCCCCACTCCGTCCATATCTAGGAAGGTGAATATCCAAACTGGCTAGGCTCCCGCAAAGCCAGCACATTACGTAGGATCAAAACCCCTTGCCATTGTCCTTGGCGTCTCATCAGCTCTCATTGTTCGCCATGTTCAGAGAGTCCAGTTTTATCCCATGCTTTTTCAGTCACAGTCCAGCTGGCCTTGGTGAGCTCCCAATAGATCAGCTCCACTGTCTCAGTGGGTGGTCCTGGACCCAGCAATACCACTCCTGGGAATATACCCAAGAGATGCCCTATCATATGACAAGAGCATTTGTTCAACTATGTTCATAGCAGCATTATTTGTAATAGCCAGAACCTGGAAACAACCTAGATGCCCTTCAATGGAAGAATGGATGAAGAAAGTGTGGAATATCTACACATTAGAGTACTATGCGGCGGTAAAAAACAATGACTTCTCGAATTTTGCATGCAAATGGATGGAAATAGAAAACACTATACTGAGTGAGGTAACCCAGACCCAAAAAGATGAATATGGGGTGTACTCACTCATAATTGGTTTCTAGCCATAAATAAGGGACACGGAGCCTACAATTGGTGAACCTAAAGAAGCTAAGTAAGAAGAACCTTCATCTGGTGAGGGATGGAGATAGAGACAGAGACCCACACTGGAGAACTGGACTGAGCTCCCAAGGTCCTAATGAGGAGCAGAAGGAGGGAGTACATGAGCAAAGAAGTCGGGACTGCCGCTTCTTAAAGTGTTTGGCATTCATGAGAAAAACTCACAGGAAGTTCAAAACTGTGTGGTGCTCTTCCTTAGACTCCCTGTCTGGCATGTCTCTTCCCACTATGGCACCCATGTTATTTTTTGTAGGACAAATAACATCGATTGTTTTACATGTTTATCTCAGGGTTCATGCTAGGGGGTGGAAGCTGAGAGCTTTAATTTTGTATAATCCATACCCATTTCTGTGTCCTAAAGATGTTCCTAGCTTTTTAACATGGTTTGCTAAATAAATATTGGAACTGGTACAGAAACTTCCCTTCCCTCCTGTTCTGTTCCATTCCCATCCCTTCCCTCCCTTGCTATCCCTCCCCTCCTTTTTTTTCTTTTTCTTTTCTTCTTCCCTTCTCTCTATCCCCACTTTCCTTTTTCTCCTTTTTTGGTTGTAACACCAACACTACAAAAATAGCAAGAACTAAAAACTAGAGTTTGCAAGTCTCCCAAATAAGATCCGAGCTTGTTTATATGATTTCCATGGGTCCTTCAGACTATAAAAGGGTTGACTAGAGGAAATTGGATAATTAGACTAGATTATTTACAGGATTCTGTTGGGCTAAAAAAAAAAAGTGATGTAAATTTGGGTTCTGGATTTTAAAATTACTTGTTCTTGATTTCTGTTTTAATGAAAGAAGAAAAAGGAAACGAACAGCAAAGATGAAAAAAATTCAGATCACTGGTGAGACTTCAAGAAATGTTTACATTTATTTATGTGTCTCTGTGTATATGGGATGCTTATGCATCTGCCTGTGAAGGCCAGGAAGAGGCATTGGATCCTTTGGAGCTAGAGTTATAGGCAATTTTGAGGTGCCTTAGGTGGATGTTGGGAGACAAAGCCCACCTCCTCTGGAAGAGCAGCCAGTGTTCTCAATGTCTGAGCCATCTCTCCAGCCCCTCTTTAAAACGGCTGTGTCTAGTTAACCGAATTTTAACTTTTTTGACTTCATGTCATATAAAAACCATGTGAGAACTTTAGACCACAACTTCAGTAACATCAGGGTCAGCCTAAGTGAGAGAAAAAGAATAAGCTAAATATTTCCCATTCACACTGAAAGCCCTAATCATCACCGGAAGGATAGTATTGATTGACTGTCCCTGACTGAACGTGTCAGGAGCTCCTATGAGCTTCAGTAGGAGAGGATTCTTCATTGCTGGGGAGAGGAATGCACTGAAGGGCTTGCTGATTAATTTTCATATAAAATTAGAATGGAAGAGAATTACAAGTCTTAACTCTCTTCATATAAACCACCCAGTGATATGCTGCCGAAAGACAATAGCTAGTTGGGTTAAATAATTTTTATCAGTTAAGTAAGTAATTTAACTGTTTATTTTCCATCAAATTTTCCTTATGGTATCAACAATTATATGTTATTTATATTAAACAAGAGGGGAAGTGCTAAATGATAAGCAATAGAGTGAAGTAAATTTATCTTATAAAATATATTTTTTATAACATGGCTATATCAAGGCAAAGAACCTAAACCATGCCTGGTTGTGATGATCTGGGGCTCATTTCATTTGCACTGATTTCTACTATCAGGAAGAGCAGTGTACAGGATATGTAGTAGACAATTATATAAAACTTTTCAATTATGTGTCATTTATGCATGTGTCTCTGTGTGTGCATGCATGTAGATGTGTGCACAAGAGTGCAGGTGCCTATGGAGGCCATTGAAGAAGACATTAGTCACCCTGGACGTGGAATTAAGGGAGGCTGTGAGGGTTAGTTTTACACAACACAGACATCCGTGACAGTATTCAGATGGTGCGTTTAGCGTCTTACCATTGACCTCTGTACACAGTGTGGTTCACACAAGAATAAACTGGCCTGGGCCTTTTCTCACTTCTGATGATGGTGTCACTCTAGCAAGGGCCCTAAATGATCAAAGCAGGAAAGTTCTGCGTCCACTCTCAGAAGACATCTTCTTCCTTTCCTTTCTATCAAGTCATGTGACAGTCATGTGCTGTAGCCACTGTAACCAACATCTCAACTGAAACTGGAGATCATTAACTCAAAGTTACTTCTCTCACCAGTATTCAAACATCTCACTCTTCTCATCTCAATGTATAACCAAATGGTTTGAACATTATTAATGGTGAGCTAGGAAATACAGTCAAACTGATAGTGCACATCTGAGGGTCCAGTATAACTGTCTTAGCATGAGCAAAGATGTTCAAAGAGAGGCTCCTATGTCACTCCTCATGGCCATGAGCCTATTACAGAGATCTCCAAGGAGATGGAATGTCTCCAGTCTCATGTCAGGGAAGAGAGGGCTGGGTCCCTTGTGCAATCCAGAGGGGAAGTTTGATTTCTAGAGATTACCTACAGTGCTGACATCTTAAAACACAGACCAGGCATCAGGAGTTGAGATGACGGACCAATGATGAGGAACCACACTTGACCAGGACTGTGTGCCTCTTGTCATCTGTTGCATTTGTTTAACTATATAAAAATATGTTGCATTTGTTTAACTATATAAAGATGCATTGCTCTTTTACCTTGCCTCCCTGAGGCACCTGATTGGTCTAATAAAAAGTTGAATGGCCAATAGTGAGGTAGGAGGTATAAACAAAGCTTCCAGGCAGGGAGAGTAAGTAGGAGGAGGAATTTAAGCTCAAAGAAAAGGGAGAAAGAAAACAAGACAACAGGAAAATGCCTGGTGCCAGACAGACAGACACACATAGGAAGCAGGAAAGTAGGACATACAGAATGAAAGAAAGGTAAAAGCCCTAAAGCAAAGCATAGATGAATAGAAACAGGTTAAGTGTGCAGAGCATTCATAATTAATAATAAGTCTCTGTGTCTTTGTTCTAAAGCTGGTTGGCAGCCCAAAGGAAATTCCAAATACTTCTTTTTCTTCTCCATACTCAAACATCTTGCAACAAAAATCATTAGCAAGTATCTTACAGACATGCACAGAATCAATAAACTTTACATCACTCGTTGATTGGCTGGGCAGGTAGATAAATACTGAACAGAGTCCCAAATTACCACATTCACTCTCTTAGCTGGTACAATGAAATGGAAAAACTGGAAGATGAATTTGCTCTGTGTGTCTGCAGTAGACCTGTGTATATACAATACACACTAACCAGCACATAAGCTTGTTCTGGGAAAATGACAAGTTCACCTATGCTACCAACTTCATCACTGAATTATCATAGTAGAAAGGCCACAGCAGAGATGAGGGTCTGCTTTTAGGAACTAAAACCATTGATTTTTTTTCAGAGCAACACACCCAGTAGAGCTATAGATGGTGGGAAACAAGAGGTTTCTAGGAACGTCTTTTCTACCCATCAGTTTCCCTATGTTGGAATAACATCAAGGCCATTCTGCAGTCCCAGGAGTGGGAAGAAGGTGGACAATCAATGAATCAATCTCTTTCTTCCCTTCCCATTTCCTGTGATCTAGGAAGCTGTATCAGTGAGTGATGATTTCAGGAGATGCTACAACCAAAAGCAAATGGTGGGAAAAGTTCCTTGCAGAAAAAGCATTCTGGAAGAGAGATGCCTCAGACCACTTGTTACATCTCTGTTGACCGAGGTAACATAGAAAAGACAGCTTCTCATTGTGTTTGCTGTTTCAGAGAGTTAATTTGATCATGGGCCTAGTGGTGGTGCTGCACGCCTTTAAACCCAGCACTTGAAAGGCAGAGGCAGGCCGATCTCTGTGAGTTCAAGGCTAGTCTGGTCTACAGAGTGAGTTCCAGGACAGCCAGGATTACAAAGAGAGAGTTGTCTCAAAAAAACCAAAACCAAACAAACAAACAACAAAATATCATGGGAAACCAGCATGGCAGACACATTGGCTGGGGCTGCTAAGAGTTAACATTATGATTCACAAGCAGGAGAGAGAGAGAGAGAGAGAGAGAGAGAGAGAGAGAGAGGGAGAGAGAGAGAGAGAGCATTGCTGGGAATGGTGAGAATCTTTTGAAACCTTGATGCTGATGTTTGGAACCTACCTCAACAAGGCCCCACCTCCTAATTCTTCCCAAACACTTCCACCCTATGAGCTTATGAACACCTTTTTCATTTAAACCACCAATCCAAGAAGGCAATCAGTGCTCTCAACTGTTAATTGTGAACCCTAAGGTTTATAGAAAGTAGAGCTTACAAGAAAAACTGATGTGTTGGCCATAGTCAACACGGTATGGATAGGTTTTAAAATGCTTTACACTCAAGGCAACTAGACTTCAGAGAATGCTGATATAGTTTGGCTCAGGCTCTTAACAAAATCAGGGCTAGTTTAGGTGGAGTGTTTGAAGGTTCATTTAGTTTCTCTAGGAACCAATCAACATTTCCTTTGTTTTATCCAACTTAGACATGCAAGCTTAGGAAAGGAGTGGAAATCAAAATAACTTACACTAAATGAAAATTAGATTTAAATAATTGTTAATTTAAACCAAACAAATTAGACTGAAACTAGCTTAGGAAATTGATTTAAGTAATTATTCATCTTGAACAAAGTCACCCTCAGAACAAAATGCTCACTTGCTTGTACTTCTCATCTGCAAAAGTTACAGTATTAAGTAAGAAAATGCCACACTCGTTTAGAGACCTCTTTAACCTTTTTTAACGCTTCCAAAATGAGACAATTGTATAAAAATTACAAAAATTCACTTTAGTGTGTGTGTATGTGTGTGTGTGTGAGAGAGAGAGAGAGGGAGGGAGGGAGAATGAGAGAGAGAGAGAGGGAGAGAGAGAGACAGAAAGAGGAAGAGAGAGAGAGAGAGAGAGAGAGAGAGAGAGAGGAAGTCAGAGAACAACTTGCAGGAATATGTTTTCTCTTTCCAACATGTCTCAGGAATCAAACTTGGTCCTCGCGCTTGGCAGCAAGTGTCTTTACCCGCTGAGCCATCTCACGGGCCTCAGTCATGAGATTTGTGATATCTAGTTTGTCTTTCTGTCCCAGCAGGAGTTGAGAAAGACTTCTTCCAGTGAGTAAAAAGTAGAGTCTGTTGACTCATATGGTTTAAACCGCCATTTGCCCGCTGGCACAGAGAGGCACCTGACACGCGTTTTTTCCTAGTACCCTTCTGCAGCCATCTTTGTTATTGATGACTTCAGTCTCCTCCAAGCTCGCTGGCACACTATCAATCAGTAGCAGGGAGCAGAGTGCGCCTGGGATTCTCCACTTGGCATCAACTCGGGCAGTGTGGAAAACCGTGTTGCCAAGTCAAGAGCACTCAAAATAGAATTAAAAATCTCATGATAACGGAGACCGCAATCCGCCACGAGGGAAACAAAAGCTGAACTGTTCCCCATTAAGAGAGGGGGGAGGCAGCATGCTATGGCGGCTCCCCCATTCTTCGAATAATATGCATGATGTCCTTGGATGATTCATTCCATTTCTCTGGGGTTTGGATTCCCCTCTGTAAAATGAGACGATTGGACTAAATCAGGAGTTTCCAAATTATGAACTTGGCACCACTGTGAAGAGGCCTTGAATTCATATGCTTTATGAACCCCCACAATCACGGGCATCCACAAATCCAATTGCAGTCGTGTGGGGGTGGGAAAAAGACTTTGACATTTTTTTAAAAGAACCCTTGTGTAGGACACGCTGGGTAAAGGACACGGGATATCATCTCAGAATAGAAGATGCAATTATTTTAGGAATTGGAGGCCCAGATGTTAAAGAGCCTGCCTCGCAATTGAAGTCTTTCTTCCTCAAAGCAGTACTATTCTAGAGAGTAAATGAGGCCCTGGCTTCTCGGCCGGCCTTCCATTTATTAGTTCTGTGGCCTTGGGCAAGTTATTTAAAATCTCAGTTCCTTCAGTTGAGGGAACTATCCAGAAAGATTGAGAAAGGGCTTAAAGTGTTCTTCACATACAAGATTTGTCAGTAGCTTGCCATCACGCTCTAAGCCACCGACCTTGGGAATTGCAGAGAGGACAACAACATGGCCGTTGAGTCATTGATCCATTGCTGTTCTGATCACTTCCTTTGCTTTTCTACCTTCCTCCTAGAGGAGCTCTACGTTGCTTTGGTTCCTTTTCTACTTTTATACTGACATGTTATTTATGTGCTAAGAAATTGTAGTGATTCTATAATTCAGCCATCAAAACTTCTAGTTTTGGAAGAGAAATGATCTATATACCGTTGTTTGTTTATGAAACAGGCTTTTATGGAGCCCAGAACCGCTCGAACTCACCGTCTAACTATGACCCTGAAGGTCTGATCCTCCTGTCTCCACCTCTGGAGAGCTCAGATGACGGATGTGCACTACCACACCCAGATTGAGATTCTCATGAACAATTTTTATCAAGTCAAGCTACTGATGGTGAGCGATGCACAGCATTGATTCAACGTCATTTGATGTCCATTGTCTTCCACGTGTTCACCCTTCCTTTCTGCTCGTGCTGCGGCAGGGGCTGCATCACCCCACTTTTTAGCCGGACTGAATTGGCACTGTCAATTCCATTCAGTGTTTACTTACTCGTGTCTGCATCTCTGCCCCAGTCTGGAGGGGCTTCTCCCTTTGTTGAGGTGTCTGTGAAAGCCACTTCTACAGTTGTTGGATTCGGCTGCTGCACTGGGACCATGTCAGCAATGGGAATGAGGGGTTATTTCTTGAAACAGAGGGGATTAGGGCTTCACAGGCTGGGGAGGATGAAACCTTTGCTTTCAGAACTATTGCAGATACACCCGCAGAGAACTCCATAGACGTCCCCACCTTAACACCTCAGTCTCTGTGCCACCGCTGCCACAGCAGACGATCTGGCGGAATGTTCTGAGAGTTCAACCCTGTAACAGCCCCTGGAGAACACAAGGCCAAGTAGTGTGAGGGATCTGGGTTTTGCTCTGGTAAAATACAGGAGCCACACTGCAGAAAATCCATCTTCAATACCTATAGGCACATGGTTATTTTGGGAACTTCATATGTTATCCTTAAATAAAACTGCTTTAGAATAATAATACAGAAATAAAAGTAAAAACATTGCCTAGAATAAAAATGTAGTTGTAAAATGATTTTATAATAGAATGAGTTTTAAAGAATAATTTTAATCGCAATAGAGCATTTTATGGCAAATATAATCGAAGAGAAGAGGAGCTGCCTGTTCAGAGGTGGATCGCTCTTATCCCTGTTTCTAATTTTTCCTTCTCCATCATCTGAAAATGAGATATGTATTTTTTTGATCTCTTGGAGGCATTTCCAACAGTTCAAAACTCTTATCTTGTTCTTTCTAAAAGAATGTGAGTAGGGCTTTTGCTACATTGTTTTATCAGTTAACTAACACTTCTCCCCCAAACAACTTACGATTAACAATTCTGTGCCCATATGCTAATCTTCTTACAATTAACAGCTATGCACCTGCATGCTGCTTTCCTCAGTCCCTAAAGTAAATGAGAGAGAAACTAAGAACACAGAAGCCATCTAGGAAAACTAGAAGCCCAGTGCAGAGGAAGAGACGGCAGCACTTGCTGGTAGTAGACTAGGCTGCAAGCTAACGCAATGCTAGCTTGGGTATGTTTCGGGGCTTCTGGGTCCTATGGTGTCCACTTAAATGCTTGCCCCTTCTGCTCACACTGTCTCCAGGAGCCTGCTGTTGCTTCCATTGTCTCCAGAGGATGTCCTGATCACTTCCCTCCACTCCATTTGCAAATGTGTCCTTTGCTCTGTTATGCGCATCAGATTTAAAAGAGCGGTTTCTTCATCCTTTACCCAATGGGCACTCTTCGGAGACAGGGTCTCTCATGTACCTTGCATACTGTTTCTGGTAGACTGGCTGGCCAACAAACTCTGGGGAGACACCTCTCTCCACCCGCCTCCACCCCTACCCATTACAGCCACCACACTCAGCTTTTAAGTGGTTGCTTGGGACCCGGACTCTGGTCATTATGCTTGCTCAGCAAGAGTTTTCCACAGAAAGCCTTCTCTCCAGTCCCCCCTTTCACCTATTAGTGTAACATCTATTCATATATTTATTTATATTCTTTACTTCTGCCTCTCTGCTGCCTAGGAGTGTGAGAGCCTCACGGGCAGTGGGATTTGCTGCAATCTCTCCTTTTTATTGTGGAGGCTCTGAAAATGCTTGGTAAATGCATGCATCTGGAAGCCCTTCCTCTCTGAGTGGTTCCCTATGAATATATGCAAATATCTTGGGAACAAGGATGCGCACACTAGTGTTGGCCCCATTGTGTTCCAGCAGCCAGCTTTCTTTACATCTGTCTTGTGTCCTGGTGTGTGAGGGAACAGCTTTCTTCTTTTCAGCGGTTGGTCTCCACGGTCTCCATTCTCTCCCAGGCTCACAAAGCTCGGCTGTGTTTCAAAAGATGCTGATAAACTGCCACCGCGGCCTTGAGATCTGGAAGGGTCCTGGACAGAAGAAGGAGACTGTTGTCTGGCCTGGCCCTCAGGCTTCATCGGAAACAGCACAAGCAAGACACTTGGAATTTTTTTCAGTTGACAGAAGAGACATGGCGAGGTTGTTCGGGCTTTAAAGAGTTCTGTTTTTAGCAGCAAGCGACATGAAATTTAACTTTCTAAGTTTTTTCACCAGTATTTTCTGTAGCTCCTTTCTTCATAGACAATAGCAAACAAAGGAGGGAGACAGGGGTGGATTACAGGCTGCCTGCCTTGCACGGCCACTTCCTGTCCATCTTTATGTGCTTCTGGTCCTCAGTGGCTGTCCTCAAAGACCACAGATAACTCCTCTACCAGATACATAGAGTTAGGTTCATTCAATCCTGCACACAGAGACGAGGACACCACACCAACCAGAATGACAAAAAGCACATGAAAAAGGGAGCATCTAAATTCTAGGTCCTTCTGAACGATGGACACACATTGGCTTCTATTTCTAGCTTCTGATTTGATTCTCAATGTCTACTTTCAAGCTAAGCATGACAAGAGATGATGGCTGGCACTTTTCATGAGTCTTAGAGACACTGAAAAGCTCTTAGGATCATGCTTGTATAGCACATTCCAACAAAGAAATCATTCTTCTGCTCCACAGTGGCTTTGAGGCAGAAGCTCTGAGCAGCTGGTCCCTTCTCTTAGGGACTTGCGGACCAGGTCCTTGCTCATTTAGATGAGTGCAGGAGCTTCAGCTTGGGGATTGTTGTGACTGTCCTCCTCTGTCAGGCCTGGGTAGCTCATTATAGCCACCGTGAGAATTCTCCAGTGTGGCCTTTGAAGGACAGAGCGAGCAAAACTTCTGAAGAGAGTGAGACTCCCAGGGAGTGAAAACTATTCTGGATCCTAGAACTGGCATATGGTTTTTATCACTTGTGTGTAGTTGTTTGAAATGTGTGTTACAGCTATCACGTTGATATTCTGTAAGGATATTTTTATGACTTGACAGTTGTTTTTAAAAAGCAAGAAAGTGGAAACTTTTGTGGAATATGGAAGGATAAGCCTCCCTCCGGAGGACCCCTATGTACTCACCCTATTAGGGCTTCCACAATATATCCTATTAGGACCCCCCCCCCCAACACACAGCATGTTAAGACACCCTCATCTACACCCTATTAGGATATTCCTGTCCCCAGACGTTCCACTAGCTCACACACATCCTGTTAGGGACACCCCCAACCTGTTAGGATCCCCCCATACACAGTCTGTTAGGAACTCCCCACCGCCTCTTAGGAGCTCCCCCCCCCCGCCCCCGTACACCCTATTAGAATCTCTCCCACAACCACTCTGTTAGGGTTCCCCTCACCCTATTAGAACACACCCTATTAGAAGTCCCCCTCCCTCACATCCTATTAGGAACCCCCATTTCCCCTGTTAGGACCCCTTCCACACACACCCCATTAAGACACCCATACATACATACCCAGTTATAATCCCACACATACCTTATTAGGACCCCAGCCATGCCCTGTTAGATTTTCTACACACACCCCACCCCATTAGAAATTACCTTCCACATCCCATTAGGAGCCCCCCCCCCAAATACCCTGTTAGGACCTCTCCCACATACACCGTTAGACCCCCTCCCTCCACACACCCTCTTTCATTGTGTTGCCTCCAAGTTTTCAACAGAATGCTTAACACACTTGCTTGTGACTTCAATGCACATTTATATGTAGCTGTATACATATGTAAATATGAATGGTGTATTCATATATATTATATAAATGTTATACGTGTATCAATAGAACATTATTCATACTTAAACTTTATGCATGCTCTTTCATACCATACTTCAGCTATAAAAGGTAAAGAAATAAAAAATAAATTTGGAAAAACAGGTACAACTTCATCTGGGAACATTAATCTTCAGCAGCAGTGATCCAAGCTAAACGACAAGAGTTCATTCCTCTGTATGGGCCCTGGTCAAATCCAGGCAGTGTCAGTGGTATGTGGGCTCACAGACAGTCAACATCCAGCCCCAGGGAAGCAGGACAGAGGGACAGCCCTCTATTGTACTCCCAGGGACATAGCCACTCAGCCTGGGTAGAAACACAATTACAGCACAGTGTTGCAAATGCACACTCCAATACCAAGTTGTGGGGGGCAGAGATGTCATTTTCTAGCTAACTGGAGACTGGTTTTTAACAGTTAAATTACACTACTGCTGTTTACCAACTAAAGGTCTGCCTCTGTGAAAATAAAGCATTTCAGAGCACCAGTTTCCCCTTGGAAACTGTCAGATCTCTGGGGCGTTTGTTTCTTTTTCCAAGTCAACGCACAGCCTGAGTTCACTAGAGTGGGAAGGCCAGGAGTTGGGTCTGCCATATCCCCAACAGACTGAAATGAGACCCCGGGAAGCAGACTAAATCATTGCAGCAAACAGGAAGATGACACCCATGGACAAATGCACACAGAGTTCCTTTATGTGTTAGCACTGGAATTTGAAAACATTCCTTTTATTTTATTAAATTGTATTTTAGGTTATGCGCTTGGTGTTTTGCTTGCATATATGTCTGCACCATTCATGTGCCTGGCTGCACCCTCAGAGACTCGAAGGAGGAGTCAGATCCTCTGGAACTGGAGTTTAGGGGTAGTTGTGAGCCACCATGTGGGTGCTAAAAATCAAACCCCAACCTCCTGCAAGAGCAGCCAATGTTCTTAACCTCTGAGCTAGCTCTCTATGTCCACCACACCTGTTATTTTAATTCTTAGTCATTATCTTTTTGCCAAAACTCTTCAAGCACAGGTAAATTTGTGAGAAAATTTAAATCTTATAATGAGCTTGCCTAAGCTGTCAAGTGTGAGTTTACTGAATTTTTCTATTATAAGTGGGAATATAATGAGATCTTATCAATGAATGCAACTGTCCTTTTCCAAAACCTAACTCTCAGTACCCTTGTTTCTAATTCAATGAATGTCCCAAACTCGGCGTGGATAACTGATAATGACACGAGCCAGTGGCTCCATGAGCCCACAGGGACATGCTCTGTTGGATGTTGAGCCAACAGCTCCCTCTCCATGCATAAGTCAGGCTCTGCTCATGAAATGGTCCTGTAACGCTATTGGCAGCACTTGGTGCTATTCTATCTAAAGAGCGGAGTAACCCAAGCCCCACACCACCATCCCCTTCACTGAATACAAAGAAAGCTAATGTATTGGAAATCAGGTTGAAATGTTAGATTTAAACTCTATTCCTTTACATCCCCAGCACAAACCTTACATAATGTGGCAAGGGATTCAGAAAACATTTCAATGAAACGAGGTTTGAAAAAAAGACAGATTCTAATAGCTCTGAGTGTAGAAATGGCTCTAGACAAAGAAGAACAAGGCCTTCTGTGTTGGTTTGAATGAGAATGGCTCCCAAAGGCTCATGGATTTAAATGTTTTGTTTCCAATTGGTGGGCTGTTTAGGAAGATTGGAAGGTGTGGTATTGTTGGAGGAGGGCCTTGAAGTTTCAAAAGGCAAACCCAGCCTCGCCTTCTCTGCCTTGGGCTTATGGATCAGATTTGAACTGCCAACCGCTGCTCTAGTGCCGGCCTGATGCCAAGCTCCCCATCCTTGTGGCTGTGCTGATTTTTATGTTAACTTGACACAAGGTAAAGGCAGCAGAAAGGAGGGAACCTCAATTTAGACAATGCTTCCGCACGATCTGGCTGTAGGGCACTTTCTTAACTATTGATTGATGGGGAACGGTCCATTCCATTGTGGGTGATCCCAGGTTTTGGGTTCTATATGAAAACATGTTGAACAAGTCAGTAAAAACCACGCCGTGACCTCTGTGTCACTTCTGCCTCCAAGTTCCTGCCCTGTGTGAGTTCCTACTTGACTTCCTTTGATGCTCAATGGTGAGGACGAAGCATAAGCACCATAAAGCCTTCCTCTTCTAAGTTGCTTTGGTCATGGTTTTTTATCACAGCAATAATCGCCCCAACTAGGCCAACAGTCATTGACTCTAACTCTCTGACACTGTAAGGAAGCCCCTGATTAAATGCTTCCTTTTATGGGTTGCCTTGCTCATGGCGTCTCTCCACAGCTGTAGACCCTAAGATAGTCTCAATGCCTTTTGTAAACAAAATCATTCACGTTCAGCTCTTCAGAAATGATCCCTGGGAGAGAGGCCCCTCTCTGACCTTCCAGTACCTGCCTGCACCTTTAATGGTACCCCTCTTCATTTCTGCCAGAGTAGCACAATCTCGCACTTCATAAAGACTCCTGTGCAGAGCCTGGGGAGGCTTCATACGCAAATGTAGGTCTTTGAAAGCAGAGGAAGGTCAGGCTTATGTGCAATACTTCAGGGAGAGGAACATGAAGAAATAGCAAGGCTCTCCTTGAGTCACTAAATTGAGTATTTCAGGCTAATTACCCGCTCGGCTGTTCTGAGAGCCCCTTCCCACCCACATATGACTTTCTAAAACTGGGAACAGTACCGAGCTCATCACACACTGAATTTTTACACACACATAAAACTCTGGAAGCCTCTGACAGCAAGAAGTGAATTGAAACAACTTAAATAAAATAGAATGATTGCGGCAACGTACTGTACTCAAAGGAACGGAGGGTAATCTGCGAATTATTTATTTCTGGAAATTCCCATTTCGTATTTTTGGATCCCGTGTCACCGCAGGTAGCAGAAACTGCAGAGTGGAAGAAGGTGGGTGGGAGGTGGCACCTGTGGCACCTGCTGCTCCCAGAGTCACTGTGTCCTCCAGGCTAACTGAAGAAGTCCCTTTCCAAAAACAATATGCTTTGTGCGTTTCTGTGATGAGGCTCCCATCCCAAGGACCTTTGGTGCTGCCCCCCAACATTTTCAGCCTGAGAAAAATGAAAGAATTTGTGAATTTTTAGGACTAGAAATCACCATCACTAGGTCAAAAAATTAAGGATTTTTTTCTCCCATTTATTACTTTATTTTCCTAGTGAGGGTGGGCTGTAAGGCTCCACCCCCACAATCATTACAGCCAGTCAACCAGCGCCAACGCCAAGAACTTTCCTGCGACAATATATGTCCCCGGAGACCTGTCTGCAGATGTGAAACCAGAGTATGTTTCTTTTATTAGATTTCTAGATAACTATATAAGTCATGGCATTTATAGTTACAGGAAATTTTCCTCGTAAATAGAGCGAGCTAAATGGCAACAACACAAAAATTTTGGTAATTTTCACGGTAATAAGCCTCATCTCGGTTTTATGGCTGATTCTTGGGACATGAGTACAATTGTGTAAAATAAAGCCCTTTAGAGCCAAGGCTTGGTCCCCGCTCACCACGGAGCTCAGAGCCTGGAGGTCTGTGCATGTTGCGTAGGCTTTGTTTTGCACCCAGCGTGAACCTCGTAAGATTCGTATGAATCAAGATCACAGACAAAGAAACAGAGAAGATTCGGGGTGTCTTAGGAGCCACTTCTAATTCTCAAATATTGTCAAGTGGGGAGACAGCAAAACAAAACCCATCTGTTTCGGAGAAATGGATTGGAACCTTCCTGGGGTGAGGGACGTTCTAAAGAGATGCATTTCAGCGCCTCCCTTGGACTGTAAGACTGTGGAAACAACGGGCCCTAAGGAATTAGATTTCCAGCAAAAACCTTTTGCTGAATCAGGTGCCTACCAAAGGAGGAGCTTATATCCAGGAAGAAATCCACAGAGTTGTGAGTTTGTCAGTTATAGATCATGGTGGCCCAGTGGGTGCAGATCCCGCGTCGACCATGACTGTTCGGCTGCGTATACCTCTGCCCTTTTATTTGAGCCTACGCCCTATGCCAGGACCCTGAAGATGGACTGGAAAGATCCTGGTCATTGTATTTGCTCCTGCCCCCAAGGTGTCCACGTTGGCTCTCTCCCCTTTCTCTGCTTTTCGTTGTCACCTGTTTTTTTCATTGATGTCTGAGCATGGTAGCTGAGCCTCATTGTTGGATCGCCAGCGTTTAGGCTGTCACCGTGATATACCCAGTAACGCTGTTGCCTGTAGGCACCAGGGACAATTCTGTCAAAAGCGTTAAAGTGAAAAGGAACTGAACTTGAATTTAATAACTAAACATGGGAAATATTCCGACTGACAATACCCCGTTGGGACCGAAGATGACAAGGGGAAGTCTACAAAAATCGCTGGAGGTTTTTCTAGGTTTTCGTTGACGCTTCTTTCAGTGAATGCTGCTAAACTAGATCTTCTTCAGGCTCATTTCCTACCCCAGACTAACTAACTATGAAGCGGAATGTGTTAAATGGGGGGAATGCAAATCAAATAATTCCACACTAGCTCCGAATAGGGTACACTAAGGTTTTTCTTTATTAAAAGGGAAACTCATGGATCACAAAGGAGAAACAGGAATGGGGTCCAGCATCCAGGTGTGGCTCTCCAGAAGAGAGGCCGAGTGGGCGGGGCCTCGGCTTTTTTTTTTTTGGTACCTAAGGCCACGCCCCACCTGGTCCAGTCTCTCAAAGGCCATTGGTTAAAGGAGGGTCCCCGTCCTAACTACAAGAGGCTAACTTAGAGTGCCCCTTAGCGCTGAGGGACCTGGAGCCCGGAAAACTGGATTAGTCGCTTTATACTCAAAAAAATTCAGAACTAAAAATGTATGATGAAGCTGACCTGGAGATTTTATTAAAGATATTTTAATATAGAATTAAGCATGGGTAGTGATAAAAGAAAAGCACTTGGGAAGAAAGATGTATTTTCCCAGTGTGGGTACAGGCTTGGAGTGGGGCAGGACAGTTAATCAATCATCTTAGGATCGGCCGCACAGGACTCTGAGAGGTGAGTTAGCTGTCTCAGAATTGGCCACATCTATTCTTTTGGTGACTGTCTTAGTTAGGGTTTCTGTTGCTGTCAAGAGACCCCATGACCATGGCAACTCTTATAAAAGAAACCATTTAATTAGGGCTGGTTTAGTTCAAAGTTAGCTCATTGTTATCATGGCAGGAAACACCATGGCATACAGGTGAGCACGGAGCTGAGGGGAGAGAGGCCTTAAACAGCTGTTAGCAGTAGAGGTAGCTGAGAGTTCTTTATCTGGATCTGCAGGCATCAGGAAGTGAGCCACTTAGCCTGGCTTGAGTTTCTAAAACCTCAAAGTCCACCTCCCAGTGACACACTTCCTCCAACAAGGCTATACCCTCCAATAATGCCCCCCTTATGAGTCTCTGGGGGCCATTTCAACTCAAACCACCACAGTGACTCTCAAGTTTCACCTCAAAAGTTGCTGAGAAACTCTTTCTAATCTCTGCCGTTTTGTTTTGTGAGATTATTGAGTGACTCTGAGGTGTCTTGGGTGGAACCACACTCTGATAAGGTAAATCCAGAAGTCCCAGGACTGAACAAGGTGCCATTTCCCTGTGAGTGGTTTCTGGCTAGATTCCTGGAACTGTGCAGGCTCACGGCTGAGGAGAGAGAGGCCGTAAACAGCTGTTAGCAGTGCTGGAATTCTTGTTCTACTGTGGGCAGAGGCTTCACCAGACTCCATGGTAAGGGACCCATCTCTCTTCTCATGGCTTCAAGACTTTTTCCTGTCTTTCCATGTTACCTCATAAGACACACATGTGTTTATAGAATATACAGTAACATTATATGCAGGCATGCTTGAATTACTGAATCTTTATACCATTTATGTTCAAAATTTGAAGTCTATCCCATTGGTTTGGAATAAGCATATGTAATATTTCCATAAATACCCATTGAATTGATTGCCAAGGTTTTTTTTAACATACACTTAGGAAAGTAAAACTTGAATTTCAAGCCACTTCCTGGCTAGAAGGATGACTTCTGCTTCCCAAGGGCACTCCACAGAGTTAGCATCTCTGCCTCTTGAGTGTTATTATTTTATCTTTCAGATGTAAGAACTCTGAGCTAATTTTTTGCACCATTCAAGAAGCAGGTGGCTAAATAATGCTGCCTGCTTTCCTAAATGACAAGTCTCATGCCACTTGTTAGCTACAAACCCAGATATAGCTCCATCCTCCACATCCTAAATTTGTCACTTATGAGTCCATCCTCAGACTGTCAAGCAGCTTGTAGACAGGAGGCTCCCAGAGGCTGTGAGCTTAGTATGATTGAGAAGATTTTAGAGCTATTATTACTATTAAAGAAGTCCAACCATCGCCCAGAATTTTGTTCTAAAATAGTCCTTTTGAATGAACACATACATACAAACATATGTGTGTGTGTGTGTCCTTGCCTGTGATACACATGTACACTCTCAGACCCACAGGCACACACACTCACAAGGAAACACACCTATACCCTCATGTACTCCAGGCTAGCTTCACATTGCTATCTAGCTGAAGATGACCTTGAACTTCTGATCCTCTTGAGTCTCCCTAAAGTTGCAGGCCTGCTCCACTGCGCTATTTACATAGTGCTGGGATAGAACCTAGAATTTGGGTGACAGGAGGTTGATGAGGACAACTTCTGTTTGACGACACTTCATTAGGACAGATCCCTAGTGCTGAGGAGACGGCTCTGTCCACACAGTGCTTCTTGTGAAAATGTGAGGACCTGAGTTCTGATTCTCACTCTCTACGGAGCCCACACGTGACAATGTGAGGGCCTGCAGCCCCCGGGCTAGTGGATTGTCATGAGGATCCTTGGTACTCATTGGCCAAATGGTCTAGCCAACGTTAAGGTTTGGTGAGAGACACCATCCCCAAAAGTAAGGTAGAGGATGATTGAGGAAGAAACTCAAGATTGACCTTCAGACTCCTCATACATGAACACACAAATTCACAAAACAACAGCAAAAACCAGACCACCAGAAGCCACAGCTCAGCCATAGGAGAGACTAAGAAAGCCGCTGTTAGTGAGGTACTTTAGAATGGCAAAAATTGGGCCTTCACCTTTTCAGAAAATGCAGAAATTCAGGGGTCAGACAACAGCAAATTAAACTAACTGGATTACTTTAGATGTTTTATACCTGGACTGACTGGGTTTAACAAATCCCTGTCCTTTGCCGGCCCTACTTCTTTCTGGGTATCCTCTGCTCATAGGCAGAGGTCAGTGCCGTGTTATGTCCTGCTCAAAGGGGCTTTCTTTGCTAGGGCACAAACTTGAGATAAACTGGGCCCTTTTTAAAGAAAGACGAGGACACCTGAAGATTGCCTTTTATATAAATATATTGCCAAGAAGTTTTGTGTGATCCCTAATATTTCTTGGATGTTTGGTTTCTCAGTTTTTAAATTTTAAACAATCACTTTTGTGTATGTGTCTATGGGTGTGTAGATGAAGCATTCTCAGGGGCTCACAGGAGCCATAAGAGGGCATCAGCTTCCCTGCAACTGGAATTTCAGGCAATCATGCCCTGCCATATGGGTGGTGGGAATTGAACTCTGTCCTCTGGGAGAGCAGCAAGGGCTTGTAGCTGTGAGCCATCTCCAACACCAGATACTTGTTTTCTCAACCTAAGTGTTGACAGCCAAGACCCTCATCACTACTTGTGTATCTATCCTACCCAGGCCAAGTGGAAAAGTTATTTTCATTTTAATTATAAAATTGTTTATTACTTGACATGCATGTATTATTTCATTTTTATTATGGATATGCTCTGGGATAGTTAGCTCTCCTGGGATAGTTAGCAAGTTCTGAGGAAATGTTCTCAGAGTCTCTCATGTTAAAGAAAAGAAATTTCCGCTATATAGGATAATTCATGTGAGTTCTTCCCAAGGGAACACCAAGGTGTCTAAGGTGGTACCGGTTCCAATGACCTGATGCTTTTTGTCCCTCTGGACCACTGAAATCATCTGCTCTTCCATCTCTGAATTGTTTGGATGATCAGATGCCCTTTTCCCCACTTTGGCTTCACTATCTTCCCTCTCCAAGATGTCCACCTCCAGAAGCTGATGTAGGAGATTTTCCCTCTGGCTTCATGCAGCTGGCCAATGGGGAATCCCAAAGGAGAGGGACTGGAGGTAGACAGTGAGTCAGGTGTTATCTCTACCCCAGGATGACACTCCCTCTAGAAGAGTCCCTGGTGCATGGCACAGCCCACAGAATCTTGTGAGTGCTGGGGACTGTGGATAAGAGGAGCTGCGCTGTACATAGGCTTTAGCCTTCGGTCCTGTCTACACATCTATAAACAGTGCCTGAATAAATCACCTTCTCCTTCCATGGCTTCTCCGTGAGAGTTGAGATTTCAAAGACATGAGCTCAAATCAGAAATGCTAGAAGCAGGACATAGCTCTGGCTTCACTGTGCACTCTCTCAATGCATGTCAAAGTTGACAATACGCTTCCACTTCTCTTACATAGATGTCTAATTTCTGGTTGGTCCTGAAGGTAAGGAGTAGAGTATTGCTTACATGAGCCCGTGAAACACCAGTATCTGGATGTCCTGGACTAGAGATCCAGAAGCAAGTTGGAGGATGCAGGTTCAGGTGTGGCGGTTTGAGTGGGCGTTATTGCAGTAACGCTGTGATGTTTGTGCTGAGGCCACCTCTGCCATTTCCCCCGTGGGCAGTTTACAGTAAGGTTGTGCAACCGTGAAAGCCTTTTAGGGCTAGCGTGACCAGCAAGACAGCCACGCACTTGCTATGTACACAGCTGCAGCTAACGGTGAAGGCCAAAGACACAGAGGCATATGCAGCCAAGGCGGAGAGCACTGTGGAGCCTCCCCCCAGGCCCAGCAGTGCCGCGGTCTGCCCACTGTTGGCACAAGGGAGGGTGGAATGTCCCCTGCCCTGTCACTGAATGCCTCTCAGCAATGCTTGCAGCTCAGAATGCTTGCAGCTCCTCTCTCCACCCACGCCCTGACATTTTACTCTGGTCTATAACTGGCCTAGCAGGGTTTCAGTGTTTGAAGAGACTGTACCTGGCTTAACCCAAAAGGAAGAGGCGCATCTCACAGCTGAATCAGTCAAGAGCTGACACTGTGCTGTGTAACAAGCATCCTATCTTCCTAAGGTGAGGATACCAAGGAAGCGGTTTCCACCAGGAGTCAAAAACCTCCTGGAAAAGGCTGGAGGCCTGGGTGGGCAGATGGCTCAGCCTGTAAAGTTCTTGCTATGTAAGCCTGAGGACCTGTGTTTGATCCCTGAGCACCCCTGTAAAATTCTGATTATGAGTTTCGTTGGGGTG
Organism: Microtus oregoni; assembly: GCF_018167655.1. NCBI lineage: Eukaryota > Metazoa > Chordata > Mammalia > Rodentia > Cricetidae > Microtus > Microtus oregoni. Next base: position 35,214,743 of record NW_024543069.1, on the reverse strand, counting down.
ATCCCAGCACCAGAATGGCAGAGAGATGGATTCCTATCATGTCCTAGTCACCCAGCCTAGAGTACTCATTCAACTCCAGGTGAGCTAGAGAGACCCCATCTCAAGAAAACAAGGTAGATAGTGTCCAAGGAAAAGTCTGTTGTCCCTGTCTGCTGTCCACATGCACACATGTGTGCACACATACAAACACATATCTACACATACAAATAGATTGGAAGCTATAGGACTTGGGCTTATAAAGGACAATTGAACAATGTACTTTGGTTTAATGTGGGAAAGGAAAGAAGAAGACCAAACAAAGCCATTTCCTTGAGAGAACTATTTATTTATTAGGAACACACAAGGCCAGTCCCGAAGGGAGTTTAAGGGATGCTAGCTCCCATCCTCCTGGACCATAGACACTAAATTAAATGAAACCCATATGTGGTATAATAATGGAGGTTGGTATACTTCCAATGTATAAAAAGCAAACCGGGAGGAGAAGAAAGACGGTGGAGAGCTGAGCCGCATTTATCACCAGATGCCTGCAAAGAACAAAAAGGGTAGAAAATGTCCTGTCAGGAGAGAGGTAAATAAAGCTTGTCTGTAAATAACTTTGGAAACACAATTTAAATTAAGGAAGGAGTAACTGCGCAGGTTCTGGAATCAGCATGGTTACTATTAACGGGAGCGGCAGGGGTGGCCGGAGAGCGCTGCTAGGGACTGCATCAAGACATGCCAAATAGCTTTCCACAGATCCTAAACCCCACCCGCCTGTCCCCATGGCAGGGAAGGGTGCTGGGCTTGACTTCTCTGGCCCTGTTACTGCAGCCACATCAACAAAGCTGTGGTGAGTTAGAAAGGGGACCAGTGTTCGGGACCCAGCCCCAGTGGAAGTTCAAAGAACCAGGGTTGCACCTACCCGACCGTTCATAGTACTCATAAGCCGCGCAGACTTCTGCGTGAGGTTCCCGTGGCTCTCACACTCTCCATGCTGACACGCTGGTGAGAGAATCACCTAAGCTCGTTCTGTCTGCACGAGCTCTTAGCCCAAGAGAAAATACATATAGTGGCTGGAAGGGAAGGGTCATGCATTCTTTGTGGGTCATAAAGTTGAACAGAGGTCACCTCACATGCGACTATAGGCAGTTTACCTCATGTGTCTCTGTAGGACTACATTCACCACCTAGATAGAGAGGTGGCTCAGCATTCAAAAGCACCGGCTGCTCTTCCAGAGGACCGGAGGCTTTTAACCGTCTCCAGCTCAAGTTCCAGGGCACCCAGGACCCTCTGCTGGCTTCTATGATACACAGACACAGATGGAAGAGAAATATCCAAATCCGTAAACAAACCAACAAACAAATTTACCAGGCTAGAATTCTAGGCTGGTCCCCCAGCAGCCAAGTCCTGCTGCTGAGCTCACCACATGAGGAACAGGCTCCAGCTATTCTAGAGGCCAGCACCCTGGGAGGAGAGTTCAGACACAGAGCTTTGCTGGTGGCTTCCTTATTTCTTCCATTCCAGTGACAAAATGCATCCAACCTAAGAGAAGAAGGCTTATTCAACTTATTTCTGAGGGAAAGGTGTGTCATGGCCGAGCAGGACAGCGGGACCCAGGTCGCATTGAATCTACAGTCAGAGGGCAGAAGGAGATGAATGCCAGCGTCCAGCACACTTTTCCCTTTCTACTCAGTCTGGGACTCTGCTTGATGGGTTGTGCTGCCCACAGTCAGGGGCATCTTTCCCTGCTCAGCTCAGCCTTCCTGGAAATCCCTCAGACACACCCAGGAGAGCTTCAGGGCTGACATTAACCCTCATTATGGTGACAGAGATGGCTGTCACACCAGATCCTACCACACACGCTTGACAGGGTGAAGGAGAGGGCTAGTGGGTGGGCTACAAGGAACGCTTCCTGTGGGTCTTCCATAAGAACATGCCCGTGAACGAACTGAATACTGTCCTCGTGAGAGCCGCCTTCCAGAATCGCAGCAAAGACTCCTGGGGTATACCGGAAGGACAGCTCTGCTCAGCTCTGCCTTACAGGTGCAAATTAATGTTTCCTTTCCAATGAACTCTCACCCTGCCTAGTTTTTGTCAGATTGGATCAAATTACCTTAGCTAATTAAAATGATGAAGCCGAATTAGTGTTAGGACCATAATTACTTTCCTTATTATCAGACCGCACTGTCACTGGCTCTCCGCGTCTGTTTCAAAGGCAAGCAATCTGACGGTGCAGATTACAGTCTTCTGGAGTAAGCCCTCAGCCAAATGGACCCGTGAAGCACTTACTTTGAAGATAAATGCTCAGTGAGACGAGAGGTCATCACCAGACACCCTTTCTCTACTCCATAAGCAGCCCTATTTTGTTTTTGACATTAGCGCATCGCCATCTCATAGTTCATGGGGCAGGCCATGATCGCTGAGGAGAAAGGAGAGTTTCCCCACCTGTCGTGGGAGGGGTTTATGTCTGATGTCCAGTGGCAGAAGGAACAATATAACGGTGGAAACATTTCTCAACACAAAGCCCTGGATCTGTTCACACGCCTGTAGTCCTGCAGAAACTTGAGCCCCCTTTTCTGGTCATTCTAAATATTTTCTCAAACTCTTCAGTGTATTTAAAGACACTTGTGTCCCCGGAGATGAAACCAGCCCCAATATTGTCTTGAATTAGAATAGAAGCAGCTGTAACGGGATGGGCGGCCTCTCTGAAACCGCTGACGTGGGAATCCGACTCAAGGTCTATTCTGGTCTCTGTGCATGTGAGAACATATGGCCTTCCGCTGTGCTGAGAGGCACACCGCAACGCTGCTGTCCCGAGTGGGAAGGGACACTGTGCTGGTGGAGAAGACACACCAAATCCTTCACCTCTGAGGCCGGGGAGTGACAGCTGGGAAGAGGCTATGTGGAGTTCCAGGAGCTGTGAGCAGCTCTGCCTTACACCCCTATCCCCAACACAACACACACACACACACACACACACACACACACACACTCTGGAGCAAGCCTTGTTGTCACAGGGAAAGACAAAAAACAAATTTCCCCATCAGTGCAAGAAAGAAAGCCTGGGAGATTGCCTTCTAGATAACTAGCCAGCAGAACAAAACATCTGTATTCTGAGATGCACAGCCCCTCCTTTTCGTGAGCACACACGGAGGGAGGTGCGGTCTATAGGGACGGCTCTCACCCAGCCCCCACCCTGGCCTGCAGCCTCGGTTTTAATGACAGAGCAGCAGGATTTCGTGTGCAGATTTAATTTGTGTAATTGGTGCTCAGAATGACTGCTAATGAGGCGACAGGGAGGTAAAGCCCAGCTCATCTTGCTGCCAGCTGCCACCTCCTCCCTCTTCCTGCTTCTCCTATCTCCAGTTGTCAGGACCAGCTCTGACAGCAGTGGTCTGTCCCTTTCCCCAAACAGCCCGGGGTTGTTTGTCTTTCCTCATATTCTAAAACAAAAGATTTCAAATCTGTTGACAATAGAGCCAGGACTGATTGTTTGCTCTTGCTTTTTCTGGCTTAATAAGTTGCCATTTTGCCTTCTTTATACTGTCTGCTTTTAAATAAAATGTCACAAATCCTCCTCTCTAATCTTCATCGATCCTGCCTCCTGCTCTTAAGATGACATCACAGGCTTCCGCATCTAAATCCCTAAGGAGGATGGGACCCATTGAGTACCTATGACAGAACCCTCATTGTTTTTTTTTTTTAAGTTTTGTACATTTTATCAGACAACTATATTTTTGCAATTTGTGTCTTTCCTTTACATGTGTGTGTGTTCATGCATGTGTGTGTGTTTATGCTGTGTTTATGTGTGTAGTATATGAATATGTGTTGTCTGAGGTTTCTGTCCCACCCAGTCCTGCATCCATTCAGTCCCAAAGAAATACACAGAGATCGACATTAATTATAAACTGAGCCTATTAGCTCAGGCTTCTTATTAACTGTTATATTAGCCCACAATTCTTGTCTGTGTTAGCCACGTGGCTTGGTACCTTTTATCAGCAAGGCGTTCTCATCTTGCTTCCCCTGCATCTGAGTTATGACTATTGAATGAGCCTTTCTTCTTCCCAGAATTCTCTTGTTCTCGTCGTCCCACCTCCACTTCCTGCCTGGCTACTGGCCAATCAGAATTTTATTAAAAATAATGCAATTGACAGGATAAAAGACCATTGTCCCACAGTACATATGTGTATTGTGTGTGTGGTTATGCATATATGTATGGTGTGTGCATGTGTATACTATGCATATGTGTATAGTGTATAAGTGTAGATATGATTTATGCATGTGAATTGGTGTGTGTATATGTATGTGTGTACTGTGTATACATGTCTGTGTAGTATACACACAAATATGTGCGTGTTCATGCATGCCTTTGAGGTATGTAATTTTTTTTAAAAAAAAGTGGCACATGAAAGAAAGATATCATGAGTCAGAGCTCAGGTGGAGAGCTTTATTATTGGAGGAAAATGAATGGGAAAACGGGGAAGGGGAGAGGAGAGACCCGCCTCTGGGAACAGGAGCAGCAGAAAAGGAGAGGCAGAGAAAGAGAAAGAGAGAGACAGGCAGAGAAGCAGAAAGAGAAAGGGAAGGAAGAGACGAAGGTGTAAAAGGGATCGCAGCAAATGTGCACAGAAGGTGCTCTTAGTATTTTCAGCTGAGGACACATCCTGCCAGGACCTCAAGGGCAGGCCAGTGCAGAAAGGTGGGCTTGCCTATGCATGACTGTGTAAAGGCCAGAGGTCTGCACAGGGTGTCCTTATGGTCCTACTCTCTTGATTTGTCCACTGTTGATTAGGGGCTGGGTTAAAATGCCAACATGTAGTATGTTCTTTCCCTTCCACAACAAGTAGCCATGTTTTGCTTTTGTTTGAACTTTGTGGGGTTGAGCATAACAGTCTCAAGTATGTCCAATGACAAAGCAAATTCACCGTTCTCTAGTGGAGAAAAATAAACATCAGCAAGAAGGAGAAGAAAGAAGTCCATGCTGATGGTTCTGCTTGCAGTAGATGTTAGGACCCATGGGGAGTGTCCTGCCCATTGGAAGGATGAGGCCCGTGGGGAGTGTGGAGTCATGAGGAATATCCATGGGGAGTGTGGGGCCTGCGGGTAGCATGCCCATGTGGAGTGTTCATGGTGAGTCACTAGGTTTTGTTTTAAATTCCATTTGTCAGAAAAATAAAATTGTCCCCTTAGAAAAATAGATGATTTGATTGGTTCTATAGCATGGAAAGTGGAAAAATTGCCCAGAGAACCTGCAATAATAATGACACAGTAAAAAGGCAACATAGAGCAAAGACCAGAGCACCGATCTCAAAGAATGTACTGTGACCTGGGTTGGAATACTAAGCAACAAGGAGGACTTACTGGATTCACTCCCCCCCCCCCCCAAAAAAAAGACCAGAAGAAGTTTAATATCATGAGACAAGATCTGACCAGAGTTTCAGATAGACTGAGATGGCAGAGAGCTGGATTATTCCACACAAAGAATTGCAGAGACCCGAGAAACAGGGTAAGCTAGAATGAAAAGGGATAAAGGAAAAATGAAAAGTATGGGGAAGGAGATGAGAAACTGAGGAGTCAGGGCCACAGTTATGAACATCAAAAACAGAGATAGTTCTATATTGTGATGTAGCAAGACAATGGGCTAAGCAGTTTAGCAAGAGCATATGGAATATCTCTCCTTACCTAAGGTCTATTCAGGCTAAAAGAAACTGGCTTAAAATAAATAGCTGGCCTCCTCATGTTTGCTATCTTGTTACATTTTAAATATTTGGATAAACTGAGTCATACAAGAAACTGGTATTCTATAATGATGCACTATAAAAGATTTAAGATTCACAGTCTCTCCACGGGCTGTATTTATGATTTAAGGTTTTATTTTGCTACTAGAAGAGCTTCAATTCAAGAATTGTAATTTTTAAGGCCTTCACTAGGACATGCAGGTTAACAATCATCTCATAAATAACCAAATTCTTCAACGTGTCCAGAACTATGCTTGTGGTCATGCTAAGAACAAAATATAATTCATTGCCTTTATTCAAACTTATGTCTATGTTTAAGCCTACAAATAACTAAAAACAAATAAAGTTTATTTAAAGTTAGATGGACCTGATAGGTAGCCTTTGAAAACTCTTCAAAGAGCTGCTGAATATGACATTTAAACCACCTAGTGAAAAGGCTTCCTGTGTTAGACAAAAAGGCAGATTCTAGAGGCAGCCCTAAGGTCTCCTCCAGAGAGCTGAATACACTCAGATTATGGTATTGCTAACCACTGGCTAAACTCCCCCATTCCTCACCTGCCACCAGGACCTTGGACAGGAGAATTGACTGTCTTCCTAAGGCTTTGACAAGGCAGGCCAGTCTCTCAGGTTCCTAATCACCAGGGAAATCTCTCAAATCTTTTGGGTTTGGCAGCCAAACTCTGATGCTGCCCTGTGTGACAGTCAGAGAGCGAATGCTGCCCTGTGTGACTGCTGGAGGCTGGAGCCACTCCGTCTCCATGGAGATTGCCAAGGAGGAGCCTGGAGTAATTGTCCATGTAACTGGTAAGTCTGTCATTTTACTGATACAGAGACCGCTTGGTTTATACTTTCTGCTCACATTTATCATTCTCAGACTTTGGATGCCATTAATGTATAACAGTAGCTTTATCAGTTTAGCAACAACTGCTTAGTCAATAAATTTCATAGATGAAAATTAGATCTTTCTTTTTCTAGAGCTATTAGGTCTCCTGGTGAGAAGGCAGACATACAAAACAGGTTTCCATGAAGCTTTTGCTATTCCTATATTTAAAAGAACTTGCTTTACAATGAATACTCCCGGTAATCAATCACCTGTTTCTCATTGTAAATGAGTAGATGGAAAACGGTTTGAGGTTTATGTAAGCTGTAAGGGTCTGAGAAAATAATTAAAATAATAATAATAAAAATAAAACTTAAAGATGTTAAGTTCGTGTAAGTTGTAAGAGTCTGAGAAAATAATTAAAATGAGTATAGTAGTCAAACTTAATGATGTTAAGACATCAAAGTTTTAACATAGTAATCAATGGAGTTTTAATAAGCTATTAGACTCTGGTAAAGCACTAACTACTATTACATTCACAAGCTTAAAATTTTAAACTTTGTTTAGTTGTTTTCTAAGCATAAACTAGATGGTGCTTCTCATCATGTTTAAGACATTGCTGTCTAATCTGTTTATATCCAGCTCTCTGGAGAGAGAAAATGTGCTAATGCTTTTAAGTCAAATCCGTTTTTTGGGATCTCAATGCTTTTACTGCAATTTAAAGCAAGGGTAGACTGCTTTTATTCTACAATGTGGATTTCTATACAGATTACAAACAGTGGTAACGTGTCAGGAGTGGTTGCTATTGAGGTCCACGACACAATTACAGCTTATAACAATTGATAATTCAGATGTCAAAGCACTAGAGAAAGTATTTCCTTATGGGGTGTCCTGGAGCAAGTCTTGAAAACCACTGACTCTGAAAACCATTGCTTCCATCTGTAATTTCACTTGTGTAATAACAGCTATGATATCCCCCATTAATATGCATTTTTATGTAATGTGATTATGTAATCTCATGATTACATCACTGTCTTTTTTTTTGGAATTTTGAGACAGGGTTTCTTCGTAGCTTTTTGGTTCCTGTCCTGGAACTAGCTCTTGTAGACCAGGTTGGCCTCGAACTCACAGAGATACGCCTGCCTCTGCCTCACGAGTGCTGGGATTAAAGGCATGCGCCACCACTACCCAGCCTACATCACTGTCTTATGGGCACATATATCTGTGGATGTTCAGGAAGATGACTTTTCATTTGGCCATATAATTTTGATATGTAGAATATATATTAGGACATACTTCATAACTAGACCTATTTGTCACCTGAGGACTGTAGACACTTAAAAGCCTGCCTTGTTGTTTTTGCTAAGTCCACTGCACACAATTAGCTCCTTTTTACCTCAGAGCAAGTTCAAACTAGACTAAAGGGTTTTTGTAAACAGATCATAAGTTTAAAAACTTTACGGCTGTGGACAAGGTCAGAGTTGTAGATGTGCCACCAGGTTGCTACACAAAACCTCTGAAAAGCATGCCAGCTCCTCACTCGCCAAGTCTGCCAACAAAAGACCTATGTCTCAAAGCGTATCACACTGGGCACTATACCCCTCCTTCTGGTCACAATCTCACTCCTGGAACCTTGCAACCTTAGGTTGCCATGGCAATGACTCAGCTCCCTATTGCTTATCCTAGGAATGGGCTTTTGACCAATGAGAGGAGGTAACTCTTGTAATTTCTTTATTGCTTCAAGGCCCCAGGGAGAAATAGGGTTCTTACGCTGGAGGAGAAGCTAGGAGAAGCAGCTAGGAGGAATTAGAAGTAGGACAGGAGATAGAGCAGAGGAGGAAGAACAAAGAGGATAATTATAAAAAGCACCTGTGTGGGAGCATATCCCCACCCTGCCTCTACTAAAGAAAAAAGGCCTTTTTGTTTGCTGTTGCATCCATTCTGAACCCTGAGAGAGAGTCTTAGGGTTGGACCCCAAAGACTCTCGTTAGTCACACTAATGTATCTAAAACCATTATCTCTTTTTGTAAACTTTAAGTTCATGTAAGCTTCAGGGAGTCAAGACATGGACTCACCTGTCACAGGTCGAATGGACTTTAGAGAAGTACTCCTGTCTGTCAATGGCCTAAGCATCCCCATTTACTACTTATTTCTGAGGGTGGGCTTCTAAATGCAAGATTGTTCTTTACATTTTAACCTCTGTCCCTTGTCTGTCCCAGTGGATCTTCCCTCACTAATGGCAGACACTATCCATGAATCAGCTGTGTACTACAAAACTCCAGACACCTGTGGGCCCTGCGCTTTCTGAAAGCTGATATAAACCAGGTCAGCCAATGTGATTGATCCCTGTCTCTCCTGTCATGTCAGTGAAACAGATGCTTCTGATGAATGGCCCCCAAGTATTTGAACCCCCAACCCTTGGCCTTTAGCTAGCATTCGTGGACCCTTGCAGCATCCTAATGTCCATGGTGAAACAGTTACAGAAAAGAGTGCATTGCCCCTTTTTCTCATCAAAAGACTAAAATTTTAGGTCAAAAGGCACTGGGACCCCCACTGGAAAAGATCACACCTTGTCATTCTGACCACTCCCACTGCTGTCAAGGTAGATGGTGTCAGCACCCGGTTACATCATTACTAGGTCAAGCATGTCACAGGAGGTGATGACCCAGCTGCAGAAAAATGGACCATGGCTAAGGCCTGAGAAGATCTACCAAAGATTAGACAGATATGGATTATAGACCAGTAGTGTTTTGTCTGACTGTGTTCCCTCAGCTCTTTCGTGGGATATATTTCTAGATCTCCCTTTAAGAGGAAATGCAAATTTAACCAGTCTCCCGGCTCTCAGACTCCACTTCCTCAGGTGGACATCCTTTCCTCCACATCTCTGTTGAAACTGTTTGGTTTGCATGAGATGATATTTTCCATCCCTGCTCATTTGGCAGATGCATCAAGTCCCCAAATTTTGTTATCTTAGTATCACTATTTCCCGGGATGTTTGTATATGGCAGTCTGGCAGGGAGGGACCACTGGCACTCACAAATCAGCCCTCTCCTTACAACTTTACTAGTAAGCATAGGTTTGGGAACACACATGGTATCTTCAGCAAGAGAGTCTTACTGCACTGGCATTGGTAAATTCTTGAACTTGGTGTTTGCGATTGTACAAGGTGGTCACCAGTTATCTGCGAAGCTTTCGTGTGCTTTCGGTTGAGGGAGTTTGAGAAGGTCAAATGAAGAGCAAAGGTATTAGATAGTTAGGAAGAAAGTTCGGGGTACTACAAATGGTATTTCAAAAAATCTTTTTGATGCAAAAATATAAGCTTCATGAGTAGGAACCATTTTTATCTTCCTCTTTAAAGAACTCGTTGGCTTTTAGCCAATAGTGGAATTTTCCAACTTTATAATTTAGCATTATTCTTTGACATGTTATATAGAGAGAAAGATCAACAAAATATCCAAACTTTTCTGCTTAAACAATTATCCAGTTCTACTTAGAAGTCAAGAGGTCATTTGCCATAATTTGCTAATGAGGCCTTTAATTCCTGGTATTGACACAAAAGAAGCTGTTTCTATCTATAGTAACAATGAGGGTTTGTGTTCCCCTTCTGGAAAACCACATCGGCATTGGATTTGATCAGGGAATGTATGTGAGCATGGAAATAGTCTCCCAGCTGATGGTCAAGATAGGGTGGGAGAAGACAGAAGGAGGGGTCAAAGGACCGTCACCCATCCAGCCCATGCAAGAAAGGTCGTGACACTCTTAAAAAATACATGGCACAGTTAACACGACCAATAGTGATTCATGAAGTGGAAATAATGTCTAAGGTCAAAGGGTGAGCTAGATAAGAGTCTTGCCTTGGGTACTATGCTGAGGAGGACCATTGTAGTAGGAGAAGAAGGTAGAAGCAGAATCCATTCCATTTCAGAGAGTGAGCTAGAAGACATGGAAGGGTTGTTCTCCACATAGAGTTGGCAAGAGGCCAGAAAGAGTAGAACCAGGCAATGGGAATCAGAGGAGCACAGCAGAGAGATTTATTTAGTTTCAGTGCTAGGGACTTCCGTATGTTTATATAGTAGTGCAAAGGACTGATTACTGCGTTCCCAGTAATCAGAGAGCCATCTGGAAGCCAGTGAGAGTGGAAAGTACACCTCAAACCGCAGGTATCTGTGTGACAGCTCATTAGAGGTGGCCATTTGTTCTGTCCTCTCATGTCAAAATGAATGTCCTACACAATTAAGATGCCATCTTTTCTTAGGTGTCCTGTCCAGTCCCAGTGTCTGGCTTAGACTTGTCAGCTTTGGCAGCTTGAGGTAATTACTGAAGATCATGTCACCAGTGGTAGGCAGAAAGAATTCATAGATTATATATAGATAAATATATTCCTACTAACTTCGAGGGAGGGGCTAAACAGCTCGACTATGTCCACCTATTCAAATCTATTATCACACAGAAGCGCAGGCATTCTTAGAAATGTGGTTAAATCGAGATACATTTAACCGTTGCCAGTCACCCCTACACATCTTAAACCATAGCTAGTGTCTACATGAGATGATAACAAGATCATAATTCCATCTTCTGTTGTACACGGGTCCTAAGGACGCCTGAAGATGCTCTGAGCCCACAGAAAGGAAGAGGCAGCTACTGAGTGATGTGCAGTCTCCCTTATTTCCCATGACGTCACTGCCATCACCTAGAAATAATGGTAATTAATTTTGTCGGGCAGTCTTACAGGAACAATTCAACATGTCTTTATTTTATATGACAAGGAAATAAAAAGAAAAAACCACAAAGACACACACAAAGAGACAAACACATCACACAAACATGTTCACAGCAAAATACTCATAACAGTTGTGGCTTGCTTTTGTGGTTGGTTACAGGGGCATAGCAGTATTTGCAACAACCTTCTAGTTACACTTCTGAGTTCCCTTCATTTTCAACAGATCCCTCAAGGGAATAACCCAAACCTTAATGTCTGAAAGGTCTAGCCAGGGTTGTTGAACCCTATGACACAGTAATACGACAATTTCACCCACTCACAAGTTGAGTTGAGTCACTTCCAGCATTGTCCTGGGATGGCTCCAGTGGCCAACATCTGGCCTAGACCTTTGGTGATCCTGCCTGGAGTATGTTGTGTAGTTTTCTGTTTTAATCATGCGACTGGTGTAATGCTATGCCAGGTTGTTAAGGACCCTCTCTTTTTTCCATCATGAGGAAGCGGCCTGATGTTAACTCTTTCTTTCAGGCTCGGTGTCTTAGTTTGATTGGACTTCTTTTCTAAAAGACCATCATCAAATTAACTTGGGAAAGAAAGGCTTATTTAAGATAAGATGTCCTAGGCACAGTCCACCATGAAGAGAAGTCAGGGCAGGAAGTCCAAAAGGAACCTGGAGACAGGGACTGATGCAGAGGCCATCAAGGAATGCTGCTTACCGATTTGTGCCTCGTGGCTTGCTCAGCTAGTTTTCTTTCACAGCTCAGGACCACCTGACCAGGGGTAACACTGCCCACATTAATATGAAGAAAGCGAATACATATAAAAGCTTGTTGCAACACCCCTGACATAGTGTGGCAAAAACCATCCCATAATATGGATAATGGGTTGGCATTTTCTCATCATACACTAAGTGGAAAATAGAAAATAATCATTTAGCAGAAACTAAGAAGAAAAACATTGCCAATAAAGTTTGACCCTGCAGATGTGAAGCAGAAAAAACAGGAGAAAATAAAACTTAAAGATATTTACTCTGTCTTTCTCAAGGGACAAGCTTTTTCCAGGGACAAAGTCTTCTTCAGGGACAAGCCTTCCCCAGGGACAAGGCTTTCCCAAGGGACAAGCCTTTCCCAGGGGACAAATCTTTCCCAGGGGACAATCCTTCTTCAGGGACAAGGCTTTCCCAGGGACAAGCCTCCCTGAAGGACAAACCTTCCCCAGGGACAAAGCCTTCCTCAGAGACAAGGCTTTCCTAATGGACAAGGATATGGCTTGTTGCAGATACATGATTTATTATGAAAGACACTGAGAATTAGTCAAAGTTCACAGCTATTTTATAAAAGGTAATGAAAGAAAACCCATTTTCCTCTAGAAACTGGTGTATCAATGCTGACATCCTGTATTGAGTTCTCCCAGCAAAATTTCCTTTCATGCCCTCCATGTATAAAATAGAAAAGTATTGTTTTAAATGGTAAAAATGCACAAAATAATCTTTAATATGTTTTTGGATAATTTCATAAGTTAGGGAAAGAACCTAGTGAAATGAACAGTAATCCAAAATATTGATTGCTAGTTACCTTGGGAAGGTTTGAATCAGACACAGGTACTTGCATATGGGTGCACTTGCATGTCAAGGTCAGAAAAAAAAATTGGGGTATCGTTTCTCCAACATGGTGCACCTTGTTTTTCAAGACAGATTCTTTCGTTGGGACCTATGCTTTGTCAAGCAGCTAATTTGGCTGTCCATTGTGCTCCAGGGACCCACCTGTCTCTGCCTCCCCAATGCTGAGTTTATAAACATACGTGGCCATGTCTAACTTTGTGCCTGGGTTGTAAGTATTGAACTCAGGTCCTCTTGGCAAGTACTTTACCAATTGAGCTGTGTAAGCAGCCCACATCAAGTCCATTTTAGTATAAATAACTCATTTAAATCTTAATGAAGCGTCGCTCATATTTTGCCAGTCGGAAATATTACTTCATTCTTTCTAATGGGAAACAGAAGCTCTCAAATTTTCTTAGGTCCTTTCTGCCAGCGAATTCCAGACCCACAGACATATTTGACAACCAAGATGGAACTCTTGAGAGATCAAAGAAAATCTGTTAGCATACATTAAACATTTCTCTTTTCAATATTTGCAATAGTTTTTGTAAATAGTTCAGCTGAATGTGTATGAGTAGTTTGCCTACCTGTTTGCCTGTGAAGAACATCATGCAGCACCAGGGAGGCCAGAAGAAGGTGCCAGAGGCCTTGGAACTGGAGTTAGAGCCATCAGCAGGATGCTGCAAACTGAACCTGGACCTTCTACAAGAGTCACATGTGAGACTTCTCTCAGCTCCTATCACTTAGAAAGTGGGTTAATCTCTTAATCCTGTAACAACTCCAAAGCTGAACAAATGTCTGCTATGCTTTAAGGAAAATTTTCATCAGAATATTGGCACATAGGAAGAGAACTGGAGTTACTAAATGCCCAAAGTGTTTTATACGTAACCGCATCATGCCCTCTCATAACCCCCATTCCAGTAAATGCACAGCCTCCAAAGAAACCTCCTTTGTGCCCCTCTAGCCGTGTCCCCTCAAGGGACTTCTTAGAGCCCTATTGTCATTGATTTTTTTTTCCCCTCAATATAAATGGAAACTAGCAGTTTCCCCTGACATGCCTGGCTTAAATTCCCAATGCAGCATTCATTAAATCCTGACATTATGCCTAGAGACAGCTTGTTATTGTTGCCATATAGTATTCTGTTATATAATTATAGTTATCTGGGGGGGGGGATTTAATTCACAGATTTTTGTCATTTTGTGTATTTCTCCACAAAAGCTAATCAAGCTGTGTTTCCTGCGCACTTGTCTCTGTAGGCCAGATCTCGGAGAGAGACTGTTGGAGCAGAAGACACTTGTATGCAGAACAAACATTGATAAACATTATCAAACAATTCCTTTGGCAGTTCTATTAGTTTAAAATCAACATTGTCCAAGGGAACAGTCACTCAGCCCTTCTTTCTTATAGTGGGCACTACCAGTCTTGTTTTACCTTAAAAATGATTCACTTTTAATTTTGTGCATATGTTTGTGTCTATGTGAGGGTCTGTGTAGGTTCCCATAGAAGCCAGAAAAGAATGTTGGATCCGCTGGAGCTGGAGTTAGAGGCAGTTGCGAACTATCCCAAATAGGTACTGTGAGAACTGTACTCAGTACTCCTGCAAGAGCAGCAAACCTCTTAACCTCTGAGCCATGCCTCCAGGCCTTATTTTACTTTTTCTAGCATCAATTTATATGCCTTCTTTAAAAAGTAGCTCTTTTGTAGAATTTGTTTTGATTTTCTCTTTTGTAGCCTCCGTGTGCAGTACAAGGGTCAGATTTCTTGAGCTATGTGTGGGCTGGTTTTATGGGTGTCATGGGGGCCTGAAGAAGTTGACTTTACCTGCTCGATCCACACAGAAGACTGTCTGAGCCCCAGAACTGAGTCCCCCTTGAGAATCCGTCCCCAAGAGAGTGAAACCTAACAGAGGTGACTTCCAACTGTGTCTATCAGCCAGGTGTGGGCAGATGCCAGTGGTCTTCATTTGCATATCCGGAATGACTAAATCAGGGCCGGCCACATCGTCAAACAAGGAATCCCATGCGTGATCTTCCAATCTTAGGTTTCTTTTTCCTTTTTGTTATCGATCTGTTTTAGGGAATGTGCTCCTCTCTGGTTGCCAATCATTGTCAGCGCGCCTCCTGCCAACTGTGCGCATATGTGTGGCTTAGCTTCGGCGGTTCTAAAAGCGTTTATGGAAAGTGTGACATTTATGGAAGGTTCTGGATTTCAATAGAAAGTCATTTTGTCAATGTTTCCCTTTATACTTGGTATTTTACATCTTGCTGAGGAAATATTTATGGGTCTGTTCTCATGTTGTTTTCTGCGAGCTCGCTTTTCAGCGTGTCCCATTTGCGCTTCAAACCCTCATACCGAGTTTTGCCTTTGGTATGGCATCGGAATCCAGTTTAGCTCTTCTCTGTGCCTGTGTGTGTAACTCTGGTGGAGAATGGTTGCATTTACCACTGGAGGGTAGTTTTGCATGCTCCAGAATTCTTTGTTAATCAAGTTCTCAGGCTGGACTGCCCCCCCCCCCCAATATCCCTCTACTAAGTAGTTTCTGAAATTCACCCTGGTTATGGAGGTCAGGAGTTCGCTCCAGCTCACTATTGCTAGGTGAAGTTCTACTGTGTTACTATGTCACATTTATTCAGACAGTGGATATTTAGATTGTGTCCCATCTCTATTTAGTATGAGTAAATCTGTTGAGAACATTTTAGTGCAAGCCTTTGTGCGGATTCCTGCTGTGCTTTCTGCTGGTTCACACTTGGGAATGCGTTTTCCAGATCTCAGGTGAAGGGACGTTTTAATTCTAGGGCATTTTTTCTATGTCGCACTGCTTTACAGAGTGTTCACACTGCACTCTTGTTCCCAGCACAAGAGATGTGGGTGCCAGTCCAGTTTCTACTGCCACCTCCTAAATCCACTAATCCAATTGAAAATGTTTGCTTGTCTCAAGGTAAACAATATTTTGTTCTACATTTATAATTTTTCTCTTCTATGTGTATCTATGACCTAGTTTGAATTGAATATTGGATGTGGCATGGGTTATGTACTAAAAGTAAAATCCTTCATTTTTTTTTCTCGTCATTTGACACTAAAGGTGATGCACACGGGCTTCTACTTTGGACCCTCGGTTCGGTTTTATTTATCTATCACTCTGAGCTGGTGGAATGCTCTTTCTTGAGGTAAATCTTGAAACCAGCAGTCTAGAGGCTCCAGTGTTGTCCTTTCATAAACTGATCTGGTCTGATATCTAGGCCTCTACAGTTCTGGTTAGATGTTAGCAACAGGTTGCTGTTAGCAGCCTGTGTAAGCACAGCTCTCACCCCTCATCAAAGAAGCTTCTTTTGGCAACAGATGGAGACAAGACAGAGGTCTACAACTGACCAAAATGCAGAGATCATTGATAGTAGGGTGCCGATCCACAACTGATGCATCTGCAATGCAACCCCTGCTCCTAAAGTTCAGGGGACATCTCAGAAAAAGGTGAGTGTAGCTGGCTTTCTCATGGACCACTAGCCCCCAAATCGTGACACAGAGACTTATTATTAATCATGAGTGCTTGGCCTTATCTTAGGCTTGTTTCTAGCTAGGCTTTTTTAAAAAACTTAAATTATCTCATTTCTATTAATCTGTGTGCTGCCCCAAGGTTTGTATTGTCCATCCTGTTTTTTTCTTTTCTTTTCTTTTCTTTTCTTTTCTTTTCTTTTCTTTCTCCATGTCTGGCTGGCTGGGTCCAGCTGGCTGGGCCCCTGTCTAGATGGCTGGCTCCCCTTTTCTCTCTGCCTGTAAGCCCCACCTATCCTTCCTCTGCCTAGCTATTGGCCATTTGGCTTTTTATCAAACCAATCAGGTGCCTTAGGTAGGCAAGGTGAAAGAGCAACACGCCTACATAGTTAAACAAATGCAGCATAAACAAATGCAACACATTCTTTACATAGTTAAACAATTATTCTGCAACATGAACAAATGCAACACATCTTTACATAGCTACATGAATATTCTATGCCACAACCAACCAGAACAGCAGGGTGTCTGGTGCATGATAGTATCTCTTAGACATCCAGGGAAGCTGTACCCTGATGGAGGAAGGTCATTGGTTAATAAAGAAACTGTCTTGGCCCATTTGATAGGCCAGCCCTTAGGTGGGTGGAGTAGACAGAACAGAATGCTGGGAGGAAGAGGGAAGTGAGACAATCACCATGCCTCTTCTCTCTGGTCAGACGCGTTGAAGCTCCGGCCCAAGATGGACGTAGGCTAGAATCTTTCCTGGTAAGCTACTGCCTCATGGTGCTACACAGATTATTAGAAATGGGTTAATTGAGATGTGAGAGTTAGCCAAGAAGAGGCTAGATATAACGGGCCAGGCAGTGTTTAAGAGATTACAGTTTCCGTGTTATTATTTCAGGTAAAGCTAGCCAGTGGCTGCGAGCCGGGTGGCAGGAACGCAGCCCGCAGCTCCTTTCTACGGTACCCATGGAATCTCAACAGTATGGTCACCTAAAAAGACCTGTACAATGTTGACACCAGCTGACGTTTCAGCACACAGCATCAGCAACAACTGTTGAAGTGCATCCTCGGCCTCACAGTGAACTGAAAAAGAAATAAACTAGACTGACCCTCAGCTATGCCAGACCCCACATTCCTGGCAAAGAACTTTGAATTTAGACTCTAGCAGAAATTAGGGCTTAACATTTTTTGAAAATATTATTTTGAGAGGGTTATTTTTAATATGTTGTTTGGACATTGTTACATAATGCATACATTTATGATTAAAACTTAGTTATACCCTAGGAGTCTCACAAGACATAGCTAACTAGGTTTCGGTGGGTCCCAAGCAAGGAAAGCAATGAGCTGGAGGGCTTAGGCAGGACATCTCTGCAGTGTAATCTGTAATCATCCACAGGACAGAACTACATCAGTGACCCGGCTCTGTGTGTGTTTGATGCACACTGAAAGCAGACAGAGCCAGGGCAGACTAGCAAGAATGTTCTGGAATGTACAGTGTGGAGCCAGGAAGAGGCTTGGCCTGATGTTATTATATGTGTGAATGGTATGTCTTTTGTATTTGTTTTTCTCATTTAAATTGCTGACATGAAGGTCAAATAAGAGCCTCTAGCACTTTCCACACTGCTGTTTGCAGCTGTGGCAAACATCAGATAATGTCACCATAATTAAGAATTTATTGGCACCTTCCTTAGACTGTATATGAACTTCCCTACCAGAAAGAACGTTAGCCAGGATTCATTGCCAGGAAAAATCCTGTCTCTCATCAAGCACAGGACACTTTCTTCTCTTATGTGAAAAGAGCAACATAAATCTTGTTTATCTTTGGACTCTCATTGCCAACAAGTCTTAAAATCAAACTTAAAATCCAACTTTAAAGCCCAATTGAAGATCCAGTTTTAGAGAGTATGTTTATTTTCATTCTTGTGCTTTCTACATATTTTTTTCTTTCGTGGCCTGGTTTTCCTCTTCTCTCATGTGCTAAAGGCAGAACTTTAGTGCTGACTTGACTCCAGTTCTTAATTCTGAAACAGGGACACGCCATCGCAACTAGACCTGGATGGAGGTGGGTAGTCCTTGGACTTCCCACAGGGCAGGGAACCCTGATAGCTCTATGGGCTGACAAGGGAAGGGAACTTGATTGGGGGAGGGGGAGGGAAATTGGGAGGCGGTGGTGGGGAAGAGACAGAAATCTTTAATAAATAAATAAACGGAAAAAAATAAAAAATAAATAAAACCAGAGGGTGTCAGTTAATCACTAAGTTCAGTAAACACTCCTGCAAGGACACTAGTATTTCTCGACATGAATCCCTTCAAATCAGGAAACAAACTGGGAAAAGCTTGCTAACTAGTGCGATGACCCACGCACGCTCTCTGTGGAGCAAACTCAAAGAATCACATCATATTCGTCCTTTTTAGGCTAATTTGCTGTGATAAGCTAGCATTATACAGGTTTATGTTTTACCCCAGTTCAAGTACACCTTCAGTGAAATGCATTCCAATTTCAGGCAGTTTACACATTTCATTTTAATATTTACTTACAAATAATATTGAATTTTGGCACTCACACATTAGCTTTTAACAAGAATGAATGGTTCTCTGAAAGAAAATGTGTTCAGTATGACTGGAAGGGGTTGTGGGCCTTCCCACGGTGAGCAGACTCTGAGGTTTCTTTCTCAGGGCCACTGCTCTACCCCTGAATGGACACACCTGGAGTGGTCTCAAGGACTCCAACCAGGACAGTCAGTGAAGAGCTGAGGAGCTGTGTGTGAAACATGGATTTTCAGAAGAGTGGGTGTAAGGGAGAGCCCCGGTGAACAGTGAAGCCGGGGCTGAGAACACAGAAGATCCCAGTTGTAAGAATAAGCCTGTTAGCCCTGCCTTTAATTCCAGCACTCGGGAGGCAGAGACAGGCAGATCTCAGCAAGTTTGGGGCCAACTAAGGCAAGCTCCAGGACAGCCAGGGCTACACAGAGGGACTCTGGGAATGGAGGCTGGATGGTTAAGAGCAGTTGGTCTAACACCCTCCACACACACCTGTTCTCACATGCATGGGCCCATACACACACACACACACACACACACACACACACACAGACACACACTGATGCTAAAATCAATCTTAAAAAAAGAATAAATTGGAGCTGAAGCTAAGTTGGTAGGGCGTGTGAAGCCCTCCATCCCCAGCCTTACAGGAATCAGTTCTCATGGCTTGCCTCCCTAATGCCAGCCCTGATGGTAGTGGGTAGAGTTACCAAGATCAAGTTCAAGGTTATAAGTTGGCAGCAAGCCTGGGAGACATAAGACCCTGACTCAAAAGCAACAAACAAACAAACAAAATCCCAAATAACCAATGAAACCATCTGAGCCTCACTTGAGGTTCAGGGCAATACTGAACCAGACTAGTCTATCAGAAATTAAACTCAGAAGTCTGAAGTGCAGATTCACCATGTGCCTGCCCGTGAGAAACAGGTTGCTTTGGGACCTGCATTCAGAATGATCATGCTTGCAACAGCGTTAGGATTCTAGGCTGGCAGGTTTTGTATGTTACTCTCTCTAAACTCAGTTCAAAACAGTCTATCTCAACAGCAGCCTGCACTGCTCTGTTCAAAGTGTGTTTAGTAACTACACAGGCTTTTGATTCGTGCCCCTTGCTTGGATGGGTCTGTCAAGGGTGTTCTCATCTTCTGTATCCTTCCGATCAGCTCCACACAGAGCACTGGCCTTGATCCCTAGATTCCTATTTAAAAGACACTCACTTTGTGCAACTTTGGCTGATAAATATTGACTTGTCCTCCTGTGCAATACGATGGCAACATGCTATGGGTATGAGTAAATATTTCTGCTTCAACTAAGCAGAGTTTGTGTATGCAAAGGATTGGGACCAGCGCCAGTTTACATGATAATATTTTTATATGACGCTCATCTGCCCAAGGGATTGCCAGCTTTCTGAAGGAAAAGCAGGGAGGATGTTTGTCCCTAACTGCTAGTGATTGATGTATTATCTGAATTAAAGAGGATCCATACAAAATTTATCAGTGTTAAAATTATCACAGTTGCATATATGACATGGAAGTGTTTTTCATTATAGAGAACCTTAAGAAATTATACACAGTAATTTAGATAATTCTCAACTTCTTGTAACTATGTGCCAAAAAATTAGCTTATCACCCCACACTTACAATTTCTAACTTACAGATTTCATGTTGCTCAAATGTTTATGAGAGACATCTGTGCGGTTCCCATGATTATAAATTAGCAATCAGTCATTCCCCAGAAAAGCATATATTTTTGCAGACATAAAACATGGAATAATAGAATGTGTACTGACACCAGGAGGAGATAAGATGATCTACTGAGAGGTAAGGAATGTTAATAAGAAACACTATGTTCTAGATCAGCAGTTCTCAACCTGTGGGTTACAACGCCTTTGGGGGTCACGTATCAGCTATCCTGCATCCCAGATATTTACAATTAATAACAGTAGCAAATTACAGTTATGAAATAGCAATAAAATTATCTTATAGTTGGGGGTCACCTCACATGAAGAACTGCATTAGAAGGTTGCAGCATTAGAAAGACAGAACCACTGCTATAGATGTATCCCAGCGCTTCAATGCCGCCATACCAAGTAAATATTCCTACATACATCACTAAAAATAGTTCCCTTTTCCCAAAGAAAAAGACTTTTAAAAAGCTACATTTTCTCTACTCACCATGACATTATAATTTAACATAAGAGCTCACTTGGAGTAAAATACTTTTAGATAAGCTGTAAGTAATAAAGTAATATTGTCTGAGAGCTTAAACATTCCCAGCTTGTTTCACTTAAAGGTCGGTTTTTCTAAAGAACGGGTGGTGTACTAAGGAAAAAATAATGAGCTATGAACACATCCTCACATTTTGTTCACAAAATGAGTTTTGAGGTTCTTGTTACATTTGTGTACTTTTTGTGTGTGTCTGTGTGCATGCATACCACAACCAAAGTCTAATTGCTGTAGGGTCCCAGGACTGAACTCAAGTTGTGGGGCTTGCCACCATGAGTCTTTTCCCACTTGGCTATCAAGCTGACCCTCTGTGTATTTTCCTTATAGAAAACACATCAACTTCACAGAGCTACAAATACCCTGACTTTATAGGCTTTGAGAAATAACGCCCTCCAGGAGAGTTTGTAGTGCCTTCCTTTTGAAGGATCATAATTCCACCCTCAAAGTGATCTCCTTCCACAAGTAATAAATTGCTTTCAAGTATTATAGATATTCTACAGGGCATGCTAAGATGTATCTTCTCATATCATAACTTTAAATGTTGTCAGAAATGGAGATTTTTTTTTTTTTACGTTCATGTCCAGACTTGAGTTACCACATACAAAGTACCTCTGCTTTGAAAGGTGCTGTGTGTGGCTACAGGAGTATCTATCAGTGCTCATGTGCCTTGTGTCTACCAACTGAATGCAGTCATTTCATCAAAGTGTCTAAATTCAGCTTTCCTTTGTTCTTAAGCAGTGAGTAATAGATTTTTAACATTCTCAACATTCCTCATCCGATAATTATTTATACTGTAATGAAAGATAAAACATATATGAAATGCTGATGAGTTAAAAATTTTATGATGTGGAATGTCTTTCTGCATATGTGTTGCTTTTATTGGTTGATGAATAAAGCTGTTTTGGCCAATGGGTTAGCAGAGTACAGCCAAGCGGGAAATCCAAATAGAGATAGAGAGAGAGTAGGCAGAGTCAGGGAGATGTCATGCAGCTGCCAAAAGAGACAGATGCCAGAACCTTACTGGTAGACCACAACCTTGTGATGATACATAGATTAATAGAAATAGGTTAATTTAAGATGTAAGGATTAGCTATAAATATGCATGAACCGTTGGCCAAACAGTGTTATAATTAATATGGTTTCTGTGTGATTATTCGGGTCTGGGCAGCCAGGAATGAATAAGCAGTCTCCAGTTACAATATTACTTTTTAATATTTTTAATATTTTCATTGTCTGTAAGGATGAAGGGGTTGCTCACATGGCATTGCATGAACCTTTATCTCATATGCTAGAACACAATGATTTGCATTCTTGTTTTTATTGATTGAGCCATCTGTGCAAACTCCATGCAATGAGTGAAAATAGAAAGCTCCCCTGGGCATTCACACTTGCTTGAGGGAAAACAGCAGAAATACATCTTCTAAAGGAATTCTGGCATTAAGCAGCATTAACATCTGCCTGTGTGTTAAGGATGATGAGATCAGGTTTTGAGCATTCAGACATAACGTCCTACTGGTTTCATTATGCACACACACACACACACACACACACACACACACACACACACGCAGAAGACTGCACAGGCTATAAAACATGCAACACAGGATACAAATTTTGTGTTGTAAATATCTGAAGTCCACACTCCAAGGAGGGAGTCTGTGCAGACAGGGCCTTGCCTGTCCTTCTCCATGGAACAATAGTGACAAAGTAAATCTTGACATTTTTTAAAACCAAGGGTTAAATTAGTACTCTACCCTCTGTTTCCATTTCTTAAAGGTGAAGAAATAAAATTTTTCTAAAATAATTTGACTTATTTTGAACAAATATGCAGGAAGCCATAGAAAAGAAAGTGTTAATAAGTAATTTGTGTTACTTACCATTTCCGAATGATATTCTTTTTTATTTTATTTTATTGGTTCTTTGGGAATTTCACACCATGTACCCCAATCCCACCCATCTAAGTATGGGCAGGTCACCCAAAGGAAGTTCTTTACTTCCAACCATTACCACCTGTCAGAGCAGAACTTGGCCATCGATAAATTTAAACGGAGGCCTGTAGTTTACCCTGAAGTAATACCTGGCTGCAGGAAGAACCACAAACTGAGATTACCCAAGCACCCAAAAACAGACCATCTAAAGGAAATGCCTAACATTCCAACCACTGTATATAAGACCACCTGCCAACACACACTCACCAGGACACCCCTAGACAAATGTCAGTCAATCAAGGGTCTTAAACCTCAGAAACGCCTCACCCCCACCTTTCCTACTATAAAAGCCCAACTCTAACTGAACTCGGGACTCTCCATTTATTCCAATACCTTGGACATGTGGAGAGACCGAGTTTGCAAACTTGCATAAAATAAAGGCTTTTTGCTTTTACATAGGGGACTCGGTCTCCTTGTTGGCTTTTGGGGGACTTCACAGATTTGGGCATAACACCAATTCCTTTCTATCCACCTCACCTTGTAGTGTCCCCCCCCAAATAAAATTAATAAATTAATCATAAAATAAGGTAAGGAGGGGCTGGAGAGATGGCTCAGTGGTTAAGAGCACTGGCTGCTCTTCCAAAGGTCCTGAGTTCAATTCCCAGCAACCACATGGTGGCTCACAAACATCTACAATGAGATCTGGTGCCTTCTTCAGGCCTGCAGGCATACATGAAGGCAGAATACTGTATACATAGTAAATAAACAAATCTTAAAAAAAAAACTAAAAAAATAAAGTAAGGATAAAAAGAAGAAAATAGTAACAATAATTTTAAAAAATTAAATGTAAATAAGAATATCAATTTCAATTAAAAAAAACAAACAAGCAAGCAAACAAACAAAATAAAACAAAGTAGAAAAAACACCCCCAAAACTTCACTTCTCTGTCTTTGCCTCTCCATTTCCTTTTCATTCAATTCCTCTTAGTGGTACTGGGAGCTGCTGGGTAACATGCCGTACACCCTTTTGCCCAAACAGATTTTCTTCACTATGTAATGTGTTGTTGGTCAGGTTCAAGGCCTCTGCATCAATACTGGATCCCCACAGAAACTCTCTAGATATCCCACTGTTTCCTTGAATCATGGAGATCACGGGGCTATATAGCTCTGCAAGACCACTCCCTGCACAAACTCCAGCAAGTCACAGATGGGGTAGGTGTAGGGGTGTGCCAGCCTAAAGTCCTGGATGTGTACCTAGGTGGCTGCCCAGCTGATCAATCCAGGCCACTGGGACCACCCCTGTTGAGGACTCAACAAAATCACCTCTTACCAGTGTAGGGATGTGGGAATTTTAGAAATATAAGTGAAAAATATGAAGACACATTAAAAATAATAAGACAGAAACCATAGAATAATACCGGAAAGGCATTCCAGTGATTAATGGAATCACCTGCGTTTATTTTTCCACAGCTTTTATATCCTGCTGGATAAAATGGGGGGAGGGGAAAAGGTAACAAAAGACTTTATTAATATGATAAAAAGGATAACTCACACAGTCAATCGCTTTATCACTCTGAGACATCAAATCATTAGCATTCTGTTGTCTAGGTAGCAAAGTTGCTCTAGATCACACATTCTGAAGGCTGCCCCTTCCCCAGGTGACCATAGATACGAAAGAAGGAGCAGAAGCACATTTGCACATTTGCACATCCTGACCACCTGTCAGGATGGCAGGGACCTACTTGAATGAGCTATTTTAATGTTAAAAAGAACCAAGCAAGCACATTCTGAGTTGCGACCTGCAACCACAGGCTTGTCATTCATTTGAGCAAACTCTCTGATGATCAGACAAAGTGGAAATGGGCCCATATTTCTCAATCTCCACCCCACCCCACCCCACCCCACCCCCCGTCAGGTGAGGGGCAGGTTCAGCTCTCCCACACCCCTGGTAAGGAGTGGGGTCATCTTTGCCAAGTGGGGGGGCAACTCTCCTGTTAGGCTGGGGTCATCAGGTAGGCCATCCCAGGGCCAATGAGGGACTAGGTTAGTTCTTTGGTGGGGGTGTGGCTCTCCTAGGGCCAGTGAGGGGTGTGGCAACTTAGTGAGCATTTTTCTGGGTCTATCCTGATTGACCTGAGAGAGAATCCATTCTGAGGTACCTATCCTGCCTTGTTAAATCAGCTTATGCCATCTGGACAAATCCATAACTATTAAAAGGTTTCTGAACCCTCTTGCATGCGTATGGCATTATCAAACCAAATTTGTTTAATTTAAAAAAATGTGTACGGGTATTTTATCTGCTTAGAAGTTTGTGTGTCACTGCATGCCTGGTGCCAGTGGGTGCCAGAAAGAGACATCAAATCCTGTGGAATTGGAGTTATAGACAATTGTGAGCTGTTATGTGGGTGCTAGGAATCAAACCCAGATTCGCTGGGAGAGCTCTTAACTGCTAAGTCATTTCTCCAGAACTTGTTTCTGCTAATTTTCTCCCCTCTAACTTCTTTGTACTTTGTAAATCCATAGCTCTCTTTTCTGCTTCCATCTCTTTATTTTATTCGCATCCTTCTACCTCAATACCTCTTTCTCCTCTTCATGGTCTCCTTTCTAGAGAAATACTTTCTTGAAAATACAATTTTATTTTATTTTTTTCGATACAAGATCAGCTCAGAGATTTTAAGAGGTAAATTAATACCATTTAGGTCTCATAAGGAAAATTATATACAATCCAATTCAGACATATTGGTAATCCCCCAGAGTGCCCTGGTACTTCATAGATAGCCAGTTCCTGTATACACCTGGGCCTTGATTTTAAGCATGAGGCACAGAGATTCAAGCTCTGATGAAAACCAATATCTCATCAGATTCTAAAAGGGAAATGAACGCCTCTCTCAAAGGGCTTGATTTTATGTCAGACAGCAGTGTCAACACAAAAGATAAAAGGTTTCAAAATGTCATGGTAAGGTTCAACAAAGCCATGAATAAACAGGAAGCCACCCTACTAACTAGTCAGAGTTCAGTGAGATTTCCAATAAATATAGAAATAGACAGGAGTAAAAATAAAAACACCTTCAATGTTGTTCTGGAGAAGGCCTGCCTTTGCTGGGAACATGCCCGAACAACACACATCTCCCTTTAAAAGCTGTGGCTTTTACTTTAGATATGATTATTTCCTGCTGTGGTCATAAATGAAGGGCAGTGACTATTAAGTTTAATTACTTTCTACACCAGCATGCAGCTGGGGAAATTTAAGCTCTCAGGAAGGGTGATTACAAAGAGAAGACCCCTCCAAACAGCGATCATCCCCCTGTGAACGTCCTCCACATAGGCAAGATTCAGTCATAGGCCCACATAAAATACACAAGCTTTTTTTTGGCTAAAAGAGAGGGGTCTGAATTCACCGAGCACAGAGGCAGAGCTGCCGGTCGGAAATTCTGCACTCTCTGTATAGAAACGTACTCTGTGTTCCTCTCCACAGTGACCATCATCTGACATCTGGTGAGCTGGAAATCAAATGGTAGGATTTCTCCCAGCCATCTAACAAATGTCCCTGACTCAGAACACGCTGTTCTCTCAGCTCTTAGGTGACTAGGGCCTTCTAGGGATTCATAACTATGAGCACAAACAATATTAGTAATATGCTTGAAGCAACGAGGTTTTCTTTGCACATGCGGATGGAAGAAAAACACACAGGGAAGCTTTGAAACGCTTGGGCTGCGGTGATGCAGTTAAACAAAGATGAAAGTGGAGTTAAGGGTGGGATTATGAGCTCTGCAATGATCATGGATGACCTTGCTCGTAAAGAACACTTGGTTGGACTCCTACTGGGCAACAAGGTTTGTTAGCAAGAGTGTGTTCCTATCACTCACTCAACATCACTCCAAATCAAGAAAACAAGTACGGTCCACATAATGTTTAATAAATAGCCTATGTTTTTGGATACTATATGGCGGAGGAAGAACCAAAATTATACTCACATACTATGTGTTCAAATAGTAACCTGAAATACATGTATTTATGGGTGTTGCATTTGTAAATGTAAATCCATGATGACTTTTTTCCTGGGCATTTAACAGAAAGAGAAAGATGGACCCACTCATGAGCATTTCTATGGTCAAGAGAGGGTGAGAGATAGGAACACAGCAGCAGCTAACAAAAGAGGTCCAGACAGAAACCAAAGAGCAGAGGTAAGGAAAAGAGACCCCCAGGCCCAGCAGAAGGTTCTGTTTCCTCTGCCATGGTGCTGGACTTTCTTGTGAGAATCAGTTCCCCAACCAGCCCAGAAGAGTTCTCAGCGCAGGTGGGTGAGTAGGGCGGGTATAGGAAGGTGGGCAGACATAATCAACGTGCAATACATGAATACAGAAAAATATCAATGAGGGCACAATTAATTTGCACAATTAATACAAACTAAAACGATGCGAGTTTTAATAACAGAAATCCAATTAGTCAAAGCATACCTGTTTCCAACTACATAGTAATGTTTAGTGAAGTCATTTTTCCTGCATAAAGCCTGCCTCATGCCCATGTCACACAGGGAAGCAACTCCTACAGAACAGCTGAATTCCTTTTCTCCTATGTAACTATAAAAATGAATTCTCTATACAATACAGATATAGGAGTATTAGATTTAGCAGAAAAGGTTCACGCCTGTATATGCTATATAAAAACAGATGTTTCAGGAGGCTGCAGAGATGGCTCAATGGTTAGAAGCATATGTTGTTCTTGCAAGGAACCCAAGTTCAGCTTCTGTCAGCCCTGTGGAGTGACTCACTGTAACTCCAGCTCCAGGGATTCCAACACCCTCCTCTGGACTCCACCCTGGAATCACACGCATGTATCCTCTACTTCCCCCTCCACAGAATTAAAAATAAATCTTTAAAAAATGATACTTCAAATGTTGCAGGCATTTGATAGAACATGCTAAGTTAATTGTGTGGGTGCATTAAAGAATACAAAGAAACACCCCAAATTGTACCCACTTCAAGAAACACACACTTTATGAGAATAATACTATTGAAATTAAAAACTAGAAAATAAAAATAATCTTGTCGCTTTAAGGTATGAGTTTGGAGCTTTCTGATATTTTAACCCTGCCTAGTGATTTGTATCAATACATTGACAGTCGGCATCATCTCTCAGATATAGTGTCTACTGTGCTTTAATAAATATATTGCTATTTTTATTTACAGCATTTGAAAGACCCATAATAATACACATAACTAAAGTTAAAAAAATCCTAACTTGCCAAGGTACTTAAGATTTATTTTTATGCATTGAATTATTAGTTAATACATTTATTTGTTTACTTTTGCATGTGCGTGAGTTCAGGTTATAGATGGAGGAGAGCGGCCATGTCATGAGTGTGTGCATGTGTGTGCATGTGGATCCAGTGGAAAGGCTTGGGTGTCCCCCTCAGAAGCTGTTTACCTCACTATTTTGAGACTAGTGTCTCTCACTGCCCTGGGATTCCCACGTAGGTGAGACTGGCAGAGAACCCCAGAGCTTATCCTCTTCCCACCTCCCATTGTGGGACTCCAAGCACATGCCACTATGCCTGGATTTTTTTTTTTTTTAATATGGAGTCTGGAGACTGAACTCAGGCTCTAACGTCTGCAAGTCAAGTGTTTTACTGAATGAGCTATGTCCTCAGGCCCCAAACTCTAATTTTTATTATATTAAGACTAATGTTAAGAACTAATTTAGAATAATAACTGTAGTTGAAACAAAAGCATTGGTAGTTGTAATAGCTACTCTGACATGGTCTCTAAGCCAGACATCTGTGTTTTTCTATATAAATGCATTTTATTTAATATTTGAATTAATATCTAGTTCTCTAAAATTTTTCCCAGTTGGTATCAACTCTGTACACAGAGACAGAGAAATGATCAAGATATTTACCTCTCCTGGTTTATTCTGCATTTTGAATTTGTGTTACTTCCTCAAGAAAGTATTCTTTGTTTGACTACTTGCTGGTTATTACACCATTCCCATTTATTTATGCATAGGCTGCATTTGGACATTTACAATGGTTTAACACCATAAATATAAAATAAAAATTCAGTCATCGTATTAACAATTTCATAAAACTGCCTTCAGAGCTAGCTCTTAGAAAGTGTCACTAACCTTTCTTTAGCATGAGAAAGAAAGTTGGTTCACGTGGCAGTGAGGAGCATAGCTACTGTTCATTTGCAGAACACACATGCCCACTCTGGAGGAAGCCTGATGTGTCATCACATATGGGATGTTTTCTCTGGGGACTCTTTACATCACATGTGTCGGACACATGTGCAGTAGTTTCTTGGCCCAGGGCTGCGTGTGATGCTTTGAGTGTATGAGCAGTAAAGAAAGAGGATGCAGTGCCTCCCGGGCAAGGGGCACCACCATGCACAGCATGGAACAGTCAAAATTGATTTTAAATTCTCCAAACTGAAACCGCGCTTGTGTGAAGAATGTTTCTTCTAACTGGCATCTAACTATCAATCGAGCAGGTGGGACATTGAAACACTGACTGCCTTTGCATCTGAGATGGGTAGAGAGATGATCAATAGATACAGAGGATCGCTATGGCTGACAGATGTTTTATCTGGTTAGATTGTAGATGTAGACAGATTGAAGGTTGTGGATAATAGATACAGATATATGATAGAGATTAATGACGATTGATATGCAATAGATACAAGATAGATAGCTGATAGATTATGGATAAATAGGTGATTGGCAGATAAATACATAGGTGGGTGAGAAACAGTTATGGTTGTGGATTAGAAAAGAGATAAAGAACTTAATGCCAGATCAATTTCATTTTGAGAAATGAGTATTTCAATATTGTCTGGGAAATAGATTCTGAAGGAAAAAAAAACCACAGCTGCCTTTTAATTAGCTACTGAAAATCACAACAATATTTAAAAAAAAAATCTACTGGGGAAAAAAGGAGATTTGAATGTTGAAAGCAGACGGGACAAGTGAAGCCAACTAGAGAGCCTATAGAACAGTTTAGCTAAACAGAGGAGACTTGGACAAAGCTAGATGACCCAGAGACCTGATAGAACCAAACATGACTGGAAGGAAAACAATGTCAATGTAATAATGCCTAACACTATTCTGCTTTATTCATAGATGGATGTAAATAGAGACTGTGCTTTCATTTCCAGGCCACCCAGACCCGAATAATCACTCAGAAACTATATTAATTACAACACTGGACAAGGGCTCAGGCATATTCCTAGCTAGATTTTATATCTTCAATTAGCCCATCTCTAATTATCTGTGTATTGCCACGAGGCTGTGGCTTACTGGTAAGGTTCTGGTGTCTTTCTCCTTCAGCAGTTACATGGCATCTCCTTGATTCTATCCCCTCCCCTCTCTTTGCCTTTCTCTATCTATCTATATCTGCTTGGATTCCCCACTTGCTCTACTATGCTAATCCATTGGTCAAAACATCAACCAATAAACGCAACACATATACAGAAGGACATCCTACATCAGATTGGTGCCTAGCCCAATTGTCATCAGAGAGACTTCATCCTACAACTGATGGAGACAGATGCAGACCCCTAGGCAATTATTAGGCAGAGCTCAGGGAATCCTGCAGAAGATGGAGAGAAAGGAAGGTAAAATTGTTTTTTATGTCTTTGTTTTATAAACATTTTTTTCTGTTTATTTTTTTCAATATATTTGTAGATTTTAATCTTTTTGTCGCTGTTGTTAAGAACTGAAGCACAAGTGTCCACACTCCCCTTAGCATACACAGAGAGGGAATCATCAGGACACTGCCTTCCTCTTCCGCACAGGCAGACTGCAGCATCCCCAAGGTCGATGACACAGGGGTATCATCTCTGCAGAAGGAAGAACATGCCCAAGGGCTGTATGACAATTATTCTTTGTTGTGCTTTTCAAAAGACTCAACATTTGCTTATTTCACCCTTAAATGTGATTTGAAACTTATTTTGAACGAGAAATGATCAGATTATAACTTCTCATGGTGAAAAAATTTTCCTATGAGTGTAAATGAGGCTGTTTCCTGTTTTTTTTTCTTGGTTAGACCCTTGAGATGGGGTCTGGTGGTTTCACAGTAAAGAAATGGATGCAAATTAGCAAAACTGATTAAAAGAAATATTAGGATCTTGATGCCGAGAGCAGACACTGTCTGGAACAATACAGTAGCAGTGTGGCTAAAGAGTAGGGATATTTGTATCAACAAAAAACTTACAGGGCCTGGTGATTGATGATGAGAGAGGAAGAAGAGAGATGAAAACATACACAGCATACCAGATAATGTGTTATAACAGAGTAAAGAATTAACAATGAGAAGAGGAAGTTTATATGGAGAAGGTGAAGAAAGTCATTGACAGAATGATAAGTTGTGAGTTCAAGAATGTGTGAGTAGAGTCTACTGGGAACGCCAGACTTCCCACATGGATACCCACCTCTGAGTGTGCCTGTAAGGTGTTTCTAGAGAAATGGAAATGAGAAGGAAAGTTCCACACACAACGTGGATGGCACCATCCCAAAGGCTCCCAGGACCAAATGAAAGGAAAATGCAAGCCAAGTACCACTGCTCCCTTTTTTCTGTTCTGTGATCAAGGATCCATTGTGACAGGTCCCCCTGTGCTCATCACCGCCATGCTTTTCTCCCATGGTGGACTATGTCCCTTCAAACTGTGAGCCCAGAAAAACTCTTCCTCCCTTAAGACAACTTTTGCCTGGAATTTTGTCACAGAAACAAGAAACATTACCAACGCAAAGCTGAAGGCTCAAATCCACCATCCAGTCATTTTCTCAATTCTTTGAGCTCTTATCCATCGACTGTGATTTTTAATGGGAATAATGCAAGATTGTGTTATAGGTCAGTTAACCATGAAGAAAAATACATGTGGGTATATTCTTTTGATTTCATTTTTACCAGAGACAAATGTAGTCTTGTAAAAACTGTTTTATACAGAAAGCATCATCCCCAGACAGTGAGCATGACTTCAGACCCTCAAAGAACAGCACAAATATCAAATAACCCTCATTTCTCCTGTGACACCATCCAGCCCAAGCACTGATGACAGATGCCATCATATAATCCACACAGAGGCAGCACCTGCATCCATTGGCTCTTCTTGATAGCACTGCTCCTCGCTCATCTGAGTCCAGGGCGGAGTTTAAAGACAGGATTAAAGCATGGCTTAGCATAGCAGGATGCACACACAACACTGTTCATCCTCCTCGACACATTGCCTTAGCTAGTTGCTGTGTAAATCTCACTGCGTCATTCAGTTAGATGTGAATTCATCATTATGAAAATTTATGCAATCAAATTAATGGTTTCTCTTCCTGTCATTAGTTGCTAAGCCATATATTGGCTATTTGATTAAACAAGCCAGTAGATGCCTTCCCCTCAGGCAGGTTAAGAAAGAGATGAAACTGATGGTTGGGCGGAACACTTGATTGACACTGGGAGGATGTCACTTTGTTGTTATTAGACAGATATAAATATGGGTTTGCTGTTTTAGTCTTAATTTTTTGAAACTTTATGTATAACAATGGAGGTCAAGGCATTCATTCTCCACTGACTGTACCATAGGATAAGTTCAAAGAACTATAATACCAAAAGAAAAAGAGCTATAACATACAATGTTGACCAGCTGGAGAGATGGTTCAGCTCTTATGAGCCTGTACTGCTCTTGCAGAGAACCCAAGTTCAATTCCCAGCACCCATATTGGGTGGCTCTAACTCTAGCTGCAGGGACCCAATACTTCTGTCCTCCCAAGCAACTGCCTTCATATGTCATATGAATACACACACACACACACACGTGCATGCACATACACATGCACGCACATGCATGCACACATATGCACACACATATACACATAATCAAAAATAAAACAAATCTTTAACAAGGTACAAGATTTAAAGAGATTTTAAAAAGAAATGTTTGCAAGCTAGAAATGTAACGCAGCTGGCTTTGTGCTTTCCTCCCTTGCAAGCACCAATGTCACAGTAGTTTCTCAATGGACCACCAGCCAACAACTAATTACAGAGACTTACTATTAATTACAAAAGCTCAGCCTTAGCTTCAGTTTGTCCCACTAACTCTTATAGCTTAAATTAATGCATATTTTAATTAATCTTCTTCTATCACATGTCTTTTACCTCTCTTCCATTTTGCATGTTTGACTCGTTTTGTATCTCAATGACTTGATTCTTCCTCCTCTTCCATTCTTTCTGCCCGGAAGTCCCGCCTACACCTCCTGCCTAGTTATTGATTGTTCAGTTTTTTTATCACACAAACCACAGCAATGCACCTTCACACACTGTACAAATATCTCACAACTCACCAAATTCTGGGTTTAGTCCCTAGCAGTACACAAAACAGGACATAGTGCCACACACCTGTGATCTCAGCACTGGGAGGTAGAGGCAAGAGGACCAGACATTCCAGGTCATTCTTGCCTACACAGTAAGTTTTAGGCCAGCTTGGACTATATGAGACCTTGTCCCAACAGTTTTTGGTTCCCCAGTTAACACTCACTTGCTGCTGGACTCTACTTCTATGAGTTCAGAGCATCTGTAGGAAAAAAAACCAAATAGGTAGAGAAAACCCAAGGCGGTCCAGGTGAGAGCGCAGGCGCAGCACACTTGCAGGACTGTGAAGGTATACATTGGGTGTTACCCACACAAGGTTTAGCCTTCTGCTGCCTCCCACATTGCAACATGCAGCCGAGTCCTGAGTCACATGTGGGATCCACTTTTCTTTGCTTCTATGTTCCTCTGTTCCGCCAACTCCAAGTAAATGACCATCCAGTGATTTAAGGATTCTTACTTTCCTCCACTTTCGGCATTTCAGGTACCCACCAGAATCTTTGTCCCCCCCCCCCCCCCGCCCCTCTGTTTTCTCTTTCTGTCCCAGTGACTTGATCATTTTCTCCCTTCTTTCCACGTTTCCTCATTCTGTCCCACAGACGTGATCATATTCTTCTATCTCCCCGCTCTCATGAGCATCCATGTACTGCCTTGAATCCCCGTGTTTATCTGATTTCCACAAAAAGCCCAGGCCACTAGCTTCTCTGTACACGGCAGATCCTGGGGCTGACTAACCCTTCAACCTAGGTGGAAATGCAATTCAGCAGGTGCTCAGGGCCCAGGAACCCTGTGGACACTGTCCACTGTGCTATGTGTAACTGTGAATCGGTCCTCTGTCTCCTTTCACTGAAGGCTTCTTCAAAAGCCCTAGGCCATTTCGCCTTGATGCTGGCTGTCAGCCTCTCACCAGGACTCAGAGCACACTCCCGGGTCAGGCATGCCAACACCGGAAGGCTTCTGCATGCTAATGAGACTTTGCCCACCGCAGATGCTTTCCTGAAAAGACAAAAAGCTGAAGACGGAACCATTCGCCTCCTCTAGATGCATAATACACCGAGCCCCTTGCTGACAGAGAAAGTGTACACATTGCCCCCAAATTCACTAGACTAACAAAGCTCTTCCCGGCCACTTACAGAAGAAAAGTGTAGGGATTCCTATCAACTCGTTCCTTTTATGTGTCCTCACCTTCAAAGGGCAGCTAGGATCCAACTGCAGCAGAAGCCTTTGTATTGGCAGTAATGAGCTGGGATGGACGGATAAGACAGGCTGTGGATTCAGGGTCGCAGATGTGCAAGGCTTCATGAATTTATTATCAAAATGTGTCCTTCTCCTTGTAAACTGCGCTGCCACAATTTACAAAGTGATTGTTCTGACTCCTGTCTTGCTACAAAGAGTGACTCCCAGCAGCTTTACAGTTGCTCAAAATGCAAAAAATATTACGGTTTCAAGGATCACATCATAGAGTCACGGGCCACTCACCATAATCTTCTAAATTTTGTTTCCTAAGAACATAGTAGGAATAAAAACTATGCTCCCAAGAAGCATACACATAAGAAAGACATATATAGAAGTTTGTAAAACTTGCAAGAGCATTGCTGTGGACCTTTGAAATTATTTCAGATCGCAACACTTAGTTTTAAAAAGGCCACATTGGTTTTATTGGCCAGGGCTGCATGGGATTTCATTTATCCATTCGTTCCTTTGCTGACCTCTGGAAACTTTGTTGTTGTTGGTTTTTTTTTTTTTTTTTTTTTTTTTTTTTTGCCAGTTTCATGTGCTCCAGTGAAAAAGAGCAAGTATTGCTTCAAATTATAAACAAACTGGAAACAAAT
This sequence comes from Microtus oregoni, assembly GCF_018167655.1. Lineage (NCBI taxonomy): Eukaryota > Metazoa > Chordata > Mammalia > Rodentia > Cricetidae > Microtus > Microtus oregoni. The sequence continues at coordinate 35,179,526 of NW_024543069.1, read as the reverse complement.
GATGGTTATATTTTTCAAATATGAATATATATTCTACCAGTAAGCAGACAGTCCCAGTTAGTTCACTTTTAAGCCCATGTTTTCATGAGAAGATGAATCTGTGCTAATGGAGGAACTCTGGACTTGACCTTAGCTCTCTGTTTACCTGCTGTGTTATCTTGCATTTCACAGTTTTGAATGTAAACTAATGGCATCGTAGGCCAGCCGTGGTGGTGCAGGTCTTTGATCCCAGCACTTGGGAGACAGAGGGAGGTGGAGCTCTATGAATTCAAGGCCAGCCTGATCTACACACAGTTTCCGGACAGCCAAGATTACACAAAGAAACTCTGTCTTGAAAAAAAAAAAAAGGAGGGGGTATTAGGTTATATAACTCCTCAGAGAGAGCTTTGATAAGGGAAGAGATCAATAAATATCAGATATTTCTATCTTTATGACACTGAGTTTCTACAAACCTGCTTCCATCTGAATTAATGCTGCTTTATTAGTATTGTCCCTAAGCCTGTTACTTTTTATTGTCCAGTTTCTCTGATGATAACTAATCTGGATTGTCAGCACAATTGTATCTAGAATCAACTAATACCCAAACTTCTGGATACTCCTGTGAGGGAATTTCTTATCAGGTCATTTGAAGTAGGACAGTCCACTCTAAATGTGGGTGGCACCATCTGTGGGAGCCCAGATACAAGGTCAAGGAAGGAGGAAGCTTTGCTGTTTGCCTACTTGCCTGAACTCTTGCAAGCAAATTCATCTATCCTGTTGCTGAGGCAGTCCTTCACCAATATTAGAACCAATTCTCTCAGGATTCCAGGGCAGACTGAAAACCAACAGCTCTCTGGGAATCCTCTGGGATCTTGGAAGGATGCAGACTTACCTGTGTTCATGTATTCCTATACTGGTTGCAATTTCAAATTCTTAGCAACTATCTTTAAATTTTTTGCTTAAATATGCCTAATTATATATTTTTAAAAGTTATGTCTAAACTTTAAATGCAGGCTCACAATTTGAGGTTACGGTCCCTTGTTGTGGGGAGGTCACGGCAGCAGGAACCTGAACCAGCTAGTCACATGCATCCACGGTCAAGAGAAGAGATGAATGGGTTAGTGTATGCATGGCAGTGCTCAGGATCCCTGCCTGGGGAATGGTGCCATTCACCATGATCAAAGTTTTTCATCTCAAGTAGTAATCCAGATAATCCCCCACAGACGGCCAGCATACCCAGCTGGACTGCTGTCATGGGTCTTCCTGGATGAGAGGTTGAAGCACACACACTTTGGTATGAGAGGTTGAAGCACAGCCCTTGGTTGCTGAACTTGGTATGTTCAGCAACCAAGGGAACTGTGGGCTACAGAGAAGTTTACAGGAGGCCCACAAAGCTCTGTAAGACACAAAGCTCGTGAGAAAACACATCGGCAGAAACACTATCAAACTGTAGGGAGAGGCATTGAAACTACCGGAATGAGGGCAGATTATCAGCTCTTTAAAAAGTTCTGCAAGGATGGCGGCATGCAAGCAAGCAAGCAAGCAAACAAGCAAGGACGCAAACATAAAACCAATCAAACCAAAATCAAATCACAACAAACCAAAACGGTGTCGGTTTTGCTGAGAAAGCACAGTGACTGCAGAGTAGAGCAAGGTCCCCTGCGGGTTTCCAGAGTTGTGACCCTGATATCTAACAAGCAAGGTCTGTGCTCTGATGGCTATGCCCCACACCTGGGGGGCAGCAAAACCTCAACCTGGTTTTCTCGTTTGCGAACGATGCTGCCTGTCTCTGTTATTCTGTGCATCCGGCTGTGCCCCCGGCAAAGGGTGTCTGCCTAGTTTCACCATCACTGGAAGGCACTTGGGCAGATACACCGACAGAATTCTATACCGTAATATCCATGAACACCTCGTTCTGCAGCTGATGAAGGTTCGGAACTTCCAGTTACATCATCTCTAGGCACCGGCTTTTCTTTCCTGCTTCCACCGGCATTTCACAGTTTTCTAGTTTTTATGTGTTTATAGACTTCTGTGTTCTCATCCTTTTGTCCCCTTCGCAATGTAACCTGTTCAACCATTGTTGAACACAAATTAATTCCGTTTTGAGACTTGTTGACATTTAGTGAGTATTGTTTTAGAAGCTATTTTACATGAGATTTTTGTATGCATATTACATGCACCATGGATGGAACCCAAGGTCTTGTGCATGTTAAGCAATGCCCTTCTAGTGAGCAGGAACCTTCAACCCATTAAACAGAATTTGGAATATAAATGCTACCTGCATTTCTGTTTTTCAATGGTGTGTTTTTTACTCTGTATTACTTTATGTGTCTGATAATCTTAAACATCGTGCATTCTAAACTACCTTTTGCTTTCTTTATTATTGAATTTGAAGGTTAAACAGAAGACTTGAATGTTTTATTTGGAGCTGCAGTAATCGCTTGTTTTATAATCTTCTGCACAGACTCAAGCCCTCACTCCCTGGCTCCTGCCCTCGCTCTCTCCCTAGCTCTTTACCTTCCTTTCTCTTTCTGTCTTTGCATCGCTCCCTCTACTTACCCAGGATTCTGCTATCAGCTCTTCATCCACAACCAGTTCCACCAGAAACTCAGCTCATGCACAGAAATTTGATTTCAGATTTTGAAGATTCAATAACTAAAACACAGAAAGCAGTTGCCCAGGTTTTGTCGGGACCTAAGTCTAGGAGGAGAGAGACCTCATAGCAAATAAGATTCTAAATCAATTCAACTTCATTATCTAGTCTTTCTAAATCCAAAGCTTAGATCTGCACTAGACATGTAGAGCAAACCCATCTGCTGTCCTTCCTATCCCATTTGATCCCTGGTCTCACAGCTGGAGCCTGCCACCATATGGCTTCTGAGGCGTGAACTCAAGTCAGTTGGCTTGGTGGCAAGTGCCTTCGTATGGAACCATCTTGCTGAACTAATATTCAGTATCTCTAAAAGTTTATTTATTTTTATTCTATGTGTATGAGTGTCTCCATGTATGTATGCCTAGGCATCATATGTGTATCTGTTTCCCCATGGGGTCAGAAAAGGACAGGGGGTCCCCTGGAAATGGAGTTACAGGCAGTTGTGAGTCACCATGTGGATGCTGGGAATGTACTTGGCTTCTTCAAGAATAGCCTGTAGCCTGTGCTCTTAATGCCTGAGCCACTTCTCCAGTGCCCAAACATGAATATCTGTGGCACACCCACCACATCTTTTTTGGGTAGCTTTCTGGCTGTAGACGAGTGAGAAACATGTAGAACAATATGTGTGTGCTTGTGTGTGAGTGTGTATACATGTGTGTGCATGCGTGTGAGTGTGTGTGCATGCATAGGTGCGTGCATATGTGTGTGCAATTGTGTGCATGTCTGTGCATGCGTGTGAGATGCCATTTCAGTTTGTGAATTAATTGGATTCAAGCTCTTCAAGTCATTTAACCCTCTTTGCCTTCTCTCGCTTTTCAACATGGACTGTCGGGACTGCTGATGCCTTCTTGCTCTCTGCCTGAATTTCATGAGAAAGATTTTATTTTCTTAATCAGCTGGGGCAAGACTGGCAAGAGCCTCTGCTTTTATTGCACATGGAAGCACTTACTGCGCCGTGAGCTGCCACGGAGAGGTTGATTTCTCAGACAGCTGTTTGTCAGGTGTCCCCGGATGTATACCGTCTCCCAGCAGTGAGTCTCAAAAGCCAGTCCGCCCTACAGTGTCAGTGTACACTCTGCCTCCAGGAGTCTGGGGAACAGCTACTGCTTCTTATTTAACTATAATGTATAAGACTTGGAAGCCTATTTAAAACTGAATTAAAAGTTTATAACTCATAGTAAACTCCTTGGGATGGAAAATATCTGCATAAAGAAAATATTCTGATTAAACAACTCACATAGTGGCTATGGGTAATCAAATACAAAATGTGTTTTTGGAAACAAACTAATTAAAACTACCCCACATAGTTGACCCTTGGGATGCTCTTCGCAGGATGCTGTCTTGCTAGATAAAATACAGATGCAGGCTTTTCTTAGGTGTTCTTGGCTATTACATGAAATGAAAGTACTTACTGAAAAGTTCTAAGACAGGATGGGAGTTTAGTTTAGTGGAAGACTGCTTGCCTAGCATGGGCAAGGCCTGAGTTGTACCACAGAGCAAAAGCAGCTTCATTCCTAACACATGGCCTTCCAGGGGAAGAGCTAGCGAGCTTACATCTGTTTTAGATTGGGGCCTTTAACTGTCAGGCTTCAACAACTACTTTGATAACAAGCAAAGACTGAGACTAAAGACCTCAAGACTCTGATTTCCACCACACCGTGGGCTTGACTCAAAAAGAGCTCCTGTTTCTCTCGTGCTTTACAGAACTCAATTCTTACGGCGCAAGCGGTTGTGATGCTTGGTTTCCGCAGGAGCAGCCATCTAAGTTTCAGAAGGCTTTTTGGTCAGAATAATGTTCCTCAGATGTTTAAAGCTATTCTTAGGAGCATCCAAGTCGAGCCAGCATCCCAGCTGGCGTGCTGAGAGTGGTCAGTGCAGGATCTGCCTTCTTTTGGGAGGCCCCAGGACAGAAAACAAAACTTTGACCTTTACAGCAGCTTGCGCACCATGGACAGAAGTTCTGCCAGTGAGAGGATGGAGCGTGCTTCCCACACTGGGGCAAAGCAGCAGTTTTACCCAAAACCAACGACGAGGTTTTCTACACACCACACTCCATCTGTGCTTCCAGCTTTGTCCTTTCCTTATCTTGGCCTTGATTTTCAATTTTTGATTTTTAAGGTGACATTGCTACGTGAACATAAAAAAGGGGGGGGGAGTGATAAGGAGCCTTTCTCTGTCCCTCTTTCCATTCCTCTTTATTCCTCTTTTTTTTTTTTTTTTTTTTTTTTTTTTTTTTTTTTCGAGACAGGGTTTCTCTGTAGCTTTTTTGTTCCTGTCCTGGAACTAGCTCTTGTAGTCCAGGCTGGCCTCGAATTTACAGAAATCCGCCTGCCTCTGCCTCCCGAGTGCTGGGATTAAAGGCGTGTGCCACCACCGCCCGGCTCCATTCCTCTTTTGTTGCTTTTTATCTATTATCTTTTAAAAATAGTTTTATTGTGGAAATATTATTCTAGCAAAACAACTTTTTGGAGATTGGATGGTCGCTCTTGCAGTAACTAACTTCACACAGCGGCTACCCGAGCTGTCTAGGTGGAGTCCTACAGAGGAGAAACATGAGCTCTTCTGACTCCAGCCACACGTGGCAAAGATCCGAAGACTATGCGCTGCTTAGGAGACAGTGAACTTGCAATTCTCTAGGATTACAGGCACGGGCCAAAGTGCTGCTTGCTAAGAAATTGTGGTATATCTCATGCCTACCACGGCTGTGGAATTCCTCACCAGGGGAGCCACTCTTCCTTTTGGAAATGGTTACTGTGAATTCCATTCTCTACATAGACAGAGGGCTCCTCGGCTCTTCTTGCTGGCAACCTCTTCTCCCTGGGTTGGTGTCTCAGTACTCTCTGCCAGGCAGGGCTCTGATCAACTGCTCTGGCATGGTCCTCGCAGATGCTTATGTTGTGGACAGCTCTGGAAGATGAGAATATGTCAGATGGGATTCTGTCCTGTGTAAAAAAGATGCCCTCAAAGGGTCAGTTGAAGGAAGAAGGCTAAAATGTGCAGATAGATATAAAATGTCAGATTCCCTCAGTTCAAGCTTTTTTGAGTAGCTGCTAATTGTCTTCAGAAAGCACATCCATATATCTTAGATTATTTCCCCTATGATTCACTTTCTTTTTGCTTTTTTTTTCTTATTATCTCTTCTCTCTTGTCTGAGCAGTTCTGAAATAACCTCAAATTTGCTAAAATTCTTATTCACTGAGTCTTGACTTGATTTAACCCACCTGAAAAATTCTGAATCTGTTGCATTTTTAACATTGGCACACATTTCTTAAAAATGCACTTTATTTTTTAGAACAATTTTAGGTTCACAGCAGAATGGAATGCAAACTCCAGAGATTTCCTAGATCCTCTCTGTGGGCAAGAACCCACCTTCTCCCCAGCTACCAACTGCTACATTCCTAGCCAGAGAGGCCCATTTGAGTTCAGCCAATAAAACTGCAAGAACATGAATGTTTGTACTTTATGTCAACACTCCCAGGGTCATGTGATCTAAGCATCTGAGCACATTTAAAATGTACCTGTCTTTACCATGATCCTCTAAAAAGGATTCATTTTGCTTTGACAAAAAAATACTCTTGTGTTCTAGCTTATCTTTCCTTGCTCCACAAACTCTGGCAACCAATTTTTCCTCTCCTCCATAGTTGTAGCTTTTCCAGAATGTCATGGAGTTGAAGTTAATTCAGTGTGTAGCCTTTCCCCGCTGGCTTCTCTCGATAGTGATATATATTTAGGCTGCTCTGTATGTATCCATGTCTTGAAAGCTTATGTCTTTTCAAAGATTTATTATTTTTGTGTGAATGTGTGTGTGCCCACATGTATATGCTGAGAGATGCCAGAATAGGGCATCGGATCCCATAGAGAACATGGGTTCTTGGACCTAAACTCTGGTCCTCTGCAAGAGCAGTGAGTTCTCTTAACTCTTGAGCCATTTCTCCAGCCCCTGAGTTTTACTTTTCTTAACAACTGTCTTTTCAGCTGAATGCAGAATTGTTTGATTCCATCATAGATGAAAGTTTGGAATTATCAAAACTTAGCCTGTTTAAATTAAAATCAAAGGCCATTTTGTTCTTTCTTATAAGGATCCCAGTATTTTTCCCAGGCTAGCCTCTACCCTCTGGTTCTAAGCAATCTTTCTATCTCAGCCATCTATCCCCAGTTCTTAGTTAAAACCCAAACTGTGTCTAGTTAGAACTGAATAGTTTCAACACTCAGAAGATGCCACCACAGAGACCTGCTGCAGTGGGTACCACAGGGACTGGGGACAGATGAGATGTCCTGTTGTTCCCTCCCTCCTGCAGTGTGAATTCTGTAGCTCATAAACAACCGAATATTGCATTGCTTTGAATTAAAGTCATCAACAGTTTCTAGAGTAAAATGAAGTACATCCCAGTCTCTATGAGGAATGTCTCCCCAGGGGTAAGATAATTCCATACATATTTTTTCTTTGTGATTCTTACAGTGTTAGGTCACCAGAGTTGGCTGGGGATGTTCAGTTTTTATTCTTTATGATTAATTTTGTCTGTTAATTAACAAACAGCTTTCCTTTTAACAATGGGGAAGAAAAAGGAATAGAATGCTCTCAAAATATCTAGTGTGTAATGAGAAAGCACAGTTTTTTATTGCTTGTTTGTTTTAATTGAACTTACGCCCATTGACCAAGAATGGGAGCACATGGGCAGATGGGTGGCTACAACTGAGATGCTATAGTCTGTAGTGAAAACATTTCTAGACCAAGTAGCTTGGCTTCAGCTATGGGACCTCACGCACTGATATAATTAAAAGAATCATTTGCTGATGTATGTGCTCATTTTCTACTTAAACAATCATTAAACAAATTTATGTGTTAAGTTCAGCTGCATTCATTGAGACTTGACTGTCACTCAGTTCTGCTTCATCACGAGGGGCTTCCTAATGTAGGTGGCAAAGGGTGTCATCTTTTCATCATAATTTGCTTGTCCTTCATCTATCTATCTATCTATCTATCTATCTATCTACCTATCTATCTTCCATATGTCTGTCTATCTGTCTGTCTATCTATGTATCTATCTATCGATCTATCATCTATCTATCTATCTTCCATATGTCTGTCTGTCTGTCTATCTATCTATCTATCTATCTATCATCTATCTTCCATATGTCTGTCTATCTATCTATCTATCTATCTATCTATCTATCTATCTATCTATATCTTCCATGTCTGTCTGTCTATCTATCTATCTTCCATATGTCTGTCTATCTATCTATCATCTATCTATCTATCTATCTATCTACCTACCTATCTATCTATCTTCCATATGTCTGTCGACCTGTCTGTCTATCTATGTATCTATCTATCGATCTATCATCTATCTATCTATCTTCCATATGTCTGTCTATCTATCTATCTATCTATCTATCTATCTATCTATCTATCTATCATCTATCTATCTTCCATATGTCTGTCTGTCTATCTATCTATCATCTATCTATCTATCTATCTATCTATCTATCTATCTATCTATCATCCATGTATTTATCATCTCTCTCTCTATTCTCCATATGTCATCTATCTATCTATCTATCTATCTATCTATCTATCTATCCTCTGTGTATCTATCCCCCCTTCTCTCTCTCTCTGTCTCTCTCTTGTTGGAAGGCTGTTTGTTTGTTCCCAGCTGCCCAGACCTGAAATAATCACACAGAAACTATACTATTTACAACATTGCTTGGTCTATTAGCTTATGCATATTTCTGGCTCACTCTTATATCTTAAATTAACCCATTTCTATTATTTTATATTTTACCATGAGGCTCATGGCTTACCAACAAGGTTCCAGCTAGTGGCTTGTGTCTTTCTCCTCTTGTGGCTCCATGGCTTCTTGTTGACTCTGCCTACTCTCTCTATATATATCTCTTCCAGCCTGGCTATATTCTGTTAATCCATTGGCCAAAAGCAGCTTCTTTATTCATTAACTAATAAAAGCAGCGCATATACAGAAGGACTTCCCACCATCTATCTATTATCTATCTATCTATCTATCTATCATCTATCTATCATCTCTGTCTGTCTGTCTGTCTCTCTTTTAACCATCTCCACTTTCAGCATTTATTTAGTTCACTAATTCAGAATGTGTGTATATTCTGGAAAGAAATGCCCTTAGATTCCAATAACCCAAGCCTATTTCTTTAAACACTGGGTAAACTCCCAGAAGACATTAAGGTTCCATAGTTCATAGTTTGAGCAGTAAAGGAAAGGTGTCCTCTCCCTCCTCCAGCCCTCTGATCTGGAGCCTCTGTGCTCTGCTGAGCCTCCACATGTGAAGTAATAAGGGCAGCGGGGCTGCGTCCCCAGCACCCCGGCTGCCTGCTCGGCGGCTAGCTTATGCCCCAAAATAATTACACAGACACTGTATTCTTTTAAGCACTGCTTGGCCCTTTATCTTCTAGGCTAATTCTCACATATTAATTTAGCCCATTTCTAATCATCTGTGTGTAGCACCCCAAGGTGCGCTTACCGGGGAGATTCTAGCCTAGTCCATCCTGGGTCCGAGCTTCATCCCGGGAGCAGGGCATGGCGTCTCTCTGAGGCGTCTGCTCCTGAGAGCAGAGCTGTCGAGTCTCTGACCTCACTTCCTCTTCCTCCCAGCGTTCTGATCTGTTTACTCCTCCCACCTATCCTCTAACCAATAAAATGGGCCAGGGCAGTTCCTTTATTAGCCAATGACCTTCCTCCATCACACATGCATGCACAATCCTGCTCAGATGCATTTTCTGTTCTCTCTTCTGCTATATCCACTATTAATTTTATTAATCTCTCATTCTGCATGACTCACCATGAATAGGATTTGATCCAATGATTCAGCCTAATCAGCAAATATGCAATTGAGACACAAGGAGAGTTGATAAGCAAAGAATGTAAGGTAATTTTATAAATAGAAGTTTTATAAAGATAAAAATCCATTATTTTGTTTTCATTTTACTCTCAAATATTGAGCATTCAGATATTTAATTCAAAAATCAGAAAAATCTGGTTTTTAGCTCAGAAATCCTCACACATACATCAGTAGGTTGGCTTGGATTATTTCTAAACATCTCCATATCTCAAATCTCTACTAAATATGGAAAATGAGTCACTTTTATATTTGTTGTTTTTCAGAGTTCCATTTGTACTTCTGAAAAAATTAGTAGCTCATCAGTTCGAACAATCAATGGAATCACACATGGGATCAAGGAAGCTGGCAGCCATCAGCCATTAAGGACTCTGTTGAAGACTTTCCCAGGCATGAACCTGGCTTTGTTCCTTCAATTTTTCCACATTCATTTTATTTTTATCCATGGATGCTGGAAAATATGCAGGGTTAAGTAAGATGCCCAGTTTCAAGGTCCAAAAAAAAAAAAAGTCTAACGGCAGAGGGAGAGCATTTTGACTCCACCCACAGCAATCTGCTGGTATTCCACTTTTCATAAAGAATCGGTTGTTAGTTTTTCAAACAAATAAATATAAATTGATAGTTGATGACGTCAGCATTTCTGGTTTAGCTCACAGGAGCAGAAGACAGAGGCAACTGCATTTGCAAGTCCCTCTTTACAGGGCAGATCTGGGCCTTGGGACCCTGAAGCAGTCAGCTGTCTTTTCCACACCTAGCCATTCTTGAACATTAAATCCCAGAGACCACTGTAAGCCAACTCATGCGATCATCATGTCCTCTTGTTGTGACAATTCAAAGTGCTGTGGGATAGAGTACATTTCAGTTAAATCAATGTTCATGATTTTAAGGTGGTGGAATAAGTTATATGCTGGGGTTTTAATGTATTCATGTCATTTTTCTTTTTGTTTTATACAAAAATGGTGACTATTAACTAAAGAAAAGGCATTTATTTTTTCACTGCTTACTTGCCTGTGTATGTGGCTTGTGTGTGTGTGTGTGTATATCTATAAAGCCTTTAATATCTAATATATCTTTCTATCTATCTATCTATGTATCTATGTATCTATCTATCTATCATCTATCTATCTATCTATCTATCTGCCTATCTATACTATCTATCATTCATAGATCTACCTGTATATAATCTATCTACCTACCTGTCTGTCTGTCTATCTATCTTTCATCTATCTCTCTCTTCTACCTATTGATAGATCTTTGATTTCATTGAACACACTCATTTTTCATGCATAGTCAGCCATTTTCCTTTCCTCTTTTGGGACATTTGTGCATGGTTTCCCGCCATTTTTCCTTCGTGTTTTCATCAGCTTTCCTACTCATTTGTCAGGAATCTCCATCATTATTCATAGTTCTGTGGAAACCTGATTATAAATTTTCCCATCAGTCCCCTGAGCCCTGGGGAATTTGGATGTCTGTGGAAGGGATGTTGTAGCATCACACATCAGGAACCTCAGCGCTATCTTCTTGATGAGAATTTGGTACCATGATGGTTGAACTCTAACTTCTGACTCTGACAACTTGTGAGCCCATTCATTCCTCTTCCCTCTGTCACTCATTCCTGCTCCAGTGGGTGAGGAAGCTAGATGCTCATCTTTTCTGCAGGATAGAGGAGTCCAAACCACTCAAGTCCTTGTGGCTCAGGAGAACCCATGCTCTGGCCTCACTCCCTAAGCACAGTGGAAACTCCAGGTCAGGCTGCCTTCCTTGTTCATAAGCTCTCGGGATGAATGTCTGAAACCTGTGTTGCTCACTTCCAAACCTCATTTATGTGTGCAGCAAACATTTAGAATTTAGAATGTCTAAAGGACTCTATGAAATGACTGAAACTCGCAATTATTCATCAACTACCTTTGTCTTGACTGCCTCTTTAGTTAAGATGCAGCATACATAAACATATTTTCACTTAAGAATGCAGAAGAGACGTGGGATCAGTGAGGACCTTCCTGTGGGAAGACTTCCCCTGTAACAGCAGAGATATAGTACATATGATGTCCATTTATATGTGTACATGACACACAGAGAAGAATCTGTACTCTACATGTTATAGAGGAGCTACAACACAGCTTTGTCTTTTCCCTGATAATTTTCTCCACAGCTCCACCATTAGAAGGACACTGCCCACCTTTCTCTTTCTTTTCAATTGTCTGCAGATCATGTAAGACTTAAGGTGAGACCATTGCAGTAACCGCGTTATGTGGTCATCACACAGCATCTTCTGATCCATTGCCATGGTCTTATGAGAAGGTTGAGTTTCTCTTTATCACTTTTACATCTGGTATCAACCCTTTAATATATTTTCATATTTAAAATTGCATGTAAATTAATGTGCACATTTTATTTTTCTGTGACTAGTGTTTCAATTCACCATTTTACTTGCAAGATGTTTTTATCATGACTCATGGTCTAGAGTTTAGCCATTTCCACAGCTCTGTTAATATTCTAGTGAATAGATTTACCATATGTATTAATCTGGTATACTATCCAATATAGATACTGGATGAATTTTGGTGTTTTAATTTTACACAGAGATGCTTTGAAGATAATTGTATGTGCTTTCTAAAACTTATGTATCCATTTCTTTGAGTTTTAGACTTAGAATTAAAATTTATTATGAGGTATGTGGATTTTGACCTATTAGAAAACACAAATGTAACACTTTTCTAACATTATACCTATATTCACATTCGCAACCAATAGGAGAACATCCATTGCTTGGAAACTTGCTGATGATATACAATACTGGCAGACTTACAATCATACTAATCTGATAGATGCATAATTTATCTTTTTAATTTGCATGCCTCTGGATCCTAATGAAGCATGCATTCTTTTTAATGGTGGCAGCGAGATCGTCTTTGAGTTGCTTTACTTTTTCTATTTACACTTTTTATATGAAGCTTCTCTGCGGCTTCTGATGAGCAGGACCACTCAGTTGTGTGTGTTGTTGGTAGTTAACACCACAGTGTGCATCTTACAAGCCACACCAAATCTTCCTGAAGTAAATCCGTTCATCTTAAGTAAACATACATCGTTCCACTGCTTTCCTGGCACTAACGGGAAACTTCCTGGCAGTCCTTTCTGGTTTTGGCTGGGCTTGTCCAAAAGATGGTGATCTGATGGGACTGGGTTGGTCTGTTACTAATAAATGCATTGTTTAATTAATGTCTTCTGTTATTAAGTATCTGGTATCATTTCTAACTGTTTGCTGTTAGCAACTGACTAGTAACAGAGATTCTAATGGAGGAAAATGAAGCAACCATATCAACAGTGATATCTTCAGGACAAGGTCTCAACAGCAACAATACAGAGGCATGTTGGACCATGTTGTTGATTGTGTTGAATTTCCCTTAGAGGAGTGATATGAATCTCCACTCTCCCCAATGTGACCTGAGGGGTCCTTTAAGGCTTTCCCTTTCTTCCTACCCAACACTTTAGCAGCCGCAGTTCCGTAGATTTCTACTGAAGGTGAATGACAGACGAGGCAGGCATGAGATCAGCCCAGGGCACACCATACTGGCAGAGGCCATACTAACAGCCACCCTGTTTCTGTTCTGTAAGCCTTCCTCTCCCAGAACGAAGCACAGAGTGAGGTTGACAGAAGAGCACCTCAGCACTGAAGCTGCCTCTGTCTCTCATGTCGGATGGTAGGTCAGCCCTTTCTTCTGAAATGTCATCTCTACCTCTCATAAGTATGAATAAAACTGCACTTTGCTCTAGGGCAAGAAACTATTGATTTACTCGTTTGTTTTTGAAAAACTATGTTTATCTTCATGAGTTTTGTTAAGCAAAAATGCTTGGGAAGAAGCACAGTGGGTGCCTCTGCTTTTTTCCTATGCAGAAATAAGAGGCCATTCAGGAGGCCTGTCCTTAGAAGGCCTTGGCATCGACTTCTGCACAAGCAGATGACGTCATTCCAACACGGAAGAAATGGAAACCAAACTAAGGAATATTTTAAAGAGGTTTGTCGTTTTGTTTTCATTATCAAAACAAAGACTCAGGATGTCGAGGTGGCTCAGGAGATAAAGTGCTTGCCAGGCACATGTGAGATTCCAAGTCCAGTCCCATAGGACCCACTTATATACCAGGTACTCCATCATTCCAGACTCTAAATATGGATGCGGGAAACCCCAGGGCAAGCTGGCTAGCTAGACTATCAAAACCAAGGATCACTGGCTTCAAATGAAAGACCCTTACCAGTCAAGAAGGTGGGAAGTCATGTAGTAAAATTCTTTTTTTTTTTTTTTTTTTTTTTTTTGGTTTTTTTGAGACAGGGTTTCCCTGTGGCTTTGGAGCCTGTCCTGGAACTAGCTCTGTAGACCAGGCTGGTCTCGAACTCACAGAGATCCGCCTGCCTCTGCCTCCCGAGTGCTGGGATTAAAGGCGTGCGCCACCACCGCCCGGCTGTAGTAAAATTCTTAAAGAAAATCTTAAAAATCTTAAAGAAAATACATGTACCCGCAGTGAACACACACATGTGCACGCACATACAGCTCACACATATGCACGGACACAGTTCATACTCATGTACCCATGTTCAGAAAAAGAGCAGGGGTTCACTCGAGACACATGTAGTCTGCATTTTCTTAGCAGTCTCTGCAGGACACCTGAAGACACGTAAGCTCTCAGGCAGCAAAAAGAGGAAGGGAACATACACAAAAGCCAGCAGCAGCTAAGAAAGTGGCTCCGAGACAATGGCCAAAGCTAAGCGTCTGCTGATTCCAGATTTTCTTTATGGATGAGATAATAATATGGAATTGTTTGTTTGTGTGTTTTAGCTAGCATATCTGGCAATCACAACGGGAGCCATGGCAACTGTAGGCAATGCTGCAAGAAAGAGTTCCTGACCATCATCCTAGTCAAACACCAAGGTACCCATTTCGTGGCAGGATGGGAGTGAGAGACCTCAACTATTACCACTACTACCAGTAACCACTGGGCCTCACTTTGATGAAACTGAAGTAGAAGACC